>NC_054842.1:12032087-12335169 GCF_018345385.1 Vulpes lagopus
ACTCTCAGCGAACTTATGCTATCCTTTTTAAACAAGAAAAATAAGACTATGTCACCATTTGCCTGTTTGGGGATGCCTGGGTGCCTCAGTGGTTGAGCACCTGCCTTCGGCTCAGGGTAAGATCCCAGGGTTCTGGGATTGAGTCTCACATCGGGCTCCCTGGAGGAGCCTGCTTCTCCCTCTGTGTCTCTGCCTCTCTCTGTGTGTCTCGAATGCATGAATGAATGAATGAATGAATAAAGCTTTTTTTTATTTTTATTTTTTAATTTTTTAAAGATTTTATTTATTTATTCATGAGAGAGACACAGAGAGAGGCAGAGACACAGGCAGAGGGAGAAGCAGGCTCCATGCAGGGAGCCTGATGTGGGACTCGATCCCGGGACTCCAGGATCACACCCTGGGCCAAAGGCAGGCGCTAAACCTCTGAGCCACCAGGGATCCCCTGAATAAAGCTTTTTAAAAAATATTTGCCTGTGTGTATGAAAAGACACTGGAGGCATACATATGAAATTAATGAAAGTGATTACCTGTTGACAGAAGTGGGAATAAGACTACTTACTTACTTTTTTCCACTGTTGAATTTTTGAATCATGAAAACGTTGCCATTCAAAAGAAAAAGAACATTTTTAGAAGGTTCCTGAAAATAATTTTAAAAATTACCAATACATCCTCTATTTCTCAATAGCTGTTAACATTTATTTTTTATTTTGTAACCATGGTTACCATAGTTATTTAGGTTTAATTCTGTGTTGTAATAGATTTAGTATGCTCAATGCCACTCTTTTCCTACTAGCCTTTTCTCATTAGTCCTTTGAGTAATATCTCAGGCTTATATTTAACTAGATTTTTGGGGATAAAATCTGATTATTACATTTCCTTTGCTATATATGGAATTCTTTGTTCACAGCATGTTAGTCCCTTTATGATGGTAGATAGCTGCTGTCTCCAGTTTCTCATGTAGAGTGTCAGAAATCTGCTTAATTTCTTTTTCCCTGTAGGTGACATGATTTTATTGCTTGGATGCTAGAAGGATTCTTTTCCTTTATACCTTTGAAAATAGCTCTTATTAAGCTATGTCATGATGTTATGCCACTTGTTATACTTTTCCTGTTATATAATGAATACTTTATATCTGTGTAACTAGGTATTTCTTCATTTATATTTTGTTAATCTTTGTCTTTATCTGAGTATTTATTTGCATACGTATTCTGTACCAGACATGATACAAGTCAGTGGGGATAAGGTGGTGAGTAAAACAGACATGGTCCCTATCCCTCTGCCCTCACACTCATCAGTTAGGCCTAGGATGGATATAAGTGCGTTTTGTTCATACCACTGGTGGCTCATCACATTGGTTAAGAATTTGTATCTGTCATTCCCAGCTAAGCTGTCAGCTCCCCAAAACAAGCAGTCTTACATACAGTTGCGCAACCTGACTCATGAGGAGGATCTCAGTTAAATGGGCAAGTGCCCTGATTTTGTAGAAATGGTGCACCCATTCCTTAATTTTCTCTTAGATTTTGCTCTCTGCCTACTGACTATGATGTGTTCATACCTTTGTTCTTATCCTCATTCCTTACTTGTAATGGTATATGTGATGTTCTTTACCCTGTGTAGAATGCCATTTCCTAAATTTTTTGTCTCAACCAGTGCTTACTTTTTCAACTACTGTATCTTTTTTGTCCATGATAAATGTCTCCTTTTCCACTACTGTACCTGTAATTCCACTGCAGCTGTTTCTGAGAACAAGAAATAATAATAAAGATGATGTTCAATTTTATCCAGATTCTCAGTACTTGCTGATTTTATTCCTGCCACCTAGTGGCCAGATCAGGATTACAACATGATGTAAGTAGGTCTTGGCTTTTACTGTCTGTAGCCAGTATTTAAAAATGTGTTGATATTACCTGAGTAAACTCAGTATTGTTCTCCTGTCTTGGCTATTTTTAAGGATCTGCATGTTGGAATGTTAGGACTAAAGTCAGAAGCCATTCCTGCTCATCATTTTTGTTCTTAATCATATATTTTTTGCCCTAAATGCTTACACAAAAGTTTCAGATTTTAGTTTTACATTTATAGGGCAGTGTATTTATTGGCATAGTGGTAGTTCGTTGGAAGAAATCGTAGTATATATAAAAGATAATATTATTGGCAATAATGACTAATAAAAATTACTAAATCCCACTAAAGTAAAGTAGTGTTAACAGTGTTCCTGAGATCTTACTCATTCGAAAGCAGCACCAGTTTCCAAAGAGGCATTGGCAGAGCATGTTAACTTATTACAGGAGACAGTAAACCATAGGCATTTTTACTATTGGGAAATGGGGTCATTTTTTTTCATTAGTTTGGGAGCCAGAGAATCTTCTCTTCAACACATTTATTCTGTCTTTTCCTTAAGTAGCTGTAGTTTACATTTTTCTTTTCAGTATGTTTTATAATCACAGTTAATGCCACTTTCACTTGAAAATAAGCAAACTACTGAGCTACACTGACTTATTTTTCTTTAAAGACTGTATACATCAGAATATTTTCTATTTTGATTTTCAAAAAAGTATGTTTTCTATAAGAGTGCAATTCAATTGAAAAACATTTGTTGAAAACCTGCCTATCTTGCTAATGACTTGGTTCAAGTTAATATTTGCTGGTGTGTATTCTATAGTGTTCAGGAGTTAATACTAGTATGCCTCTTTGTAGGTAGAAATCATCTAATCATCTTCTTGTGTTTTCCTTTTTTCTGATAGAACACTTTAGCTTTGCCTTTTGTTTCTAGACTCTTCAAATTGAACATATGCTGGCATTTTATTTTATTTTATTTTATTTTTTTATGCTGGCATTTTAAATTAAGACAGTCTCAACCAATATCTGAATGTCCATAGCCTTTCTCATGTCTTACAAGCCCGATTCGGTTCATCTGTTCTTTCTATGGATTTTTAGGTTATTTTTCTGTTTTTGGCAGTGTTTTTAACCTTGCACCAAGGTATTGAAGGCAAAACATTTGGTTTTCCGCTTTTTTCTTTACTCTTAACAACATAATGCCCTAAAGCACACAACACCTCTGTTCTAAACCCTGCTCCATGGGATTGAGAAGTCAATAGATTTTTTTTTTTTTTCTTCACCAAGTTAGAGAATAAGATACTGGAGGTGAGTGTTTTTTTTTAAAAACATCATTGTTGTGTAGTATCCCTCTCTGATTATTAGACCTGGAAATATAATCACATTTAACTGTTTTCACATGTGTTATACCACTAAGCAGGTTCATAATTCCTAATCATCTACAAAGAAGAAACTATAAACATTTGAAACTTTTACTGGCTTTCTTTTAGAGGCATTAAATGTTTTGGGGAAAAAAAAAGAAACTTGATATTGAAGTTACTATGGTCGTAAAAAGGCTAAATTTTCTATTGTTTTGATTATATCTTTTATCCTGAAAAGTAACCATTTTACAGGGGCCCTAAATATCTAAATATATTCTAGTCTGCAAAATTAGATGACTTTGAATTTGACACCGACCTAGCCAGCCATTTCCCAGGGACTTAGGAAGGTTGATGAAAGTACTTTTCCAAATAAATACAGAGTGGTTATATTACTGATATTACATGCATTTTTTAAAATTCTCATTTCCTGGGGTGCCTGGATTGCTCTTTCGGTTGGATGTCCGACTCTTCATTTCAGTTCAAGTCATGATCTCATGGGTTGCCTGCACTGGGCTCTACGCTCTGCTTGAGATTCACTCCCTCTCCTGTTGCACCCTGCGCCCCCCCCCCCCGCATGTGTGTACCCCACCCAGTAAAATAAATAAAATTTTTGAAATTTCAATTTCATATCTTTCTTCATTCCTTTAGATATAAAGATCAGCTAAGACATTTTGAAATTGCTTTAAAATTTGGCTCCATTGAAGCTATAGACAGTGTTGACCCAGGAGAGTCTTACACCATTATTCTACTTTTTATCCCTTAAGGATGTCTGTTAGTAGTAGCTTTGTAGCTTTGTTTTGTACTCAGGAACTAACTCACATGACCAAGAATAAATTCAATTCTTAGCAATAGAGAGTAAGTCAAGTCAATTTGTGTCTGTGCTGAAAGTGACTTAAATTTGGTACACAGTTAATTTTAATTTATAAGTTCCTTTGAGTAAATAAAAATGTTCATCCATAATGGAAAAGATTCTGTAGAATAAAGGGAAAGAGGACTCAGGGAAGTGATTGTAAATCAAAATATTATTTTTTACTTTATTGAGAGCCTTTCATGAGGTCTGCAGAGTCAAAACTACTTTTGTGATAATACAATTTGCTTGTTGCGCTCCTATTCACAAGTCAAGTTTTCCAGAGATTACACAATATGTAATGATGTTGCCACTCTGAAAGTTCTGGAATGTGTGCTTTTTATATTCTTGTGTTTTTAAAATTTTTTGAGTTTTAATTTATAACATAGTACATAGCAATAGATTTAACCTACATTGTAAAAGCTCAATAATTTTTAAGAGTTGGAAGGAGTCTTGAGACCAAAAAGTTGGTGAGGCACTTTTTTGTAGCGTAGTTCGATCACATGTGTAGGCTTACTCCTTAGCATCTTCTGTGTATTGTATATTTTTGTCTGTTTTGTGTGGTTTTGGCATTTTTAGGAACCATTACCTATTCTCTATGCTCTCTCAGGGAATAGAATGTGTTTTAGTTGGAGGTGACAATTCAGGAGGTTGGCTCTAAATAGTTCTTGCATAGAGGTAGAAAACAGAAAGCTAGATATAGAAGACCAGACTTTCTTCTAATAGTACAGGCCAGAATGACTGTCTTATGGTCTGATGTGCTCTTATCACTGGAGGGGCTTAATAATAGATTGGACAACTATTATTGAGAACATTCTAAAGCAGATTAATAGTATTCAGGTAGGGGACTGTACTAAAAGGGATATAATAATGCAAAGCCCCTTTACAAGACACTTAAAGTCCTACAGTTTTGGAGCTGAAACCACTTAGGCTGCCTCTGAATTCTAACACTGACAAATAGAGTGGTATTCTTGTCGGTTGGTATTAGTTAAATTTTTTCCTGTTAAGTCTTTTGAAAAATTGAAATAAATTACAAAATTGGACCTTTCAATTTGTTAATTCTACTTATTTTATTTCTCCCATGTAAAATGTGGCATATTTAATCATCTTGCTTACCTTTTTTTTCTAATGTGTTTTATTTCAGTTGGTCGCATTATGTTTCAGCTCTTCTCAGACATATGTCCAAAAACATGCAAAAACTTCCTTTGCCTATGCTCAGGTAAATGAACTATTAAATTATTTCCAATGAGAAGTTATGGCTTATGGTTTTATCTTGCTTAACAGAATAGTTAAATACTGAATATTTCTGATATTCTGAATATTTCTGAATACTCTATATTTTCTACTGAAAATATTCAGTAAAAAGTGATTGACTAGAAAATGAGTTTAGCCTGTGAAAAAATACTATTTTCATTGATAGGAAATCAGGGAAGCATTTCTTAAAAGGATAGGGAGAACAAAAGAAATGGTCTCAAAAGTAAATAAGAAAGTACTACTGTGTGTAATAAAGTCATCTCTAAACATTGTAGTTCATAAATTCTAAATTTCAGTGTTTTGAACAAATTTAGTTTTCTAGATTCACAAGAAATTTAGGATTAGAAGATAGGTAAAATATGATGCAGTTGTTCTTTGTTATCTGTAATGGGATTTGTATTTTTTAAAAGTAGAAAAAAATAGGAAGAACATCTGTGATGTTATTTCAAAATAACAAGTTTTTTTTAAATCCATGCTTTGATTCACTTACATACATATATGATCTTTGCACCACCAACTCCTTGATTGCCCTCTTTTACCGGAGTGATAACCATTTCTGGTCCTTTTTTCTCCTGTGGCATGATAGAGTCTGTACCACACAATTTAACATTTATATGTTGCTTGATATGTTTTTTAGTTTCTGTGTATGTTACCTCGTTGCCCTATGTTTTGTATCTTGTACAGTGCTAGAAAACAGGGATTTCACGAAGGACTAATTGGATGCTTTTTTCCACAGAAAGATGTTTGTAGCTAAATTTCATTTCTTTCTTTCTTTTTTTTTTTTCCAGGAGAGAAAGGCCTTGGGAAAACAACTGGAAAGAAGTTATGTTACAAAGGTTCTACATTCCATCGTGTGGTTAAAAACTTTATGATTCAGGGTGGGGACTTCAGCGAAGGTAGAGCTAAAAGTTATGCTTTGAGTAACTCCATCAATCAGTTTCTTAAGTATATCATTCTATTAATTATGAATATTGTGTCACATATTGTATAAATATTAAGTGGTCAATGGATAGATGTTGGATGAATGAATGTTGTGAAAGAATGTGTGAAAAGCAAAATACTAAGCCGTTTTACTTTGATTTTTGGACCTTTTGTTGTTTTGTTTTTATGTACTTTTAATAATATTAGAAATACTTGGTCAGTTCTCTTAAAATGAATGCCAGGTACTTTTGGATTATTTTTATTCTTCCTGAATTTTGTTAGTGTGATTACTTTTTGAAATCAATGTGTTATAGAGATAATTCTTAGTAGTATATATTATAATAGGATTGGACTTTTTTTGAACTTCTATTTTCAAGGTAAAGTTATTGAGCATTTGTAGAATTTTTATTATTGCAATACAAGGTGTTAGCTTCTTTAGCAAATTGAAAGCATAAAAAATTATAATAAGGATTAATATATTTTTAATTTTCATCATAATTAATGTAGCTTATTATTTGCAGGTAATGGAAAAGGCGGAGAATCAATTTATGGTGGATATTTTAAAGGTAAGGCTTAATATTTTATGGTCTTTTGTTTCAGTTCTGATATTAAAGCAAATTTGATCATGTACTTTTAATGAGGAGAGGTTTACTTATAGTTCACTTTTTGCATGAAACTAATGCTGCATGAAAATACTTTATTTGCATGAACTTGGGGATAAATTATATTATAATATGTAACTTAATTGACAAGATTAATTAAGGCTAACTTTATGGTTAAACATGACTTTCAGCATGGAGGTTAGGCAACTATATACATGAAAACTCCTATCTTCCTGCCTAAAACTGTCAACATATTCTTTTGTTTATAGAGAATGTGGTCTTTTGCAAAATGAAAAGGTAAGAGAACGAAGCTCAGTAACACAAACTCCAATTCTGTTCCCTTGCACCCTTCCTAATAAATTTATGGACAGCCTGGGTTAGGTTGTGGCTGGATTTCTCATAATTGCTTGAAGACTTGGAAAATTCTGTATATTATTTCATACATGCATCTGTATCTTTTTTCTTTTCCCAATGGGTTATTAGTTCTACATCAGGGAAAAAAATCTAGTTGTGTTTTTTTCCCCCTAAACCAAGCAATTGCTTTGAATAAAAGTTGGTATTTCCTACTTTCTCAAAGGTTTGTATGTTTTCTTTTATATACTAGAACTATATGATTGTGTTTTATTCCAACAGTAGTAGTATTTGCATAAGTCTAACTATTGCACTTGCCCCAAAAAGCCTTAGAAAAGTCAGTTGCAGAGATTTTAATGGGATCCAATCTTACTAGATTTTAATGCCATGATAGCTTCAGTGTTATAATAGTCTTTTATATTTCTTTTGGGGGAAAATGGATTACTACTCTTTTTCAGAAGCCTGTTCCCAAGGTAATCATTTTTTAAAGTTTTCTATGTTTCTGTTTGTTCTAAAGAAAGATTGTTTGTATGAATGTTATAAGGAAATTTAAATTAGTTTTGAAGGTATTTCTGCTGGAATTAAAATCATCTCTGAGTGATCTTTATAACAGTTTTTCCTTTGAACCAGTATGAAGCAATTCATTAGCTGGTTCTATCAGCTTGTAGCAATTTGAAACTAATGTAGGCCACTTTAATGTGGTTCACTGTGGCAGATACTTGTGTATCTTAGAATTCTATTTTGCCCTTTATGTTTTTATTTTTATAGGACTTTCTTCATTAGATAATTTTTGATCCTATTCATTAGGAGTCTATATACTTGATTTAATTTAGGTACATCCTTACAACTTAATTTATGTAACTTTTTGTGTTTTGCTCTCATAGTCTAGCTTCAATACAATTAAATAATAAGTTTATCATATAGAAATTAAGCAGAGAAGATTATTAAACTTCTTCCATTTATAGTACGTTAAGCAGGATAATTGGAGAGTTGAAGGAAATGAACTTTACTGTAGAGATTTTTAAAGATTTTTTTACTGGTTTTCCCTGAAAGTTTATAGTTTACGTATCATTTAGCCAAAGTATGTTACTACTAAAAGTGACTGTTCTAAGGCTGTTTGTATAAAGCATTAAATACATGTTCTTTCCTCAAGGCTTTAAGTAGTATTTTTGATCTTTTTACGCTTTTGTTACTTGATTAGTTAAAATTTTTTTTTCTAAATATTCAGACAAGTATCTGTACTGACCAGAAGAGGAATTTCATCCTTTACTTTCTATTTATTACTGTGACATTACACTTTAAAAGTGGCTTATAATTGGAGACTGACGAATTTGTGTTTTCTTCAAACAGATGAAAACTTTATTCTCAAACATGACAGAGCGTTCCTTTTGTCAATGGCAAATCGAGGGAAACATACCAATGGTTCCCAGTTTTTCATGTGAGTAGGCATAATTCAGAGATGAGCTTTTCTTAAACAGAGAAGCGCTGTTCATGAGAAAGATGGTATAGTTAAACCAAGTTTAAATGCGAGAATACTGTCAAATTGGATTTTGTTATTAATCTCTAACGTTACAGAAACTTGGTAAGCTCTAACAACTGCCTCAGCATTCAGCATGTATCTTCTATTTGAAGATGGTACTTAAAAGATGTAACTTGAAGATGTACATTATTTTAAAAATATGTTGTCATCTTAGAAAAAGAATTTGGCTTTGACTTAACAAAATTTTGGGGCTCAGTTTACCAAAACTAGATTGGAACATAAACTATTGATCAGCATTTAAAAATGGACTAGGACTGGATGTGCCCTTGGCCTGGAGAAACCATTGTTTGGTTGCTTTTTCTCTTACTGTTGCTCTTCAATCTTATTTGAGAGAGATACCATTATTTTCTGATACTGTACAGAGATGAGTGATATTGCTGTTGCATCAGCATTGTAAAAAAACCTTAATCTTTGAGACTTCTATGCATAACTGAATTAACCCAATATTGCTGTCATTTCCACCAAAATTTATGAGATTAGTACTCAGGAAGCTTCAGAATGCTAAATTTGCTATTTTTTTTTTTTTAAACAAAACAAAAACCAAACACCTTTTCATGTATGTACATGCACAACCACAACCTTATTTCTCATCCGAAAGACTTTTGGCGTACTTTTAGTTACATTCTTATCTAAAGCAACTCTAAAACCTATTTTTATTATAATCCCAGGATATAAAATAGTAAATATAATTGGCTAGCATGAAGTTTAATCCTTTTGATTGGAGGTAAATCTCTATAGATGTGCTGTATATGTTGGAGAAATATTTTACTCATAGTTTGCCAGAAAAAATTTTTGTCATCTTTCTGAATGGACAAGTATGAATGGCGCTTCCCTGTCTTTAAAGGAGTAAATTATTCATGTAAAGTAAATCTCACAATTTAAATTTGTCTGCAGAATAGATTTCCAACATGATCTTATAAAGTTCAGATAAGGGGCATTCTGTTCCTAAGAATGTCCTAAAAATGGAAAGCTGATGGAAGATGACAGTGCTTGGAGCTGTGCAGAAATAAAGGAAGACCGAAAACATTTGTTCCTCGATCATATTTTGATCCCATAGAGCAGTAGTTATTAATACTTCTCTACTAGAGTATTTTTCTTTCCTTTACCTTCTTAAGGGCCAAAAAAATTAGTGGGAAATATTTTGAAAAACATCTTTTATAGTAATTTAATATAAAATTATATACTCTTTGATAGAGGTTTCCCATTTCCATTTTTAAGCTTATCTGAACTGCGAACATATAAACTAATGAAATTCATTGGTCAAGAAGCTACTATCTGAGGGCTCTAAAGTTTCTTTTAGATTTCCTTTTTTATATTAGTACATTAAAATTTATCAGGCAGCAGACGCTTCTTCCCATTGTTACATACCAATTAGCTTGTTTAATTAAATGTTACAAGTAAAAACTGGTACAGGTACATACATTAATTAATATTCTAGTATATGAGGTTCTCCCTTCAAAAATTTTTGTTTCTGTATTATTTAGTACTTGATTGTCTTTTGTAGGAATGCTTAGTAGCAAACAAAATTAAGGCCATTGCTGTTTCTACATAGTTAATTTTATATTGCACTGTTATTTTTGACAAGGAATGCCGAATGAAAATTTTAACACTGTGAATTCAGATTAAAATTTTTAAGCTTCTTTTTATAATTAACTGTAGATGGCACTAAAATCACTGTGAACTTGTGTTGAGAGAAAATGTTCTACTTTTAGTTTGAAATTTACTTCTGGAAATGAGTTTGCAGTTAAAAGCAATCTTGGAAGTAATTTAGTGTTTTTTGTACATAAAAAAATCCTTATTATTATTTTTTTAAGAAATTTTTGTGGCATGTGCTTTTTTATGCTGGCTGAAAGTACCAGTTCCCTACGAAATAAAACTTAAAATCCACCTTTCTAAACAAAACACTTCCTTGCTTTTATAGAAAGGGAAAATGGAGATGATGGCCCATAAAAAGAAAAGTCTTTGAAAATCTCTGTCTTGCAAGCCCACATCCTTTTGGAGTTGGAAGTAGTGAAGAAGTAAAATGTACTATCTTCAGGTTGTATCTGTGATCACAGATAAACACTCTAAAAGCCGGGGCCGCAAGAGTTGGTGGTGGCAGAGCCATCTGTTGGCTTCCCGAGGGTGGCTGCAGTGCTTTTTCCCCTCTCACCACAGCTCTTCCTTGAGCACCTCAAACAGCTCTTCTGCATTCCAAACAGGAAAGGGTAGTGTGCCAAGAACTGCCTTTATAGTTCCAGTTTTATAGGCTTAATAAGGACTTGTAATACTTCCTTGCAAAATTGTATTTGTAGTTTATATTCTAAATCTACTACTTTGTAATTCCTAAGGAGTGAATTTGGTGTTATTAGTGTATTTGCAAAATATTTCTCAAAGATTCTTGTGCTTTGTGCAGTAACTATTGTCTTCATTACTGACACATTTAAAACCTCCCCTTCATAAGGCATACATCATTTCTATTAAACATAATTATGCGTATATTGCTTTCTTTGGAAAAATTATGTATATGATAATCAGATTTTCTTCTATAAAGCTATTTGTGATTTTTGCAGTAACTGCTTATATCTACTACTGTATTAGTCATAATGATTTTGGTTTGGGGGTCCTACCTAAATAGAAGAAAACTGATTCTTCTGAAATAGTACTGCTCAAAAAACATGGAAGAAGTGATAGATGGTACTGTCCCCATGAATCACTGAGGATTCAGTGAACCAGGATTAATGGTTCATGTTAAGGTATTTTTGAAGGAATTCAAAGACCTGGAACCGAGGGAGTAACTAGGTTAACTCAGTATTTAGTCATTTTGTTCTTTTTATTATTTATTTGTTGAAGCCAAACACTAGGACTAGGAAGAAACCATAATAAAAGCTATAGAATTATAAAGTCTTAGTGGAAAAGGATTTCAAGATCATCTAGTCCAGCCTTTTCCTTGCAGAAGTAATGCTAAGGTAAAAAGACAGGGAAACATTTTTCTTTTCCTTTGGCTGTTAGTAATAGTCTTAATTCTGCTCTAATTTTCATTGTTTTTTTGTGCATTCATCAAAAAGATAAAAAAGGTATTGCATGAAGTAGTCATTAAAAAGATTAATTAGGTGGTTTATAGCTTTGTATTAAATAACTATGCTCCTGGGTTATTTTAGAGCCACTATTCTAGCTATCAGGAGACCTTGGTTCTTGCTTTATTGGCTGATTATCTTGAGTTAGTTTTGTCTTTCCTTTTCAACTTGTGAAGTATCTACCCCATTCTCAAAGATAAACATTTTAGCATGAAAACGTGGACATAAAAGGAAGAAAGTGTTTTGTAGGTTGATCCTAAGTTTCTGGATATGTGGAATGATTTGTGTGCAAACATCTTCTTGTCTAAAAGAAAATAGTTGTAACTGCCTAATTTCCATCAGTCTGAAAGATACAACAAAGAAGCTTCAGGCTCATTTGCCTAAATTAGGCAGCAGTCTTTGTCAGCTGGACATAGAAACATTGGCATGGTGATTACACTTGTCTCCCTTCCCTTAGTCTGTGCGACCTTCTGTACAACCATGAAATAGAAAGACCTGCAGAGCTTTGGGGAACAGTCTCTGTCGTTGGCCACCGTCAGTGATCATAATTAAAAAATTTAAGAAGACAAGATAATGTGGAAAAGTCCAAATTTTAAACGAAAGTGTTATCAGGTATAAATAGACCTATGGGACTAAAATAGATGTTCCGATATGTTCTAACCAGACTTGCAAATGGCTGCTCACCTGAGTGGGAGAGAAGTGCTGATTGTTTCAGAGCAGAGCAAGGGGAGTTGAACAGTGGTTTGGTGTTAAGGGATTTATAGAGCTAGGTTAGGATTTGGGGTAGCAAAAGTAAATTTGGGCAGAAATTCTTTTTCTCTCCACATATTCATGAGTCTGTATGAAAAGAAATGCTAGTAAGTGTTCATAACCTGGAAAATTCCTAGTTTTTCTTTCTTTTTTGGGGGTAGTATCTTTATGTGTAAATTGCAAGATTTTTCAAATCAGCGAAAAATGTTGATGAAACTTAACTATAAACCAGGTTCTGAATATCAAGTGTCCTCTGTAACATCCAGTCTTACTTAGTGTTTATGTGACCTATGTATTAACAACCTGGAAGGAATTATGTATCTAGTAGTGTTTGATGTGTATTATGTTAACATTAGTGCTGAATTTTTTAAAGCTCTCTATTTGGTTATTTTTGGAACACAGGAGAGCTCTGTAACATGGCTTGGTTAGTTTCCATGGCCCTTACACAAGCTGTGTTACTCTGTATAATTTGGTGCCTCTTCCATGATGGTGTGGTAGTTTCAGGAGTTGAAAGAAAAAAATTGCTTGCTGTTCAAGGCTAGTTTATACAAATAGGTTATCTTTATAAGTTCATACTACTGTACACCTAGAATCACTTTTTTTTTTTACAACATTCATTGAAAACACATTATTTGAAACATGTTCTTTTTGACAGTAATTCCTGTAGCAGTGCCTTTATAAGGAATTAAAGCTTGTTTTTAAATATGTCAAGATTTAATATGTCCAAAACTTTTTAAAACAATTTTGTATGTATACAAAATATATATAATATATAATAGGGATTTTGGTCTGAGTATAATAGATGTGTTTAAAGTTTAAAAAGTTGGTTAGACTGTATTTTTTGAAAAAACTTTTTTGTACAATGGGGAAAATTAGGAAAAACAAGTATCACAGCCAAAATTTGATAGCATACTTTTATACTTTCATCTCTCTTGCCTTCTTTATCCTTTGAGAAGATCCTTAAAATCCTTGTTAAGCTGCTTTTTTGTTTTACTATTATTTTGGAAGACTTTAACAACTCAGAGGTTGTTAAGGCAGTGAACAGAAACTATAGTCCAAACTCTACTCATTTATTCTTGATAGTGGTCTGTTGTGTGTGCTGAGAAAAGATTTCTAATGTAGAAATATGAAAGATTTTTTAACTATTTTAAGTGAATTACTAAAAGAAGAAAAGTTCCCTGAAATTTTGTTTTGAATTCTCTTAATTCTTTTCATTGAAATTTTTGCTTTCTACTGGTAGTAACTGCTCCTAGGCATTCAGATTTTTTATATTCATTTATGTACTCAGGATACATTATTCTCTTTTTGAGAAAGATGTTGGTTGACTTAGCTAGTTTGTAGGATTTGCAAAGTGAAATATAATGTTTGGTTACGCACACTCTAGTGTTAAAATATTAAGGCTCTGAGCAGATGCCCACTTTCAGCACAGTGTTTTTCTTAGGCATAGTTCATCTCTACATGCGTATCCTATGTGAAAGAAAATTTAGAGCCCTCCATTTTAAAAAAGCTTTCTTGCTTTGCATAAAACTTGCAAATATTTAATTTCAAAGTTATATTGATATTAAAACATAGATTCAGTCTTGTCTTAAAAGTGTATTACAATTTATTTCTTGCCATTTTTGTGTAAAATTTACAGAAAGAGTGTTACACCGTGCGCTCCAAAGGTAATGTCTCATTACTCTAAGGCTCTCTTTTTCTTTCTTTGCCTTTATCTCTTTAATCCTATTGTTATGTGCATTGAACCATTTTAAGAAAAACTTTCTGCTTGATTTATGGCAGCAATACATGTAAAACAAGTGTGTTTTATTGTTCGTGGTTAATCCTGGGAAGTATATTTTAATTTCAGTGGCTTGTTTCCACCACATTTCCACACCTCTTCTGGGGGAGGGTGGGGAAGAGGGTGTATTGTATATAATGGTTTAGATTTCATTTCAGTACAGAACTGTTAATTTCTATATAAGGCCAAAAGCTTCTTTGATAATGGGTATGTTCAAGAGGTGGAGAAAACTGGAAAATTAGTGTCTAAGTGACAGGAAAAAAATGGAAATGTGAAAGTATTGAAAGCTTTTATAATTATAAGTGTTCTTTGTGGTTCTTTCTCCTTTAGGTATGTTTTCATGAGCATGTGTAAACTTACATATTTATGATAGTCTCTGGCCTTCAGGTCTGAATTTATTGAACATATATCATCAACTGCATGGGTCTTTAACAACTGTATAGTTTTGAAAGATTAGTACAATTAAGAGCTGGTGGGATGAGATCTCTTTGTCCGGTTGAGTAGGATTGAATAGCTTGGACCGAGTATATAATTTCTCCCTGCCCATTTGGCAGTGTCCTCTGTTTATCCATGTCTGGTGTTAGCCTAGTGCCAGTATGCCTGCTTTACACTGTTATTTCTACTCCTGGAATGTAGGCTGAGAACCCCAAGGGGCTTCTTTGTTAAGATACTTTCAGTATTAATATGTAGTCTAATGCAATTTAAGTATAAATTTGTATTTCTGCATCCTGAATTGCGGATGCAAGTGATGGGCTTAATTATTCACACCAGTTTAGGCATAGCAGGCCAGCTGAAGTTTGTTCCTGAAATAATGTTCTTGTCTTCATTTTCTTCACGATTGCAGTCAAGGACCAAGTTTTTTTGTCTTCAGTTTTCATTTGAATTTAAAACAAAATTGGAATCTGTCATAGGGTAGCAATTCCATCCTCAAATTGAGTCTCAAATAGTTTATTGCTACCTCACTGTAGTTAGCTAGAGTGTTTTCATCTCACCATTTGTTCCAAAGGTTTGCTGTAAGGTGGTTTTTACAGGACTCCTATTAGCCAGTGTGGCAAATTGAATTGGGTTCTCTGTGTTTTAGAAAAATCTGTAGGCTTTTCCCCAAAAGATCTGAGAGTTGTGAGAGAAAAGATCAAGGAATATACCTAATCAATAAATCACTCCTTGTTTTCACTGCTACATATTTGAAATTGATCCCTTAAAGTTGTAGAACATTTTTACCTTTACAGATTTTACCTCTTACATCTTTCATGCAGTGGAATCACTGTCTAGCATATGTACTAATTTCTTCCTATCATAAGCGTGCTTTGGTAAAGTTTTACTTATATGGGAAGCACATTTCCATCTTCAAAAGTTCTTATCCAAAGTAGTTTCTGGATGCTGGTTTAATTATTTAAACATTAGTTCCTCACCTGCTTGCTAGATTTTCTTCTTTTTCTTTCTTTCTTTCTTTCTTTTTTTTTTTTTTTTTTAATTTACTATTATAATAGCTTGAGTTTTGACTTCTTCGGTCTTCTAACGGGAATTTGAGACTTTGTGGTTTTAAAACTCAAGATTGCTTTTAAAATTCTGGAACTTCTTAAATTGACAATTTTTCAAATTCTGTAGTACTTTTACAGAACTGAATATTCTTAATGTAAGTATAAATGCCACCATTCCTTGTAGAATAATGATTTTTAACGTTGTCAAGGTGAAAATTGTGTTTGGTTGACTTACATGTCTTAGAATTGCCTTAAAATGAATATAAAAATTGATATGGGAGCTTCTAGTACAATTGACTGCTTTACATGGCCTGATATCCAGTGTCCTTCTCAAAATCTTCTATTTCTCATTCCTATAAACTAAAATATTTGCAGTATATACTTCTGAGTCTAGTTACCTGCTTTTGAATTTTTTCACTGCAAATCACATAGTATGAAGATTTGTGAAAATGCTATGGGAAATAACAGCTGCGTTAAAAATCTCTTAACCAGATGTACCCCATAGGCTTCCCAAGAGTGACTATCTGCGTTTGTGACGACTGTAGAAGAAGCAGGTTGGGTATTTTCTGGGCCATAGAAATTTAAAGTGTCTATAATGTTATCCATCATTACTTACTTACTGTCAGAAGTATTGATAAAGGAAAGGTTTGCTCCCTATTGCATTTTCAGAGTTGCTGTGAGTGGCAGAGCTTCATCTTAGGTGAGAGAGGCAGAAAGTTCTGAAAACAGGACTCCTGAGTCCTATCTCCATCTGCCCACCTATAAGATGCAGATTGATGCAGTATGAGAAATAACAAATAGAAGAATTCATTCAAGCGTGGGGGCCAAGTGTTGATCACACTTTCCTTTCCTTAGGACAGATGATAGTGCTTTTTATTCTCTTTATCTTGATAAATTTTGAGTTTGTTTTTGCTTTTGTTATTGTTTTGGATTCAAGAGTAACTTTAATTTTAATGTGTATTTCATATATTTCGAAGCTGTTTCATACATATGTATAAGGGTAGACTTCATATTGGAGAAATAGATACAATTTTATGATTTGTTATAATCTTGAGAATCTTTTTTAACCAGTCAAGTGTCTACTACTGCTGTTTGTAAAGTTCTTAAATTTAGATATATGCCACATTTAACTTTTCCCCTATCTTTTTATCTTTACCTCTTTGTTCTCTACATGCTGTGCTTTAAACCCTTCTGCTGTGTTCACCTGAACACCTGGTTTTTGCCATCTTTGTGTTGATGTTTATTACACAGTACCACAAAACCTGCTCCACACCTGGATGGGTAAGAGTGACATTTTATTACCTTGGGGAGTTGTTGGGTGGCCAGTCCAATACAGGTTGGATTGTGAGTGAACCTCAAGGGGGTACTCTTGATTCTGGGTTAATCTCTCACAGCCAAGCCCCTCCCTAAGGATCACAGGTTAGTTAGTTTTGAGACCTCCCAGCTGTCATGTCACTGAATGGGGTCTTTATCTGGGCCCATGGATAGACCTCTCAGTCATGCTGTCTTGAGTGACCCTGTAACAACAGTTTCTGAGTATCAAGTGCAATCGGACTGTTCTCAGACTCTACCATAAAATAGTTAAGAAATACTGTTTTAGGCAGAAAACTAAGGCCCAGTTGAGTAATTGTGTGTTTTTTTCCTTTTATGAAGCAGATTTCAAAAATTCTAATTTTCTTCTAGTTGCTTCATTCATCAAACACTTTGCTTTTTTTATATTGAGGTCTATAGACATGTCATTTATAACAGTTGTCATAATTACTACTTATGGTTTAATTGTCATCAAACCAATTATTTCTTGAATTTGTATTGTGACAGGGTGCATGTCGTCTTTGGATTAGTTATTTCTGGTTTTGAAGTAATCGAACAGATTGAAAATCTGAAAACAGACGCTGCAAGTAGACCTTATGCAGATGTGCGAGTTATTGATTGTGGGGTGCTTGCCACAAAATCAACAAAAGATGGTAAGAGTTTTTGTAGAGTGGTCGGAGCTTGGATACAAGTAAAACATGTTGAAGACTATAACTTAAAGATACCTTCTAGATTTTAGTAGTGAGAGAAACCATACAAGTAGTATAGCAATAGCCCTGATGCCTCTGTATCACACCTTCTATCCAGGCCATCCACAAATCTTATCAAATCTTCCTTCTTTTTACTTCCCCCTGCTATTAGCCTTGCCCAGACCACTGCTGTCTCTTACCTGAATGATTGCAGTAGCCTCATAACTGTTCCGTTTACCTCTGTCCTTCTTCTTCTTCTTTTTTTTTAATTTTTATTTTTATTTATTTATGATAGTCACACACAGAGAGAGAGAGAGAGGCAGAGACACAGGCAGAGGGAGAAGCAGGCTCCATGCACCGGGAGCCCGACGTGGGATTCGATCCCGGGTCTCCAGGATTGCACCCTGGGCCAAAGGCAGGCGCCAAACCAATGCGCCACCCAGGGATCCCTACCTCTGTCCTTCTTTATAATCTTTTCTCAGCAGCAGGAATTTACTGCTGGTAAATTCTGGTCTCCTTGCTTATACTCTTGATCCTCTGTAGTCTGTCCTTAATAACAACCAGAGTGATCTTCTGCAAGGGCTCCCTTCTCAGTCAGCCAAAGCTAAAGTCTACTTGGTTTCTAAGGCACTCTGCTCTCTGTGTATCTCTTCCTCCTTATTCATCACCATCTCAGCTATGTTGACCTTTACTCAGACACACCAGGCACACAGGGACCTTTGTACTAGCTGTCCCCTCTGTCTGCAACATTCTCTATCCAGATATCTGCATGACCCCTTACCTCACTTCCATCAGGTCTCTGAAAGTAATTTTAAATTACCCCAACTCTCCCTATTCCCTTTACCCCCCGTTTGTGTGTGTGTGTGTGTGTGTGTGTGTGTATGTTTCTATCCTAGCACTTACTATTTGCCGTATTTTGCAGTTACTTATTTTCTTATCTGACCCAGCTAGAATATAGGCCTCATGGAGGGCAAGGGCTTTGTTGCATTAGAATCACACCAGCAAATGGTATTATTAACATGTAAAAAAGTTTATTTAAATTTTGTCTTTAGTTTTCTGTTTATAAAGTATGTTTTATGATACCTAGGTAGTCACATTTTCTATTCTGGAAGGTACTGAAATCCAGTACTCATATTCTTAATATTTCTTTAAAGTTTTTGAGAAGAAAAGGAAGAAACCAACTCATTCAGAAGACTCGGAATCCTCTTCCAATTCCTCTTCCTCTTCAGAATCTTCTTCAGAAAGTGAAATTGAACATGAGAGAAGCAGAAGAAGGAAACATAAGAGGAGGCCAAAAGTTAAACATTCTAAAAAGAGACGAAAGGAAGCAAGCAGTTCAGAGGAGCCAAGGAATAAACATATAATGAGCCCAAAAGGGTAAGTGTGAAATGCCAGGGGAATCTAAAAAACACACACATCCTGATGGGGAAAGTATGTGCAAATTGTGTAAACTTAGCTTTATTACCTGTTGTTGAAAAACGATAGCGTTTTTTGGACTTTAATCTGAAATCTGACTGCTCTAGGGGTAGCACAGACGTATCAAAGATTATATATTTGCAGGTGAAAAAAATCCTTGGAACTTAAAAAAGTTGGGATCATTTGACAATTTTCATACTAGAACTTTAGTACTGTGGCATTTAGTAAGTGTTCATGCTTTATATGTTCTCTTTGTGAAAATTGTACAAACCATTTGAGTGAGATTTGTAAGTTAACAAATCTATTTTATTGCTATTATTAGTTATTGTTAATATGATCATGAAATGCAAACATTGCACATTTTAATTGGTGACATGCTTTGTTCTCAGTCACTCTGAGAGGAGTGATACCAATGAAAAAAGGTCAGTTGATTCAAATGCTAAAAGGGAAAAGCCTGTAGTCCGCCCAGAGGAGATTCCTCCAGTTCCTGAGAACCGATTTTTACTGAGAAGAGATATGCCTCTTGTCACGGTGGAGCCTGAACCGTAAGTATGGTGATTAATCTCTTCTTTTTCATTTCTGTGAATGATAATTCCATCAGCTCATTGCAGTTCCACACATTTATTGAGCATGACCCTTAGTCAAAGCACTTTGAACTATACTGTGGGAGATGCCAGGTTAATGGAATGACGTGTACCCTATCTTTCAAGAATTCACATTCTACTAGTTGGTAAAAGGGGGTTGGACAAGTTGGCCAAGGGAGAGGTTCTTCATGGAGCTCTGGAAAGATTGCATTACTCATTTTTTCTTTCTCTTTCATTGGAGATGAGATTTGGTTTGTCAGAGCAGAGGGTCTTTTGAACTGTTTGGAGCCAATTGAATGATAAGACATGTTCCAATTTGAATAGTATAAAATTAATTGCATGGTGATTAGGGATATGATTTAGTATCATAAATATGTGACTTGCTCACTTGCTTTGCTGGATGATAACGTCTCTGCATTGGGAAAGATGTGTAGCTTTAGATTTAGTCTCAAAAAGTAGTATGTAATATATTTTGTGTGTTACTTCAAGTTTAGAATTGTTAAATGTTTGAACAAAAATACCATAATGTGGCGTATCATTGGTAAATTCGCTATGAAAAGTTCTGTTGAATGCTGAGAAGTTATGCACATGTCCCTGTTTACAGACAGGTATCTACATAAGGTTATCATGTAATTGATTAAACATTTTTAAAGCCTAGTATTGTCTCATCTCAAACAGCTGTTAGAAAATGGGATGTATCTTTGAATTAAAAGCTTATTAACATGCTGATGTTTTCATTTTTAAAAATTCTGGCTTGTTAATAAATTTTAGTGGGATCCTTCTTTCTTAAAATACAAGACACCAAGTTCACTGATCAAATCTATTTGGCTTTCAGCATGTAGGAAACTTGAAAGGGCAGTTTCTCTGTCATGGCAGGTGTTGTCCATGGGTCACATTTGGCCTATTGCCTATTTTTGTACAGCCTGTGAGGTAAAACATGATTAAATGTTTGTAGAAAAAAAGGAGAGTAGTAGTTTGTGACATGTGATAATTATATGAAACTCAGTTTTCAGTGTGCATGAAGTAAGTTTTAGTGGAACACAGCCACATACATTTGTTCACTATAAGGCTGTTTCTGTGCTACAACAGCAGACTTGAGTAGTTGTAGCAGAGTTTGTATGTGGTGCTCTGTTGCTTTACACTATTACTTGGTGCACTATGCATCACAGTGATGCTATTACAGCTCTCTGCTATTTCAGGTACTAGACACACAACCCCTATGTATGAAAAAAATTTTTTTTTTTTTTTAATTTTTATTTATGATAGTCACAGAGAGAGAGAGGCAGAGACACAGGCAGAGGGAGAAGCAGGCTCCATGCACCGGGAGCCCGATGTGGGATTCGATCCCGGGTCTCCAGGATCGCGCCCTGAGCCAAAGGCAGGCGCCAAACCACTGCGCCACCCAGGGATCCCTGAAAAAATATTTTTAAAGATAAAATATGTACAGTCTCATTACAGGTCAGCGTTACCAGATGAACAGCATTATCTATTTTGATAGACAACACTATGAACCCTAATTAAGTGAAATGTTATTCAGCCCCCCCCCAAAAAAGAACCCCGTTCCTCTTGTTAGTAGATCTTTATTACAAAGAAATAATACTCTTATAATATTTCATATTTCATTGATAAAACATTAGTGAAAATTTATTTTCTTTCTTCTTATCTAAGTACCTAAATAATAACCTTAATTTTCTTCTTGGCCTACCAATCCTAAAATACTTACTCTCAGATTCTTTTCATAAAAACTTTGCTGACCTTTGTTATCTGGTATTGCTAAAGGAGTAATTGCATTTGTGATTGAAAAGTGCTGATGATTTTGTTTGGTCACATAACATCTTTGGAAGTTATTTTATGCAGAATTATTTTAAATCATAATTGGCTGGTAGTTGTTTCATGCAAAGATAGCACAATTATTTTATTTTATTAGGATCTTTGAGATTTTCATCAGTTGTTTGGGAGCTATAATGAAGTGTCCTTCAAGAAATCAGTATATGCAGGACACCTGGGTGGCTCTGGTTGAGCGTCTGTCGCCTTCGGCTAAAGACATGATCCCGGATCTGGGATCAAGTTCCACATCAGGCTCCCTGTGAGGAGCCTGCTTCTCCCTCTGCCAGTGTCTCTGCCTCTCTCTCTCCATGTGTGTCTCTTATGAATAAACAAACAAACAAACAAACAAACAAATAAATAAATAAATAAAAAGAAATCAGTATATGCGAGGATAAGAAGCAGGGGCTGTCAGCCACCTTACTGATATACCAGCAGTTAAGCTCATATCCCTTGTAATTTGCTTAGCAGAATTTGGGTTCCACATTTGGCTCTAGTTTATTTGTTCTCAACCTTAGCTGCACGTTAGGATAATTTGCAGGCTTTTAAGAATATCAGTTTCTGGGCCATACAGCAAATCAAATCAGAATGCTGTGGGGAGGAGGTAGATAGTGGTCACATTGAATCAGTATCTAAAAGGTTCCCATGTAAACATTAATTTTTGCTGAACACATGTAGGCAAGATCAGTGCTTTTTCTTCATGAGGAAAATGGGATTAATGGTTGTGTACCACAAGTACTTACTTACCTCATTGTGAGAATTAAGTAATGTCATGAAATGACTGAAAAAACTATATACTTTGTAGTTAAGACTCTTATAGTAACATTAGTATGTTTATCTGGAGCCTGCTTCCTAGAGCCTTAGAAAATCCTATGCATTGGCTTTAAGAGTCAAGTTGCATTTCTTTCTGACTTTGTGCAAGATTTGTAGCCTCCTTAAAATTCTCTATCTTTAAAATGAAGATGCTAATAGTACCTACCTCATAGTGTTATGAGAATTCAGTGAGCTAATGCCTTTATAAAGTGCTTGTTAACCAGCAATGTACAATATGAAACGGGAATTAAGAAAGCAATTCTATTTAAAACAACATCTAAAAGAATGAAATACTTAGGAATAAAGAGGTGAAAGGTTTGTACAATGAAAATTACAAAATATTAGATGTAAATTAATGGAAAGATGTTGCATGTTCATGGATTGGAAGACTTAAAATTGTTAAGATATCAGTACTCTCCAAAGCAAGCTTTGGATTCAATGCAATCTCTACCAAGTTTCAACAGCCTTTTTGCAGAAGTGGAAAAGTCAGTATCAAATCAAATGGAATCCAGGGGGGCCTCAAATAGCTAAGACCGTCTTGAAAAGGACAAAGTTGGAGCATTTGTATTTCATGTTTTCAAAACTTAAAGCAGCAGTCATCAAAATAGTGTGGTACTGGCATAAAGATAGATACATAGACTGATGGGATAAAATTGAGAGTCCAGGAATAAACCTGTACCAGTATGGATAGCCAGGTGATTTTAGAAAAGGATGCTGAGTCCACTCAGTGGAGAAAGGAGTCTGTCTCTTCAGTGAATGGTGCTGGAATAACTGGATTTCCACCTGTAACAGAGTAACGCTAGACCCCTACCTCACATCATATACAAAAACTAAAATGGGTCCATGACCCTAAACATAAGAACTAAAACTGTAAAACTCTTAGAAAATATAGGCGTAAATTTTTAAGTCCTTGGGTTTGGCAGTGAATTCTTACAATTGGCACCAGAAGTATGGATAACTATAACAAAAAGACAACTCAATTTAAAAATAGGCACAGCACTTCAATAGTTGTTTCATATAGATGGCCAGTTAGCACATGAAAGGATGCTTAACATCAGCATTAGTCATTAGAGAAATACAAACCACACCCACAGTGAGATAATACTCACCTGCCAAGATGGCTATAATTTAAAACAATAACCAAGAAAACTAGTGTCATCAAGGATATGGAGAAATTGGAATCCTTATACATTGGTGGCAGTAGTCTAAAATGATTCAGACATTGTAGAAAATGGTCTGGTGGTTCCTCAAAAAGTTAAACATAGATTTACCATGTAACTGAGCAGTTCCATAGGTAGGTATATATCCAAAAGAATTGAAAATAGAAAATCAAACGGAGAGACGCCTAGGTGGCTCAGTGGTTGAGCATCTGCCTTTGGCTCAGGTCTTGATCCCGGGATCTGGGATTGAGTCCTGCATTGGGCTCCCTACATGGAGCCTGCTTCTCCCTCTGCCTATGTCTCTGCCTATGTCTCTGCCTCTCTCTGTGTGTCTCTTATGAATGAATAAATAAAATCTTAAAAAAAAAAATCAAACAGATACTTGTATGCCAGTGCTCATTGCAGTATACTCAACAATAGTGAAAAGGAAAAGACAGATCCCAAGTTGGTTGGATACACAATGTGATGTGTACATACAATGGAATGTTCCTTGGCCATGAATTAGAGATTACTAGAGGCTGAGAGAGCTCATGGGGTTGGGGGTGGGTGGGGACATAGTCCTTAATGGGTAGAGTTTGGGTTTGGGGTAATGAAAAAGTTTTGGAAAGATAGTAGTAGTGATGGTTATACAGCGTGAATATAAGTAATACACTGAACTTTACACTTAAAAATGGCTAAAATGGGATGGATGCCTGGGTGGCTCAGGGGTTGAGCATCTGTACCTTTGGCTCAGGGTCTGATGATCCTGGGATCCGGGATCGAGTACCGCATTGGGCTCCCTACATGGAGCCTGCTTCTCCCTCTGCCTATGTCTCTGCTTCTCTCTCTGTGTGTCTCTCATGAATAAATAAATAAAATCTTAAAAATAATGGCTAAAAAGGCCAGTTTTACATTATATACATTTTACTCAATTATGTTAAAAATGCTTAACATAATGTCTGACACATAGTAAGTACTCAATAAAAGCTAGCCATTATGTTAATAACAAAAAACTTGAGGTATGAAGATTTCTCATGCATGGAGGACAATAGTTGCCACAAAAACTATACTCTTAGAATTACCACAAGGCTGCAGATTCAGAGCATTGACAGAGGGGCAGCTTGTAGAGTGGGGGGAAGACAAAAGATTTATTAAAAATATAGAATAAAATATGGTTTTAAAAACACAATTGGAGCATCAGAGTCAAATATCTCAGGATTCCCTTAGAACATCACTATTTTGACAAGAGACATGTAAAAAGGGATTTTGTTTAAAAGTAGTTCTGTGCTTAAGAAGATACATAGTATCACTACCCATTTTTGGGTTACTTTTTTTTTTTTAAAGGTTTGACATTTAAAAAGTTTGCCTAGAAAATCAGATTATATGGAGTGCCTTATTCTACAAAAGTGTTGGATCTAAATAAAATGATTTTTTTAATAGGAGTATAAATTCTGCATTTAAATTTTTTTTCCTGCGTTTAAATATTGAGAAAACTGCTGAGCATTTGCTTATTTTTAATTTTCAATCTTCTTTTCCAGGAAGATTCCTGATGTTACACCCATTGTAAGTGATCAGAAACCTTCTGTATCAAAATCTGGACGGAAGATTAAAGGAAGGGGCACAATTGTATGTGTGTTAATAAGACTTCTTTTTTTCAAATTACGTATCTAAGGTAGTATAGGCAAAATCCTAGCTTTAATTTTAGGTAAAATCCAAGATCTGTTCAAGGAGTTAGTTTTATTCTCCATAGGTATATTGCTAGTAGAGCAAAATTTATTTGCTGTATTTTAAATATGAAATGATATGTGAAACAGTGAGTATGTTGAGAAATCTTAGTATGTTGAATAATCTAGGCTAATGAATGCAACCATTAGGACTTAAAGAAAAAAATCCCATTTCTTTTAGTCTCTTTTATGTTTGGCATAACTTCATATCATCTTTTGTACTTTAATCATTATTTCTTTTGAATGGCATCTGAGATTGGGTCTTATACCTAACTCTGTCCTATAGCAGATTGTAACTGAGAGGTATTATCGAAACAGTTATTCCTATCTTTGTTTTTGAAGCGCTATCACACACCTCCAAGATCAAGATCATGTTCTGAATCAGATGATGATGATAGCAGTGAAACTCCTCCTCACTGGAAAGAGGAAATGCAAAGATTAAGAGCATACAGACCACCTAGTGGAGAAAAATGGAGTAAAGGAGATAAGTAAGAGCTTTGAGTATGAGCACAGTCCTGTTACTACTATATTTTAAGTGTTAAGAGGCTAGAGACTTACTTCTGGACTTTTCATGAAAGACTTAACATTAAAGTTAGACCATGACCAAAGAATACATTTGAGAATACTTGGCAGAAAGAGAGCTATTAAGTAGGAGGGCTGATTGGCTTCAAGATGCTTTTAAATCAAAATTCTGGGGACGCCTGGGTGGTTCAGCAGTTGATTGCCTGCCTTTGGCCCAGGGCGTGATCCTGGAGTCCCAGGATCGAGTCCCACATCAGGCTCCCTGCATGGAGTCTGCTTCTCTCTCTGCCTCTTTCTCTCTTTGTGTTCTCATGAATAAATAAAATCTTTTAAAAATAAAAATAGAAAATAAATCAAAATTCTGTTTTCCCTCCCAAAGCTGTCAAACTACTAAATCAGAGATACCCTTGTTCAATTTTAGAAATAATCAGGACTTAAAAATCATATAGCAGATCCTCTTCTAGCCAGGTCTCTTAGTCATTGATGAATGAATTAGTAGGTAGGAAAATCTGTACCTAGCATGTGCATTAGCTTCTGACCCCGAGGACTGTTGGTTCTTCAGAAGTGTACCATCTCTTACCCTCAAAATATTATTCCAACAATAGCCATTGTTGAAATGGGGCTGGCTCCAGAATAGCTAGTGAAAAATACACCAGTGGGATCCTCTATAATTGTTCATGGTAGTAGTCTCTTCTCTTCTGTGGGTGTCCAGTAGAATGGTTAGAAGTTGGAAGAGGGAAGAAAAGATAAAGCATCTGTTGTGTGAGAGTGATTTAGACACAGTGATACAGAGAACTCTTAATGTTGAGCCCTGACACTACCCATTACCAAGTCTGCATCTATTTTCATGTGCTTTTTCCTCAGTTTCTGTAGTAAGTAATTAAACCTTAAGAGAAAATCTTGATTACTGTGAAGCTGAAATAAAATAACAGCCATGTTAGCTTCTTAAGAGGCTTCTTTTTAAAGGTCAGGCAGCTGTCCTGTATCTGCAGGAAATCAACAGAATTGTTTGGGAACTTGATTTGACTCTCCCTCAAAAATTGTTCCCGGAAGCAGAGGGTCATGAACAGATCCTACCTAGCCAAGGAGCTCTGTCACTAGTGCTCTTGTGATTAATTGGTTTGGTTTGGCTTCCAGAACTGTTTTTCTGTGAAATTTGAAATCTTTTTGCTTAGTTAAAAAAAATATATCCTTTTATAAGTGAATCTGCTAGTAGTTGTCAGCAGTTTCAGCATTTCTCTGAAATTATAGGTCAAGAGGAGGCCTATCCATACCCTTTGGTTTATCCTTCCTATATGGACTTCAGGTGTTGATGGAGTCAGTAATTTGCTCTTTAGGCTTTTGTCAATTCATCTGTATTGACAACAGATGTGTTTTTCAATCTAAAGCATAGAAACATGCTTGTAAATAACCATGCATCTTATATCCTTTTCCATAGATTAAGTGATCCCTGTTCAAGCCGATGGGATGAGAGAAGTTTGTCCCAGAGATCCAGGTCGTGGTCTTATAATGGATATTATTCAGACCTTAGTACAGCAAGGCACTCTGATGGTCACCATAAAAAACGCAGGAAAGAGAAAAAAGTTAAACATAAAAAGAAAACTAAAAAGCAGAAACATTGCAGAAGACACAAGCAGACTAAGAAGAGAAGGATTATTGTACCATCAGACATAGAATCCTCAAAATCCTCCACCCGACGAATGAAATCCTCTTGTGACAGAGAAAGGAGATCTCGTTCTTCCTCGTTATCATCTCATCGCTCCTCAAAGAGGGACTGGTCTAAATCTGATAAGGATGACCAGAGCTCTTCAACCCATTCCAGCAGAGACTCCTACAGATCTAAATCTCACTCGCAGTCTTATTCTAGAGGAAGCTCAAGATCAAGGACTCCCTCAAAATCCTCATCACATTCTCGAAGTAGATCAAAGTCCAGATCTACTTCCAAGTCAGGGCACCAAAGGACAACATCAAAATCACCAAGAAGAACAACCTCTCAGTTAAGTGAAAGTAAAGCAGTTAAAACAGAACCCTTAAGAGCAACAGCACCACAAAATGAAAACGTCGTAGTACAACCAGTGGTGGCAGAAAATATTCCTGTAATACCATTGAGTGACAGTCCCCCTCCTTCAAGGTGGAAGCCTGGACAGAAGCCCTGGAAGCCCTCTTACGAGCGAATTCAGGAAATGAAAGCTAAAACAACCCATTTGCTGCCCCTCCAAAGCACTTACAGTTTAGCAAATATTAAAGAGACTGGAAGTTCATCATCCTACCATAAGAGAGAAAAAAATTCAGAAAGTGATCGGAGTGCTTATTCAAAGTATAGTGATAGAAGTTCGGAAAGTTCACCAAGGTCAAGGAGCAGATCTTCTAGGAGTAGATCTTATTCCAGATCATACACAAGGTCACGAAGTCTTGCTAGTTCACATTCAAGATCTAGGTCTGCCTCCTCTAGATCTCATTCACGAAATAAATACAGTGATCGTTCACAGTGTAGTAGATCCTCGTCATACTCTTCTGTTAGCAGTGATGATGGAAGACAAGCCAAGAGAAAATTTAGATCCAACGGGAAAAAAAATAACACTTCAAGTAAGAAGCACAGCGGCAGCTCTGAAAAGAGACTTCACCATAAATATGTGAAAAACAGAGACAAGTCTTCAAGTCAGAGAAAGTATAGTGAAAGCAGGTCATCTTTAGATTATTCTTCAGACAGTGACCAGTCAAGTGTTCAGGTTACACAGTCAGCCCAGGAAAAAGAGAAGCAAGTCCAAATGGAAATGAACAATAAGCAAGAGAAGAACAGAGATGAAGAGAAATCTAAGCCTGAACAGGAATGCCCTCGTTCTAAGAAAAGAGTCTTGAGAGAGAATCTTTCTGATCACCTTAGAAATGGCAGTAAGCCCAAAAGAAAAAATTATGCTGGGAGTAAGTGGGACTCTGGGTCAAATTCTGAACGAGATATAACAAAAAACAGTAAAAATATTTCCCGGCCATCTTCTGATAAGGAGGAAGGTGAGGCTACATCAGATTCTGAGTCAGAGTTTGGTGAAATTCACAGCAAAGCCAAACCTGCAACAAAGTCTTCAGCAAGTGCTTCGCTGCCTGATGGTAATGGTGCTTGGAAATCAGGTAAGCAGCAGTCTTCGACCTCTGATTCTGAGGGTTCCTATTCCAATTCAGAAAACACTAGAAGAAAGGCACGGAAGCGCAAACATGGGTCAAAGGAAACTCTTAAAAGAGAGCAGACCAAAAAAGCAAAGGAGAAACTGAAAGGGAAAAAAGACAAAAAGCACAAGGCTCCAAAACGAAAACAGGCATTTCACTGGCAGCCTCCACTAGAATTTGGTGAGGAGGAGGAGGAGGAGATTAGTGAAAAACAAGTTACTCAGGAGGCAAAAGAGAAAAAACAAGTTTCTGAAAATAGTGAAACCATGAAAGAAAATATTCCACACACTGAGAAGTCCTGTGAAGAGGGCAACTTTTCAGGTAAATGCAATCCAGTCACGACTTCTTCGGATATGGATCAGCCTGCTAAAGAGGATACTAAACTCAGTGCTTCTCCCACAGCCTTAACTACTGAGGAGAATGTCACTGCTTCTCCCTCCAACATTCAGCCTATTGCAGAAAGTGTCCCAAGCGGAGTGGAGGATGTGCTGCAGACAGATGACAACATGGAGATCTGTACTCCTGATAGGAGTTCCCCAGCAAAGGAGGCATCCCCTCTAGGGAATTCAAGGCTTGCCACTGCAGACGTAAACATTGTTCTAAAACAGGATATGCACACAGAGCATCCTGAGACAGAGGAGTCAAAACAGGAGAGCAGTATGTCCGAAAGTCAAGCAATGGGGGATGTGGGGAAACAGGACAGCAGCCCTGCTAGCTTGGCCAGCACTATAGAAAGCACTGTGAAGAGAGAGGTGGCAGAGAAGAGCCAGATCAGTCTCATGGATAACAAATGGAAGCCCCTGCAGGGTGTGGGGAACCTGGCGCCACCAACTGCTCCCACATCCAGCACTGTGGAGGTAAAGGCATTGACTACTGCACCTGACATGAAGCCACAAGGCCTGAGGATAGAAATTAAAAGCAAAAATAAAGTTCGGCCTGGGTCTCTCTTTGATGAAGTAAGAAAGACAGCACGCTTAAACCGGAGGCCAAGGAATCAGGAGAGTTCAAGTGATGAGCAGACACCTAGTCGGGATGGGGATAGCCAGTCCAGGAGTCCAAGCAGATCTCGAAGTAAATCTGAAACCAAATCAAGACACAGAACAAGGTCTGTCTCCTACAGTCACTCAAGGAGTCGATCACGAAGCTCTACATCATCTTACCGGTGAGCAATGTGTTCTCTTTTTTCCTCCCCCAAGGAGCATTTATTACCGTTTAACTTGGAAGAACATTAAAATTAGGGACAAGATCACTCTTTCCAAAAATCTGGAAGGGAGTAAGGGGGTAGTCTTGTGCTCTGTGGCTAAGAGAGCCAGTTTGAGGACATAGGAAGTGGGGATTTTAGGTGAAGAAATTTGGGTTCAGTGTCAAAAACTATTATTTGTCACTTAAAGCTCTCTGGTAACAGAAAGGAGTTGCCATGATAGGTGGCAAGTTTCTCTCCTTGTCGGTGTGACTCTGCTCTCCCGCCTCTCAATGATGCCTTCGAAGGGAATCCTGAATTTACAGAATTATGTAGGATTTAAAGATCACTAATCCAACCCTCCATTTTACACTAGTGGGAGGTGAGAGGCAAAGTTACTTGCCTAACACCTGCATCTAGTTGATCTTTATTTTGAGGGTTAGCAGGGAGGCTGTGGTAAAAATGATCGTCTTTAGATTTATTTATTTTGGTTCAAGCTGCGTCTAACTTTTGTCATCAGCATAGGCTGGACAGTGCAGAGAATGAGAATTTTTACAAACTAAAGAAATTAGGATGATGATATGAAGCTAGTAATTTGTATTCCTTTTTTCTTTTCCTTGTAAATATTTCATGGTTTACCTCACTATCTCTTACTTAATTGCTCATATCTCGAATGTGTACTTGTTTTTCGTCACTTGACCCTAAAATATAGTAAGAATCTTTGGGGTTTTTCTCCCCCCTTTCTAGCTATTTGTCTTCCCTTTCTCACCGGAATTTCTTTAAAAATAGGAACCAACGCTTGCCATCTGTAACAGCTGTCTCCCATTTACTCTTTAGTTGCTTGCAGTCTGTCTTCTGTGCTTCCCTCCCCCGCTTCTTCCTAAAAGGGCTATTTTCAGGTACTTCGAATGAGTGCCAGGGTATGTTTGCCATCCTTTCCATCTTTCTGGAACCTGCTGCTAGCTCTCCTCGACCCTCTCAGACCATTCAATGCCTGTGTTGTGGGCCCTTCTTCCTCCTCTTGCCCTGACTTCCAGCAGGCCCAAAGAGCTGCTGAATCCTGGCCTTTTCTTTCTAGGTTCATGTTCCTAGATGCAGGCAGCTATTGAGCTATTCCTGTCTGCTTAACGTCTGCCTGCCATTCGTGCTCTGACAGTTCTGTGCTGTTGGTGATGCTGGCCACCCTCATTTAGCTTCCTGCCGCTGCCTTTGGGGTGGGTCTCATTTCATTTTATAAATAAAGACAGGGTTAGAAAGCCTAAGGAATTTGCTTTAAGTTATGCAGCTGATGGGTAGTAGACTAGACAGTTAACCTTTACTCCCTCTTTTGGTTACTCACCTGGCTGTGACTCTGCTACTAGACTGAACTCAAGTCTGGGACCATTTCCTACTTATCTTTCAGTTACCTCACAGAATCTGCTCTGTAATTATTTGTTGAGTAAACGACTAGAGTCTTATTAGAACATAACATATTCTTTCTCTTGTAGATAAACTAGAAGCAGAGCATGTCTTCTAAAACATGAGTACAATGTAGTGAATAAAATAAAACCTATGAAGATGTTACATAAGTAGCCTAGACACAGGGGTCTTGTTCTGTCATAACAGGTAGAAGGTTGAAGAAGAGTGGGGAGCCGAGGGAATGCCAAGGGGTGGAATTGCACTACTTAAGTTCCTTGTTTTATTAAATACTAAGTAGATTTTTTAAATGATTAGGTATAAATAATATTTCACATTATGTCATCTAGTTTTTAAAAAATAGAGCTTTGACATACCTGATATATCCCTACCCAGTGCCATCCTACTTTCTTCTCTCTTAGAATTAAACATTATTCTAAACTTTTGTTGTAGTTTTGTTGTTGTTCTTTAGATTTGGCACAGATATTTCTATCTGTATACAATGTTTTTGCATGTCTTCAAACAAAATCTTTACAGATAATATACCTACGTACTTACGTACATACCTACATTCGTGTTCTACCTCTGCATTTTTCACTCAGCATTATGTCCAGGCGATGTCTGTGTTGATGTACTTCATTCATTTTCCTACTTGAGAATATTTTACTGTATATTTGTGGGCCACCCCAATTCTGTCATTAATGGAGATTGTTTCTTCTTCTGGTCTTCCAGATAAAGCTCCAGTGAACATACCTTTACCAGCCTTTTCTGTTTTATTGCATTCCATTCAGTTTGTTTATTTTTTTAAGATTTTACTTATTCATGAGAGACACAGAGAGAGGCAGAGACACAAGGTAGAGGGAGAAGCAGGCCCCACGCAGGGAGCCCGATGTGGGACTTGATCCCGGGTCTCCAGGATCACGTCCTGGGCTGAAGGCGGCGCTAAACTACTGAGCCACCTGGGCTGCCCACATTCCATTCCATTCCGTTTAAACCCTCATAAGCTGTCATTGTCAAACCTAGTATGAAGAGTTTGTGAATGGCCTTTCCTTTGGTTGTATTCTCCCTCTTCCTATCCTACTAGTAATTGTTTGAACAGCATGGTGAGTTAATATATTTTTTCATTCTTCATTGTAGATCAAGAAGCTATTCTAGAAGTCGGAGCAGAGGATGGTACAGCAGAGGCCGCACAAGAAGCCGGAGCAGTTCCTACCGCAGTTACAAAAGTCATAGGTGAGTGTGGGGAACCGACCCTACCATGTGGTCTGCATCCTGTCTGCTTTTCTTTTTTTTATTTATTTTTATTTTTTATTTTATTTATTTATTTTGTCTGCTTTTCAAGGGCTGCACAGGCAGAGTGGTGGGAGCCGATGAAAAGAATCCTACCATCACTGAATACCAGACAGGCCTATTGTCTTGTCTAGTTGTTTCTTTCTAGGAACTGTCAGATTCTCACTGGCTTTTCTCAGGATGTGATTTTCTCAGAGTGAGGAAAGAAGCAGTAGAAATCTTTAAGAGGCCCTGCCTGCCCTGCCAGGTCCTCTTAAAGATCCCCGGGTGGCTTAGCAGTTTAGGCCTACCTTCGGCCTAGGGCGTGATCCTGGAGTCCCGGGATCGAGTCCCACATCGGGCTTCCTGCACGCAGCCTGCTTCTCTCTCTGCCTGTGTCTCTGCCTCTCTCTCTGTCTCTCATGAATAAATAAATTAAAAATCTTAAAAAAAAAAAAAAAGGGGGGGCTCTGCCCACCATCTCCCCCTCCCTGCAGTATATCTTCTTTGACCTCAGTTCACATCTGCAGTCACCTCTTGGCTTGGGTTTAGGACTGGGATAAGAGGATTGATTTGTTAATAAGAGGCCACAGGGTGGAGCATGTGGGACCCATGTTCTCCCAGCTTCATCAAACCCTCTTTCGCCTCTCAGGTAATCTTTCTAATGAAATCCAACATGCTTTTTTTAAAAATCCAGTGTTCGGGATCCCTGGGTGGCGCAGCGGTTTGGCGCCTGCCTTTGGCCCGGGGCGCGATCCTGGAGACCCGGGATCGAATCCCACGTCGGGCTCCCGGTGCATGGAGCCTGCTTTTCCCTCTGCCTATGTCTCTGCTTCTCTCTCTCTCACTGTGTGCCTATCATAAATAAATACAATTAAAAAAAAATTAAAAAAAAAATCCAGTGTTCTTTTGATAAATGAAGTAGATACAGCTACTGGATTTCATGGTGTTTTTTCCTTGATGGTAAAGAAATGTCTAGATTTTTGATATGGCCTATCCTGACCTACAAGATGATAGTCCCTCATGTGATTCATATTAGGACATCCAGCAGGAGCAGATCCAGGAGCAGCTCGTATGATCCCCACAGTCGGTCCAGGTATGAACAGGGATGGGGAGCCACCTGTGAGGGAAGATTTGAAAGGCCTTGTTTTATAAACCCTTCATTCCCTTTCAGAAAGTGTTATATTCTATTGAAAAATTTAAACACATGTATTTGTCTCTCATAAAATCATATCCTATCTGCATGAGGTTTTTTTTTTGACCAGCTTTTATCTGTTGGCTCATTGTACTCTGTAGTGTCAAAAGTGAAAATTGATACCTGATGGCAGGTATTTATTGAATATAATTGCCTAAAAAGATCCACCAGATTCAGTCAGACTAAGTCAGTGTTAACTTTGTAACATTTTTCAATGCAGAAAATAAATTAACATTTTTCTGTTTAACATGGTAAGTCTCCCTGGGTCACTTGTTAAGTGTTTCCAGTACTTGCTGTGCAAATGTGTCCCTCACACTGTCATGTAATAATGCCCATGTTCTCAGAGAACACTGATCAGATCATAAACAGAAGTGGAAGCATGTGAATATTTGAATGGGAAAATTGAACATTGTGTTGTTGCTGTTAAAGCAGGTCCTACACTTACGATAGCTACTATAGCAGGAGTCGGAGTCGAAGTAGGAGCCAGAGGAGTGACAGTTACCACCGAGGCAGAAGTTATAACAGGCGATCCAGGTGAGTCTCCCTCCTTTAGATGACTACAGGGTGTGCTGTGCACACTGGTGTGGGAGGTGACTTTGTCCACTGTGTCTGTCCCTAGGATCTAGCAAAGTGACTGGCTCCCTGAATACTTTTCAGAATAACTGATGGTGACCGTTGCCAGGTCCTCTTGATGTCCCAGTGGTCCTATCCATACCTGCCCCACCTTCACCCCTCGTGGGGTCCCCATTTTGATTTCTATGTTTTTAAGGAAACTCGTTATGTGCCTTTTTTTATATTCCTTCTTCAGTCTAATTAAATATTGATGTTCATTTTGGGTAACATGGAAAATTACTCTGCTTATTTGCATGAGTGGATTTCAAGTAATTTCCCAAGATGCGATGTTTCTTTATCTTAACCTTGATATTACTACCATCTGTCATTTAAAACATCTTTGAAAAGTCTACACTGTTGCCACAGTCAGGACCCTACTCATCTACCCACTGTGCAATGCACATCAGTATTGCTTTCAAGCCACTCATATCAAAAAAGAAGCTTTAAGAAGAATTCAAAGGGTTGAAGTTAAAAGGTGTCTGTATATTTCTTTTGTTACAGGAGTTGTAGATCTTATGGCTCCGACAGTGAAAGTGACCGAAGTTACTCTCATCACCGGAGCCCCAGTGAAAGTAGCACATATAGTTGAAAATGTCCCCTTTTTTGATACAAATTATATATTATTTGTAAATATCTGGTAACTTAAAAGTTTAAGAAACTTAATGGCAGTCTGTTGTTCTATTTCAATATTAGAGATAAGTTTGAAAAATAGACATTTCTTGTTATTGTTCATTTACATGTGCACAGAATTTAAAATACAGATATGTCTCCCAAAAATATTTTTATGCCACATTTTACAGTAGCCAACTATGGAAATGAATTTCATTTTCTTGAATCAAGAAATCATGAAATTTAAGTATAATTTGCAATATTACTTTAGGTTGTCTCTTTCCATCTCTTGTATTCCTTAGAATACAGATTATTTTTGCCCGTTTTTCAGGTTTTAGCATATCTGCTGCCAAGCACAGAACTGTGAAGAACTGTTAAAGGTGGCCAAATATTTATAGACCAGTTACACCGTCTTATACATTTGTGCTCTTAAAACAAACCACCCAGAATTGATACTAATGGAAGCCAGGAGGATAAGGCAGTGGCTCTGGAGTTCTTCATTCATTCATTCCTTCTTGCTTAACCCAGAGGATCAGGAAAGTGGTCATCATACAGCCCCCCATCTGTCTTACTCCAGGCTGGCTGGTGAGGTTAAGAAGAGTAAATCAGCCTTAACTATAATACCTGCACTGTCTCTAAGGCCCTAATGTTTTATGTGCTTTTTAATAAATACTATCAGAAGTTTAGATTATAAAAAACAATTCTATTCCAGTTCATGTTTTGGTGCTCGGTACCTTTTGGTGCCTCTTTAAGTATACTTTACATTAGAATCTCATAGGAGAGAGAAATGATTTTTTATTTTTATTTTTTTTAATTCGCTGGCACCAGGCATGGTTCCTTCTGAACTATATTCACTTTCAGAATTGGAGAGCTTTCTCAAGTTCAGGTGTGGCCTGGGACCCCCTGGAGCAGGCAGGATTGGCACAGGGAGTTGTGTGGCCCCTCAGGGCTGCTGCACATAACTGGCATGTGTGCCTCTAGGAGAGTGGATTGAAGAGTTGACTTCAAAGTACTACCAAAAACCTCACTGCCACCATCCTGGAGACATTTTGGAGGGCCTTTGAGTCTTTCAAGTAAGAGAGATCTACCACAATAGCAGTTAAACTGTTCTAAGCACCAGCATGTTTCTCCTCTTTCTTCTGTGACCCACTCTGACTCAGTGAACCCTTGCGTGACGGAGTGAGTACAGGATGACAGGGGAAGGGAGCGCCATACAGTACTGCACAAATTATACATGTTTGGTTTTGGGTGGTTCCTCCAAAAATGATTTGACCTGTAGAAACTGGTGTGATTTTTTTTTTTTTTTAAATCTTTGAGTTTTTCCCCCAAGTGTACTTAATCACCTTAGTGCCAGTTTATAAGCCAGTTATGCAGAAGAATTCATATTGGATGTTTGATATGGAACTTTGCACCATTCTACCCAGGCCTTGCTTGGGGTACTTGGGAAGTGGGAAAGAGCCCTCAGTTGGAGGTATCTGACAACCCTTGAGGGGTGAAGCGGTGACCATGGATATATTAATAAAATCATCACCCATAAAAAGTTCATAAACAGGGTTAAATTGTCAGCTGTTTGCCAGATTGATAGACGAGAGTACATTGAAAAACAAGACCCAAGTCAAACAAACGTACTTCCTAGTGAATACAGAACAATGTGTTATTCATGTGAAGGGTTTTCAAAAGTTGCCTGTAATACTCTGTGGGGAAAAAAAAAAGGCATTCAGAACCCAAACCAGAAACTGCCAAATCTAATTAGGTTAGGAAAAGTTACCTTTGGACAATGTATTCATTTTCTATTGCTATGTAACAAATTACCCCATACTTAGCAGCTTAACAACACCCATTTCTTAGCTCACAGTTCTGTAGCTTGGGAGTCTGGCACAGTGTGGCTGGACTCTCTGCTCAGGGTCTCACCAGGCTGAAATCCCGGGTTAGCAGAGCAGCATTCCTCTATGGAGGTTCTGGGGAAGAATCTGCTTCCAGGTTCGTTCAGTTCCCTGACTCAGCCAGAGGCTTCTCCCTCAGCTCCTGACGGCTGCTTGCTTTCCCTCTTGTGTGTTCCCCTCTGTCCTCAAACCCTCAGTGGCCCATCTTATGCTTCCATCCCTCTGCCCTCCTCCATTGTTTCAAGGTTTGTATAATTAGATTAAGCCTGCTGATCAAGTCTCCCTATTTTCAGGTCAGCTCTGCCATAGAACATAGCATAATCACAGGAGTGACTGCATAGGTGCAGGGTCCTAGGATGGGTGGGGGGTGGCGTGGGCCGTTCTAGGACCCTGTGGACCCCAGACATTAACTGCCCATTGCAGTGGGGTTTCATCCCCAAAAGGTGGGCCCTTGGAAGAGTTGATTATTTCCAGCCGCAGCATTCAACTGTGTGTTTACTGAATGAACTACAGAAATAGCTTTTCTGCCTAGAGGGGATTGTTCTGTATTTTAAGTTATTTTTTAATAAAATTTAATTATGTTGTGTATTGTGCTTCTTAATAGAAAATGTATTATTGGACTGTTTTTGTAACGTCTTGTTTACTGCAAATGAAACATATAGCTGGTATTGTTCAAAAACTGTAGAAAATACTTTTGTACATATTGGCAGTGTCTAATTTGTATACAATTCATTAAAATGTTCCTAAAACTTGAAAGGGGGACCTCATAGAAATTAAAATATATACTTAGTCTAAAGCTGTGCCTGTTTCCTTTCTTTACTCATCCAGACTTCAGATCTTTCTGAAGTGTTGAGTCTCTTTGCTGACCCAGCCAGTAAAGAAACTTCATCTCTGCAGCTCATTTTCATCTTGTCCCTTAGTATCAGTGGTGGGGCATGAGGTGGAGCCGGAGAGAACTTCAGGCCGTGATGGAAATGTTCACCTACCCAGAGAAGCATTGATGATGCTTGGTCTTTCTTCCTCTGCAAACTTCGGATTTCCTCCAGACTTTGTTGTTGTCATTCAGCTGAGGTGACTTGCATACAGACATCTTTGCTAAGGAAGGAATATGTCCCATCTTATTTGGGAGTTGCTGCCAAGGGACAGCACGTTTACCTGTGAAACCACGTACAGCCTCCGCACATCCTCCCTAACAGTGGTTCGCCGGGCACATAGCACTCGCTCCTAGAGAAAACATGATATTTTTAGTGTCCACATGAGAATTTGCAGGGCAAGTACAATTAACTTTTTTCTCCTCAGAACTCAGAGGAATTTGTATTTTTTTAGTGAATACAACATAATCTCTTGCAGAGATTAAGTTTTCAGAATTAACAGTGGACCCTCAAGTCAGAATCCCTGACAAAAGTCAAATCTGGATGAAGTAAGATTTAAAGAAAATTTTCAGTCTTTTTTGCTGTAGGAAAATCCCCAAGTGAGGTTCCTTTTTAGTGAGTTCCGGCATTTTGTTCACTGATAGTGATCACTTAGATCAGCAGGGCAGTACTGGAGGGAAGTGCATTGAGAGCTTCAGTCTTGACTGTTCTGAATTAGCTGGGCATCAAGTAAAGGGCAAGTGACCATGGACACTGGCTAGGCATCACTGTTGGGAAGGGAGAGGAAGCTGTGATCCCTGCCCTGCTAGTGATGCAAATTAGTTGGCCAGGTGAGGCCTGGAAGCCCCACCTCAGGCTGAAAGAGCCTGGACTCAGTTTCTAGAAGTCCCGTGAGGAACTTGGGATAGAATGAGCTGGGAAGCAAGCTGAGAGGAATCGTGCTGGGCAGGAAGAAGTCCTTGGGTGCTCTAGGGGTGGTAGGCAGCCTCGAATCCGATCACGAATAGGTTGGGGGGCCCTGGAAGAACAGGGGGAGCGCACCACCATGACAAAGCAGGAGGCTTTAACCGTCCATTTAAAGGTTTTGGTTAGAGAGAAGAGGCAGTGCTCCCTTGCCCCTTTCTCCTCCTCCCTGTGGATCACGAGGCCCCAGAGGGGCTGTGTCAAGCTTGAGGCCAAATATTTCTGCCTCCTGAAGACCCTGGGACCTCTGTTCGCAGCTCCACAGCCAGCCTGAGGACTGTTTGGGTCCCCTCGACCAGGCTAGAGGGCCGAGGAAATCAGTAACAAAGGAGTGACCCCGAGCCTCTGACTGCTCACGTGTACTAAGAGGAGTTGGACTGCCTGTTGCTTGGCTCACGAGCCCTGAAAGAGGGTGTGCACAACTGGCAGTTGTGGAAATCGGTGGTGCCCTCCCAGAGGGCTGATGGATAGAGGCTCGGGCTGGCGCTTCCCAGCCTCAGGTCACTCAGGTCCTCCTGCAACCAACATCTGTACCAGCAGGCCAGATTCTCAGAGAACGGCTGAGCAGGACCCCACTAACCTCAATGCCTCTGGCTTCACTTGATTTTATTTTGAGCAAAGGACCTCTGTGAGCAATTATTCTATGGCAGTCCCAAGGGATTTGAGCCAGAGCCACACTGCCTGGGTTCAAGTTCTACTCTGCCAATTCCTAGTTGGATAACTAGATAAATTGCTTGACCTTTGTAATTCAGCTCCTCATCTGAAAATCTGGAAGACCAAGGCCTGCCTCTTAAAAGCAGTGAGAATTAAATACTTAGAACCGAGCATACATCAAGGTCCAGGGATGCCGGCCCCTGGGGTTGCCTCCAGGAGGAGCGCAGGAGCCCATAGGTTTCATGTGGAGAAGCCCAGGGTCCCTTGAACCGAAAGGGTGGGAGAGGACTCTGGAAGCTGCTGGTGAGGCATCGAATGCCAAGGTTGTGAGGTTTACACAGCAGGAGGGAACTGGGCAACCTGCTGGTTTGAATTAGGCCCCACCCTCCAGCAGCTGCAGCCTATTAGTGTGGTGCTCGGTGGGGGCAGAACACAGGAGCAACACCCCCAGCTCCACACCCAGAGCTCTATGCTCGTGACCCTGCAGGGCCCTGGTCAGCCCCTAGTGGGCAGCTGGAGCTGCCCTGTCATCCCACGGGCTTGATGCCGTGTTGTCCCTCTGTTCTCTGGCACAGCCCACTGCTGTCCTGTCTCAGCTGCAGCAGCTACATGGCCTCTGCCCCCCTAGGGAGGCCGAGCCCTGCACATGCAGGCACCCCCACCCCCATGCCCCCTGTCCACCGCTGGGCTGTTTGTTCTTCCCAGGTTCAGTGGGGCGGCGGGGGGCGGCGGGGGGGAGTTGTGTAGTCCGGAGTCCCCAAGCAAGCCTAGGAACTGCCCTAGCACAGTTTGGGTCTCTTTCTCCTCCTTGCCATGGGAGAGAAATGGGGCTAGATGCTTAAGGAAGCGAGAACACCCTGGAGCTGGCCTCTCAAGGCGGGAGCATGGCTTTGCTGACCTTGCCAGCACCCAGCCCCAACTGTCCCAAGGATCACCCAGCTCTGCACCTATCTCCATAAACTCCTGGATTATTACTCCTGGGGCCTGGGATTCTCCTCCCTGATAACCCAGTCCTACCCCACCCCTCCAGAAAGCCTGCCTTGACCGAGCCTGAAGTGAAGCTCCCAGGGCAGGGCCCTCTCCAAAGGCAAGAGCCATTTTGCCATCCCTGTCAGGCCATTCCCGCCCGACAAGAACCTGGGCTTTACCGCATCAAACCGCCTCTAGTTCCCTGCAGATGCTGCCCTGTCTCCTCTCCTGGCCTTTGCAGGGGCCGTTCTCTCTGCCGGGCATACCCCTCTGCTCTCCCTCTGCTCTAGTTAATGTTCACTTCCAGGCTTCAGCTCTGGGCGGCCCCGTCTGAGCCCACCATACTGGGCTCATGTACCCAAGTGCCAGTGGCCTCTCCCAGAGCTGGCTCTGCCCTGGGGCTCCCCTAGTAGATGGACTATAGACCCCAGTATTCCGTCTCTTCCCATCTAACCCCAGCCCCTCCTTGGTTTGACTGCAGCAGCCAAGGCCAATCCCGAGAAGGCCAGCAGCCCTACCTTGGTTACTTAACGCTGGCCACACCCCCTCGCCAAGCCTTAGCTGGAAGCGGGCCCAGGAGTGTCCCGTGCAGTCCTCTCTGCCAGGCTCCTCCTAGCCCGCCGGGAAGGCCACTGTCTCCCAACTTCCCCTTTCCCCAGCTCCTGACACTGGTGCCTGGCTGCATGATTTGTCCTGCTCTGGGCCTCACTGTCCTCATCCAACGATCCTTCCCTTGCCACTTCCCAGGTCAGTGCCAGGACCCCCTGGGTCCGATGAAGTGGGCTGGAAGGGAGGAAGGGGCAGAAAGCAGCCCTGAGGTGACCAGCTGGTCAGGCATGCTGGCCACTCTGGCCTGGCCCCAGCCTGAGGCCTCTGGGAGCTGAACCAGCTGTCTGCGCACTTACCAGGGCCACAGAAGTGTAGGATGTCTGCAGCAGCCGCCTCTGGGGGCACGTCCCCGGCTGTGCCCCCACCTCTCCTCCCATGCCTTTATCTACCAGGGTCTATCTATCTACCCCACACACCATCTAGCTATGTGTATCCCTCCCCTTCCCCTTGGCACTCTTCTGGTCACCCCCATCTTCTTTGCCCCTGAGATGTCTTCTCCCTGGCCTCTGGCTCAGGAGGCCCTTGCCATCTTACAGGACAGTCCATCAGATTTTATGGTGCTGCCTGCCTGGGATCTTCACCTCTGCTCCATTTCCTCCCCCTGACGCCCAGAACCAAGTCACTCTGAGCAGGCTGCAGAGTCCCTGCCCACTCATGAGGAAGATTGCATACCCCGGGGCTACTGCGCCAGCTGGGCAGGGGCTGCTGTGTAAGCACAGGGCACGTGTGTGGAGGGCCACGGGTGCTGCCAAGATAAGGGCCCTATCAGAGTGACCAAAAGTGGGGCAGCAGCCAGCCTGGGGTGGGGTGGGGGCCCAGAAGGGCATCTGAATGATGGCATGGGCCACACGAGAGGCCCACAGAGGCCCCCTCTCCACAGTGGTCCAGCCCCCACCTGGGCCCTGCCAGGCCAGCGCCCGTGGTCCCCACCCTGCTGCCTGCCTGCTCAGCCTGGCAGCGTTCCTTTGCAGCCTCCTGCCAGCACAGCGAGCCCCCTGCCCCCACTGGTGTCCATGCCAGAGCAGCATTCCGCAGGCCTGGCTGCATCTCCCCAGCAGAGTCTGAGCGGGGAGGCTACTCAGCAGTGGTCAGGTCACAGGGCTCAGGGGCACAGCGGGGCCTGGGCCTCTGGCCCCCCCTCCTTTCATCTTGCCTATTCCCTGCCAGGGTCCTGGGCCGGCCACCGTGAAGGCCTGGTCACTGCGGCTGTGGTCCGGTCCCGCATCTCCTGCCCCGTGTGGGCGTGGGCGTGGGCGTGGGCGGCCGGAGGAGGCCACCAGGTAGGGATGGGTCCCCCGGCACAAGGAGCCCTGGGCTGTCCTGGCTTGGGGCGGGGCGGGGCGGGGCGGGGCGGGGGCGCCAGCCCGGGTCCCAGACTCACCCTCAGGTCGGAGCAGCCCGGGCCAGAGGGTGGGGGGCGGTGAGCGAGGCTGGGGTACGAGGGTTCGTCTCGGCGTGGGCCCGCTCAGGGCAGCAGGTGGAAGCCCTTCCGCAGCCCGTGGGGGAGTGGGCGCGCCCAGCTTCCCGACCTCGGGCCGCCTCCTACTCCGCCCCCGCCTCGGTGGCGCAGCTGGAAGGCACCGAGATTAGACTCCGGGACGGACTTCCCCGCACGCGGGGGCTCCGCGCAGGGCCGTGGGGCCGGGGCCCACCCGCTGGGATGGGAGCAGGGGGGCTCGGCCGGGGGCCCCCGCGGCCCGCGGCGGAGCAGGCTGCGCAGGGGCCGCGCGCACCACGCGTGTCCGCGCCCCCCGCCGGCGCGCAGGGCGGCCTGGCCCTTTAAGCGTCCAGACGGCGGCCCCAGCTGACGCGCGGGCTCCAATCGGCGCCCCGCGCCCCCCGCCCGCCGCGCCCGAGGCTCTGGGGCCGCAGCTGCTCGGCGGCTGGACTCGCCGCGGCCCTGCGCCTCCGCCCGCCCGGCCGCGCCCCCGGGGGCCATGGTCGCGGGGCCCTGCGCGGGGGCGGCCCCCAGCGCGGCGCTTCATGGAGCGGCCCCGGCCCGGCCGCCGGGGGCAGCGCGATCCCGCGGGGCCCTGTGAGCCCCCAGCGCCACGGCACCATGGTACGCAAGGCCCTGCCTGTCCCGCCGCTTATCCGCCCACCTGCCCGCTGTGCCCTCGGAGCGCGAGGCCCGCCGGCTCGGGGCGGAGGAGCGGGAGGCATCTCCTCCCTCGCGGGGTCTCCCGGCCCCTTCTCGCGGGTCCCCGCGGCCGGGAACGCGGCGCTGTGGCGCGGCCCTCGGCGGGGAGGGGGTTAAATTCCTGGGGTGGGGGCCGGGCGCGAGAGGCTGGAGTCTTGCTAGGCACCCGCGGAGGGGGGCGCCTCCCCGAGCCTGGGACGGCGCCGCCCTCGGACTGGGTGATGGGGGGGAGGGGGGAGGTCGGGTTCCCGCCTGGGCCTTGGGCCACGTGGGCGCCGGAGCCGCCCTGCCTGGGGATTTGGGGCGACGGGGCCAAGCGGGGTGTGTTGGGGCGGGACGTCCGCAGCTCCGGTCCAAACTACTGTGTGACCTTGGGCCAGTCCTCTGCCCTCTCTGGGCCTGTGTCCTGGGAAAGGAATGGGGCCATGAGCAGAAGAGGCTGGCACAGACACCCCCTCTCCAAGAGGAGGAGCCTGGAAGTCATGACCTGTGCCCCTTGCTCCCCCTTGCTCCGGTGGGCCCCACCCCCGGCTGCCCGGCAGTGAGGATTGGCGTGGGTGTTTGGGGGGTGGTGCAGATCGTGCCCAGGTTTCAGCCCAGGGCCTCCAGGGAGGTATCTGGCAGTCTAGGGAGCCCGTGGCTTTGTGGCACTGAGACAGGGTGCCCCTGGGATGCAGAAGGCTCTGGCCCTGGTGAGCAATCTCAGCAGGTGTCCCTGGCACCTGACCTCCCACTCCCCCAAGCCCCACCCTGCAGTGTCTCTGGCAGGTACAGTTTGAGGGCTTGAGGCTCCCGGCAACAGGGTGCCTGACCACTGGCCTGATGGTGCATCTTAGACAGGCTGACCTGGCTTGGACTTGAGGGTGGGGTGTGTGGCTGCAGCTGGCCCGGCCCATAGGGCGGGATATGTGCACTTCCAGGACCTGGCACATCTGGCTGGGCAGGGAGGCAGGCGCAGCTGGTGGGTTTTGCATGGGAGGTGCCAGGTAGGGGGAGGGGGTGGCTGAGCCCCGCTGGAGTATGGACTCTGGCAGCGCCCAAGTCACAGTCACACGGCTGTGCCCTGTCAAGGAAGTCCCACCAGGGTGCCTGAGAGTCTGAGAGTCTGAGGCCCCTCCAGGGGGCAGGGTGGTGCTGGCTTGGGGCTTACTGCCCTGGGAATGGAATCTTTGGGGGCACCAGTATCTTCCAGGCTAACCCCTATCCCTCCTTCCCTGCTGAGGCCAGAGGGACCAGATCTGCACACAGGAAGGTCAGGCACTCCCCTTTCTTTCCAAAGCCAGGTAGGCACTGGAGGGTACTGGGGCTCTGGGACCCAGGATGAGCTCCTCTCAAGGGCTTGGCTTTAAGAAGCCCTTATCTAAAGCCATTTCTGCCACTGTCTGGCCCCCCAGTGGCCCTTAGAGGCCCTGCCTGTCACAACCTAAGTTGCATCCTGAGCCCTCCCTGACCCGCAGGTGGCAGTAGCTCAGGGGAATAGGTTGCAGGTTGCTTGAGGTAGTGGTGGGGTCCCGGGGAGCCCAGCCGGTCCCCTGAGTCAGAGGTTCCCCAGATGCCTCTTTCTGCTTTTTAAGTAACTGAAACCCAAGAAATCCATCCCTATGGCATGGTGTCTAGTCCAGTCCAGCAGGGAAAGGGTGGCCTTAGCAGAGCTGGAAGGCCAGGGGCTCTGCTTCTGCTCACAGAACCCATTCTGAGCCTCGGTTTCCCCATCTGGGCAATAGAGTTTGGTCCCAGAAGATGAATCAGAATGAGTCAGAGGAGGGAGATGGGAGGGACTTGGCACCATATCCTTGTTAGATTGGCCAGGCCTGGACAGGCCAGCAGCCCTGAGACAGAGGGGAAGATGGGTGGCTTCTTGGCTGCGGGGAAGGCAGTGTGGGAGAACTCAAGGAAGATGGTGTCCATGGTCAGGAGGCTGGCCAGACTGTGAGCTGAGAGAGCATAGGGTGGGTAGTACGCAGGGGTGGAGGTGCAGGGCAGGGCTGATCCGAAAGCAGGTTGCCCCTGTGGCTCCTCCAGGTTCATTTAGAGGCCCAGGGCTGATTCTCCTTGAGGCAACTGAGAAGGTGAACATAGATAACACCCCCCAGCCCAGTCTGTGCCTACCCACTGCTCCCCCACCAATGGAAGGACTAGCACGGACAGTTGGGTTGGCTATGGATGGAAGGGACTGGGGTTTCATCCCATGGCTTGCAGGGAGGTGCTTGGGGGAGAGAGCTGATGGCATTTTGGCAGTGGGGCAAGGTATCTCTCAAATATAGGAGGCTCTGACCCAGCTAGACAGGGCCTGAGGATGGCCAGAGGCTGGGACCTGTGGGATTGGTCCAGGCGGGCAGGTGGTCGGTAGATATTAAGTGAACACCTGTGGCCCAGGCAGGGCAGTGGGCAGCCTGCCCCCCTGTGGGGTCCACCTTTTGGGAAAGCTGCTATGGAGAAGCCAGGCATGATTAAGCCAGCTCTATTTCTCGACAAATCACGGGTTCTGGATGTGGCTCAAGGGCCTGATAATCTGACCCACCAGACTTTGAGGGCCTCTCTGAGGCTCCAAAGGCCCCAGGTAGCGTGGCTTCCGAGATGGGGCCATCTCAGAGCCTGTGGGCCTGGACCATACCTGTCCTGGGGTCTGAGGGCCTTTGAGAGAAGAGGGTCTAGGGCAGGCTTTCGGGGCCTCCCGTCTCTAAGCATGGTAGATGGGAAACTCAGCTCTGTCCTTCTACCCCCACAGAACCCCTGTATGAGGGGGAATTGCCGGCAGCCAGGCCTGAGGCCGTGAGCAGCAGCCTGGCCCAGTAAGAAGGGGCAGGCTAGATCCCATCAGCCTCCTCCAGCAGGGCAGTGGGACCAAGGCCTGGGCCTAGATTTCTTCACAAGAATTTCTACCCCTGCAAAGCCTTGGGCCCAGGCCTTGAGGCCCCCACTGCTGGTGAGGTGAGGGGTTTCCTAGGTACTACCCCTAGGGGTGCAGTAGCAGCCAGAGGCCAAGCAGTAAGCTGGTGAGCCTTTCATGCTTGAGGGACCTGAGGTTGGGCAGGGTGGCTTCATTTGTATGTGCGAGTGAGTATGACGCAGAGAACCCGTGGAGCATAGGACGTGCTGAAGGAATGCTCGGGTCTGGGGGGACCGACCACCTCGCCCCAGTTTGCCTGGATTGGCCCTGGTTTTAGCACAGAAAGCCCCACATCCCAGGAAACCCGTAGGTCCCAGGCACTCCTGGATGTCGGTGACCCTAGTCCCTGTTCCTTCCTCTTTCCTTTCTTCCCCTTCCTTGCGCAGGATGACCTCCTGTTTCACGGGGAAGAGCTGCAGGCCCAGGAAGGTTAGCCACTCACCCAGGAGCCGACGGTCGCGATTGGAGTCTGAGCTCTAAGGGGCGGCTGGCTCGGGCTGGAGTCCTGGTTCCCCTGCGTCCTTGCCGGAGCTTCGGCTCCTTTATAGAACGTGGAGCCAGGAGTGATGGGCAGGCTGCCTCCCGGAGGGTGGGGGCTGCCCAGGTCACTGGCCTTGACCTGACCTGTGCCCTCTGCCCCGCAGTTGCTGGTTGAGAAGACGACAGACTCACCGGCGGCCGAGTTCTCGCTGGTGGAGGACGTGGCGCTGCACTTCGCCTGCTTGATGGGCCGCCTGAACGAGCAGCGCCTCTTCCAGCCTGACCTCTGCGACGTGGACCTGGTGCTGGTGCCCCAGCGCAGCGTCTTCCCTGCACACAAGGGCGTGCTGGCCGCCTACAGCCAGTTCTTCCACTCGCTCTTCACCCAGAACAAGCAGCTGCAGCGCGTGGAGCTGTCCCTGGAGGCGCTGGCACCCGGCGGCCTACAGCAGATCCTCAACTTCATCTACACGTCCAAGCTGCTGGTCAACGCGGCCAACGTCCACGAGGTGCTCAGTGCCGCCTCGCTGCTGCAGATGGCTGACATCGCCGCGTCCTGCCAGGAGCTGCTGGACGCCCGCTCCCTAGGCCCCCCGGGCCCCAGCGCTGTGGCCTTGGCCCAGCCGGCCACCGGCTGCACCCCGGCCGCACCACCCTACTACTGCGACATCAAGCAGGAGGCGGACGCCCCAGGCCTGCCTAAGATCTATGCCCGGGAAGGCCCTGACCCCTACTCTGTACGTGTCGAGGACGGGGCAGGGACCGCGGGTGGCACAGTGCCTGCTGCCATCGGGCCGGCTCAGCCCTTCTTCAAGGAGGAGAAGGAGGGCGGCGTGGAGGAGGCCGGCGGGCCGGCGGGCAGCCTGTGCAAGCTGGAGGGTGGGGAGGGGCTGGAGGAGGAGCTAGGGGGCACTGGTACCTACAGCCACCGGGAGCAGTCCCAGATCATCGTGGAGGTGAACCTCAACAACCAGACTCTGCACGTGTCCACGGGGCCCGAGGGGAAGCCGGGCACCACCACGGGCCCCGCCACCATGGTGCTGGGCCGGGAAGACGGGCTGCAGAGACACTCGGAGGACGAGGAGGAGGAAGAAGAGGAGGACGAGGAGGAAGAGGAGGACGAGGAGGAGGAGGAGGGTGGTGGCAGTGGAGGGGAGGAGGAGGAGGAGGAAGAGGAAGAGGAGGGTGGCAGTCAGGGAGAGGAGGAAGACGAGGAGGAGGAAGCACACAGCGAGCAGGAGGAAGAGGAGGAGGAAGAGGAAGGGCACAGTGAGCAGGATCAAGAGAGCTCAGAGGAGGAGGATGAGGACGAGGAGGGGGAGGCAGCGAGCAGACAGGGGCCGGCGGGGCGGCGGGGCGGCAGGGCAGAGCCCCCTGCCCATAGTCGTATGGCCACGCGGTCTCGAGAGAACGCCAGACGCCGAGGCCCCCCTGAGCCCGAGGAGGCCAGGCCTCGGGGCGGGAAGAGGCCCAAGCCGGCTCCGGGAGGAGCCTCTGCAGCAGCCCGCGCGGGGCCACAGGCCGCTGACGGGCTGGGGGCCAAGGTGAAGCTGGAAGAGAAGCAGCACCACCCGTGCCAGAAGTGCCCTCGTGTCTTCAACAACCGCTGGTACCTGGAGAAGCACATGAACGTGACCCACAGCCGCATGCAGATCTGTGACCAGTGCGGCAAGCGCTTCCTGCTGGAGAGCGAGCTGCTGCTGCACCGGCAGACAGACTGCGAGCGCAACATCCAGGTGGGTGGGCCTCGGGGGCTCCTTGCGGTAGGCGGAAGGTCCGTGGGATGGCCACCCAGGCCACGCACCCAGTGTCTTGCTGCCTGCATCACTCACACAGGCTAGGGAGGCCAGGCTTACCTGGGCCCTTGGGGCCAACCCGGGCCCAGGGTAGTGAGAGCCCAGGGGATAAGTCAGGGAGGGCTTCCTGCAGGAGGCAGGTAGACCTCGGCTTTGGCACATGGAGACACATACAGATCGGACAGGAACAAACAGTATCCTTGGCCAGAGGGGCCAAGGAGAGGATGAGAAGAGGGAGTTGTCTGTGTACTGGTGGCTGGTGGGTAGCCAGTTCTGAGGAGGGGGGAGCCCGTGTTTTTAGGAAATCCTAGAACTGCTGAAAGCCAGCGGGGCCACCATGTAGTTTCACAGATCCTGCACTGCACAAAAGTACAGATGAGGTAAGGTAGGGTTTGCCCAGAGGGGGCGCCATTTCCACTTTGCTACAAAGTCTGGATAGAGCAAGGGGTGGCCCGGCAGGAGGAAGCCCCTGCTGTCAGCTCTTTGGAGATGCCAGCTGGCCTGAGCTTGGGAAGAGGGATTGGATGAGAAATTTGGGAAGAGCAGGGGCTGCCGAGGCCAAGCAGGGGAGCTGGGCTGCGTGCCAGGCCTTGGGTCAGCCGGAGTGTGTGCCAGCCTGGCCTCTCAGGGTTTGGGTAGCACAGGGCCCGCCAGGCTGTTTTTTATCTCTTCTGGCCGGGAGGAAGTTGTAGGGGCAGCAGGTAGGCAGGTACTAATTGCCTGAGCTAATTGCTAATTCCTGTGCCCTGTGGAGAAAGTGTTACCTGGGGGTTACCTGGTCTCCTGCCCCACCCTCCTGCACCTGTTCCCACTTGCCTGCCCGCTGGGTTGCCCTTTGCCTCTCCACCTGCACACACCTGAATCTTCCTCCTGAGGGAGAAAGATGCATGTGCTTCTTCTGACCTGGACACCCTGACCCATTTCTGCTCATGCCCTGACCTACTCCAGCCCTCTAGAAGTGTGTCCTTCAGGAATCAGTAGGACAAGGGCAGGAGGGGAGCACAGCCCCCAGGGTTCCCACCACCTTCCATTTCCTCATGGGACACGAGACCTCCTGCAGTTCCCGCCATGCCCAAAGCTGGCCCTTTGGCACCTCTCTCCTTGGGTCCCAGTAGGGGGGAGGCAGCAGAGATGGTGCCCCACTCTGGTGGGCCTGCTATCTTAGGAGGGCTTCTCCACGCACAGCGTGTGTGGCCTCCTCACATGTCATGGCCCTTCAGCCAGTTATGTGTCTCCCCTCTATAGACAGGTACCTTGTTGAGATGAGCACAGAGTAGTAGGGGCTTCCTGGTATAGGTGGCCCCTGACCCAAGCTAAGGTCAAGGATGGGGGGGGGGGGCCCAGGCTGCAGCCCTGGGTAGGTGGGCATGTTTCTAGGGAGTTACCCAGAACGTTTCCCAACTCCCAGAACGTCAGATTTGGCAGGTCACTGGACATTGAAGGCTCTTCCTCCAGCACAATTCAGGTGGAGAAACTGAGGTCCAGAGAGGGGGCAGATTGTTCCAGGTCACGGTCCGGACTCAGGACCCGGGACCTGTCATCCTCTCACCCTGCAGTGTGTGACATGCGGCAAAGCTTTTAAGAAGCTCTGGTCCCTCCATGAGCACAACAAGATCGTGCATGGCTATGCTGAGAAGAAGTTCTCATGTGAGATCTGTGAGAAGAAGTTCTACACCATGGCCCATGTGCGCAAGCACATGGTTGGTGAGTCTGGGCCGGGAGAGGATGGGGCCTGAGGTCAGAGCTGGGCCAGCTGTTGCTTGTGCTGGGAAGGACTTCCATCCCAGGGTATTGGGAAGGTGTGAGAAGGCCCCTCTCAATTGGGAAGCCTGGGGAGGCTGGTTGTAGTGGCAGGTGTGACCTGGATAGACTCAGAGGTCGGGGCTACTGTGTACAGTTGGACAAGTTGCACATTGCACAAGGGCTCCTGGACAAGATGGCAGATGGGGACCAGAATCCAGCTGGCACACTGCTAACCAGACTGTGCATCTCAGTATGGGGTTGTGGCCACCAGGGAAAGGTGTACCTTTTCCTCCATTACACAAAGTGCCATATGGGCTGACACAGGCCCTGTCTCAGTTTAAGGACAGCTGTGCATCTAAATTTTTCTCACCTTCCAGCCTTTTTTTTTTTTTTTTTTTAAGATTTTATTTATTTATTCATAGAGACACAGAGAGAGAATGAGAGGCAGAGACACAGGCAGAGGGAGAAGCAGGCTCCATCCAGAGAGCCTGATGTGGGACTGGATCCAGGGTCTCCAGGATCACGCCCTGGGCTGCAGGCGGCACTAAACCGCTGCGCCACCGGGGCTGCCCTCACCTTCCAGCCTTTACAGGGCTTCAGGCTTCTCTGAATCAAACACGGTAATGAGGAAGGCCCCGCAAATGTATGCTGGGCTACTCCTCTGCCTTGGGCATGGCTGTCCCTCCCCTCTAGGAGGGCCTGACAGGGAGTCTGGGGTTCAGGTGGCCCTCCTTTCTTTGCCTGCTTGGGGCTCAAGGGCCCCAAGGGAGGCAAAGAAAGGGAGGAGTGGCTCCTGGCCAGGCCTAACCCCCTTTCTGCAGCCACCTGGGAGCAGGGACCCCTGGATGGAGGTCCCAGCTGGGAGCATATTGAGTAGCCCAGGACTAGTCTTCCTGGGCTTGGGTTCCCCAGCTCCGAGCTGTAAGGGGATGACCTCTCTGACTCCAGTTGCTTCCTCCCAGATCTTCCTTGAAGAGTTTGTTAGTCCTCACCTGTCTGTGGTTTTGAGGGGAGCACAGTTAACTCCCTCTGGACTGTTCAGTGTCATCCCGTGAAAAGCCCACCTTTGAGGCCTAAGACTACTCCTAGCCTCTCTGTAGAAGGGTGCACTGGGGCATGCAGAGGCTGTGCAGGGAGTCAGCGGTGGGGCCAGGGTTTGAGCTGAAGTCAGTCCTGCTTGAGGTCCTTTGCTCTCTCCCTGAAGCTTTGGGAGTGAGGCAGCCTTTGCCAGAGGCTGAAGAACACGAGGGCCTCCATGCTAGTCTGACCAGACTTGAGAGCAGATGGACAGACCTAGCCCAGAGAGAAGGGGCTTGGCCTGCAAGTCAGCCCCAGGTCCCAGCCTGAGGCTCTGAGGCAGACCCTGGAATAGGGGGGCATCCCAGGAGGCCCCATATGGGAGGCAGCCAGGCAGGGACCCCCGAGAGGAGCCATGGGGGTTACCCTGAGACATAACGGCCTGCCCTGCAGCCCACACCAAGGACATGCCCTTCACCTGTGAGACCTGTGGGAAGTCCTTCAAACGAAGCATGTCTCTCAAAGTGCACTCGCTGCAGCACTCTGGGGAGAAACCCTTCAGATGCGAGGTGAGTCCCTTTCTGCCCCTGCCCCAGGGGCCACCCCGGATGGGCAGGGATCAGTTGCAGGAGCTGCCTAAAAGCCAGGGAGCTGGGGGCAGGGGAGTCTGCCCACCGCCCCACCCGCCCGGCACATTCAGGGTGAGCGGTCTCCTTGGGCCGAAACCACGCCTGGGACGGGCCTTCTGGGGAGGTGGACAGAGGAGCCTCTCGGGCAGAGCAGAGACGGCTGCGGGCGGGGATGAGGAGGGCCCTCCGACAAGGAGGAAGGATCTGGGGGGCCCTCGGCGCTAAGCCTGAGGACTCCATTCCGTGGCTTTTTCCCACTCCCGGACTTCACCCTCTCCTGGGCCCTGCCTGCCAGCGGCCGCCCCAGGCCCGTCCCGGGGTGTCCTCCCCGCCCCCCCCCCCCCCCCGCCCTGGGCCTCACCTCCGCCCCACCCCCAGAACTGCAACGAGCGCTTCCAGTACAAGTACCAGCTGCGGTCGCACATGAGCATCCACATTGGCCACAAGCAGTTCATGTGCCAGTGGTGCGGCAAGGACTTCAACATGAAGCAGTACTTCGACGAGCACATGAAGACGCACACAGGTACGCCCCGGCCCCCCGGCCCTGCCCCCGCTGCCTTCTGGACGCGGCCGGGAGGTCGGTGCCTGCACCGCTGGCGCCGCCCCCCAGTGACCCGCTCTGCCGGCGCCTAGGGGAGAAGCCGTACATCTGCGAGATCTGCGGCAAGAGCTTCACCAGCCGCCCCAACATGAAGCGGCACCGGCGCACGCACACCGGCGAGAAGCCCTACCCCTGCGACGTGTGCGGCCAGCGCTTCCGCTTCTCCAACATGCTCAAGGCGCACAAGGAGAAGTGCTTCCGCGTCAGTCACCCGCTGGCCGCCGACGGGCCCCCTTCCTCGGGCCCAGGCCTGCCCCCCGCCCCGCCCGCCGCAGCGCACGCGCTGCCCCTGCTCCCGGGGCTGCCCCAGACCCTGCCGCCCCCGCCCCACCTGCCGCCGCCCCCGCCCCTCTTCTCCACCACTGCCACTTCGGGCGGCAGGATGAGCGCCAACAACTGACTGCCCCCCTGCACGTGCCGGCGGGGGGGTGGCCCGGGGCCCAGGCCCGCCTCGGGGGCCCCCTCCTGCCCTCCTGCCCTCCCCTCCTTCCTGCGGGAGGACGCCGGGCTGCGGCCGCCACCTGGACGCGGCTGGACGCCTGCCCCCTGAGGCCCCCGGCCGTGTGGGTGTGGGTGTGCGGCCTGGTGGCCCAGTGCGGGTGGAGGACACCTCACTCCCAAGTGCCCCCCTTTGCAGTGACTCCTTGAAGCCTTTATTTTATTTTATTTTATTATTATTTTTTTGGAAGTGAAGGAAAAAGCAAAGAGAGGAAACTATTTGCAGCACCCCCTCCAGGTGAGGCGGGTACTGGAGGCAGCAGGTACAGCAGGAAGCGAGGGGCTGGGGAGCAGGTGTGACCCGTCACTCTGCTGAGGCCTGAGCCCTAGGGGGTTGGCCAGGCAGGCTTCGGTCAGTTTCAGTGGCTCATCTCTGCCTCCCCCGTGCCCCCCAACTTGCCCCCTCATCCTGGAGGGCTTGGGGGAAAGTTGGGGTGCCAGCCTCCCGGGAAGAAGCCGTGGATCTGAGGGCTGTGGACACCGGAGCAGGGGCTTGAGTGTGGACTCCCATGAGCATGTGGTGGAGGGAGTAGGGTGAAGTGTGAAGGCTGCAGACCCAGCTTTGCACCGTGTGCGGTGGGGGAGACAGGGGCTGGACCCCAGGCATTTGCTCACCCACCCACCACCCTGCCAGCAAGCGCAGGGATCCCTGAGCCATACCAGGCTGCACCGAGGTCGCCAAGTCCAGGAGAGGACATCCCCAGAAGCCACTGGGCCTCAGGGGGCTGGGAGCTAGGCCCTGGGTGGGCAGACGGGCTGGCTCCCGCAGCACCAGATCCCAAGGGCTGCAGTCCAAGAGTCCCTGCAAATGGGAGAACCCCAAGGGCAGGTCCTGAGAAGGAGGCACTGTTTGAAGGTTTCAAGGTGCTATCAGTGGGGCAGGGGGCGGGGCTGCTGTTCACAGAGCCCCCGGGTCCTCACCAGCTGCCCTGGTCGTCTCTCCGCACCAGAGGAGATGTGTGTGTGTCTGTACCCATCCCTGCTCAGAAGGCAGAGGCCTCCTCCTCTTCCTAGGCCTGGCCACAACCCACTCCAGGCTGGTGTCCAGCACCCCTGTCCTTCCTGGGCCTCTGCACTGTGCCTGGGTACCTGTAGCACTGTCGGTGAGGAGCCCACACATTCAGGCCCCCAGGGTGGGGGGGTGGGGATTGTGGGGGAGCCCCAGCTTGTGCCCCACGCTTGCCCCCATGAGGCTGGCACTAATAGGACACCCCTTTTTTGTTGTCATTTAACGTCTTTATTTCCTGCCTTTAAAAAGGGGAGGAAGGTTCCATAAGCTACGTGTTTCCTAGTTAAGCTCTTTCCTTTTGTGTTTATACAGTTTTGTTTGTTATACTCTGCACCTTAAACCCCCATGACTACCCCCACACCACCACCTTCCCAAGCATGGCTGGAGTGGGAAGAGGCCTAAGCCCAACGGAGGGGACAGCAGCAGGGGGCAGGGGGGGACGGTGGGGGACTGGGCCCCCTCAGCTCAAGGGCTGAGGGGGTTGGAACCCCTCTGACCTCCTTGTGAGGCCCGTGGCGCTGGCTGGGGGCTGGGGACATTTTAATCATCAATAAACGAAGCACTTTATTCTGTACAGATGTGGGCAGGTCCGAGAAGCCCAAGTGATTTGAGGATTTATAATCCAAGCTACACAGCTCTGACTGTTCTCTGGGCACAGAGGGGGCGGTGCCCTGGCCTAGTTGTGTTTGGGGCTACAGCATCATAGGGTTAGGGCAGTGAGCCAAAGCCTACAGACGTACTCTCAGAACGGTCCTGCCGTCCCTCTGGAGAGAGAAGGTGGGCCCTTCACTCAGAGTGGAAGGCTCCCTGTCTGGCCTGGCCGCAGTTCTGCAGCTCCCCGACCCCAATGCTGAGGCTTCCAGGCTCCTGCTTTACCGTAGCTCCCTCTCCCCCTCGCCCTTTGATCTCTGGGCTTCCATGACGTCCTCAGGGTCCCCTCCACTCTCCTCCTCTTCCTTGCTACTTCTAGCCTCTGGTCCCAGTGCCTGGCAGCTCTTCAGAGCTGGCTCACATTTGCCCCCCTAAAAGTTGATCTCCCCCAGTGTGCTGTAGGTCGGGACCCCCATGGGTTCCCCAACCCCTGTCACTGACACCAGGGTCTCCCATAGGGACCAGTGGCCTTGTCACCAGCTAGCCCCATTGCAGCCTTACTGAGTGAGCCTGGGTGGCCCTGGCCAGGCCAGGTGCCTGTGAGGCCACACTTTAATAAGCAGAGGCTGGAGATGAGTATTGGGGCGGGGTATCAAAACTCTGTCCCAGGACTTGGGTTCCCTGTTCTAATACACCTCTCCTCTGAGCACACGGGTCCGGACGGTGGGCTGGCCTCTGGTCAAAAGGGTCATTGTAGCTGTGGGTGGGCACAGTCAAACCCTCTCCTGGGAGGCACCTGTCCCACCTGTCCCCTACCTGTCCCTGGGAGGCAGGAACCCTGGTCCCTGGTGCTAAATGCTCTCTTCCCCTTGGGCCAGTGTGGGCAGGAGCTCCTTTCCAGCCAGATCACAAGGGTCTGAAGCAATAATGGAACCTCAGCAGTGCCAGTATGGGTCGGGGTTCTTGTTTTACCAGCTTTTACATTTCCTTTTGTTTCTAAAACAAATGAACAAGCACCTAGATATTGGATGAAGGGGACTGGGGTGTCTGTCACCCACTTCCCAGGGCTGGTGGCAGGGAACTGGGGTCAGGATCATCACCTCCCACTGCAGAGGGGCTGGGGGGCCAGGGTTCAGTCCAGATGAACTTCTCAGCCCGTTTGGCCAGAACTCGGGTCTGAAACCTGGGGCTGCCCCCTCATCAGCTCCCCCGGGCGCCCTGATCCTGGGCCAGCTGGGGATGAGCAGAGAGATGAGGTGGGGCCACGGGTGGGGCCAGAGCCTTGGCCTCTGACCTTGGCGTGTGCTGCCACAGCTCCCCTCCCTGGGGGCTCAGTGGTGGCGGAATGGCTGTGCCAGACGTGTGGACCTTTGATGTCTGGGCCCCAAGTGCATGAGGGGGGGGACGATAGCAGGAGGGTGAGGACACGAGTGAAGGGGAATAAAATCCGTACAACTGTCCCTTGGCCCAGCCTCTTCTTTACATGTTGCCTGCCCCGCCTGCTGGCTGGAAAGACCTGGACCAGAGCAAGGGAGCCGAGCAGCTCAGCGGCAGGCTGCATGGGTCCCTGTGCCCCGGAGCCGCTCCAGACCCCGTCTCCCACTTAGGGCGGGCTGGGCTTGAGGAACACGCGGAGGCAGGAACTGAGGCAGGAGCAGAGATGTTTGGTCCTGAGCTGGATGCAGAAGGGAATTGAAAGAGGAGAGGTCCTGGGGTGCTGATGCTGAGATCCCCAGAGGCAGCACCCACAGGAGGCCAGGGCCCCCACAGCATGGTTTTCCACGAGCACCGGGCATGCAGCCACGAGAGCCCCAGGGCAGCAGGGGCCACTCCCACTCGTGTGCTCAGCGCTTGGCAGGCAAAGGGCGGTTTGAAGGAGCCAGCAGCCATCAGAGATGCTGACGTGGGCGCCAGGAAGACAAAAGCTCCCATGGAAGGCAGCTAGTGCCCTCCAAGGAGGCAGCAGACGGCTTTCCATGGGGACCTCCGATGAATTAATTCATTGCACAGGTAATATACGGAGCCACGGCTCCGGGCCACATGGTGAACGAAGCCCCTTTGTTTTTGGCACTTTGGCCCAAGGTACGTGAGGAGGGGTCTGAGCAGGAGGGCAGGGTGGCTTCATGAGCCAGAGAGGAGGTGCAGGTGCTGCGCTCTGCGAGGCCACGCTGACAAGTGGAGGCTGGAGATGGGAGTGGGGGAGCTGGTCCTGTCCCAGGACTAGGGCTTCCTCTTCTTGCACACATGCCCTCTGAGGGCAGGGGTCCAAACAGCAGGTCCCAGAATTTGGGAGCCTGCACCTTCCCACACAGCCCACCTTCTTGGATGGAAAGGAACAGGCTCACCCAGATCACCCCGAAAACGAGGCTTGCTGATGAGCCCAAGGACTGGGCTGCTCCCCTAGACTCTTGGTGTTCTGCTCTGCGTTTCTGCTCTCCAGCCGTCCTGCTACCCATCTGTTTGCATAATGCCTCTCTGCGCAGCCTCTCCCTTCAGTCCCCAACCCCCCATTCTAATAACGTTCCCAACTTCATACTCCAGTGCTGCTTAGGCACGAGTCACGCTGAGCTGGGAGGAGGAGACCAATGGGTGCTGGCGGCATCTCTGCAGCACTTAATTCTCCCTTGGTTTTGCTCTTTGGGACCAAACAGCTCATTAACAACCCATGTCCTGGAGGGTGGGCCCTATATTTATACCCCAGTTGTAACGGAGGCTGGGAAGGCAAGCATGTCTTCTACTTCAGGCAGGTAGCACTCACCAATAGGAAAAGGCTGTCCAGAGGCCCTGGGTGGCCACAAAAGGTCCCTCTCCCATCCTGAGTCCTGGTTCTGGGACCCAAACATCCTGAGAGAGACTGTGGCACATGCATTCCTCTGGAGTTTGTACTGCATCCCCTAGGAAGCTCCCGGCCTGGCAAGGTGAAGTCTGGGGCTTGTTCCCTAACGGATCCTTCCCTGGACAATGCCACCCTCCATAACATCAGCTGCTCCTGGGCGCTGGGTAAGACCAGTGCATGCTGTGAGTACAGCCTGGTGCCACACAGCACTGTTTTGTGTGGAATCCCTGGGGAAATATCTATTTTTTACGATTAAATTTTTTCTTAGACATAGTTGAAAGAGCCAGATATTTCTGGGAAGCCCTTTTTTAAAAACAAAACAAAACAAAACAAAACAAAACAAAAGTTGCAGTTGCCTGTACTTCTTTTCCCCACTCCCAATAGGCAACCAGTTCCAATTTGATTGGTATTTTTGGTGGTTTACTTTCATGCCTATGAAATCACACCTCCACTCCTACTTCCTGATTGATTCAGTGTTAGGTATCATTCATTGGTTTCTTTCTTCAACACTCCACACACACACACACACACACACACACACACACACACACGCACACACACACACACAGCTTCTCTTCCCCTTTCTTCAAGGATAGTTATGTTATTACTTGGGGTTAGGTTAACATTCAGTGTATATATTATTATGACTATGTAAACACTGATCTCAACGAAGCCATGTCATAGAATATGATTCCATTTCCTTTCCTGTACAATGTCTTACTTTTGTCTCTTTTTAAAATGTGGTTACATCGGCGTCTGGGTATTTATCACTTCTGTGTCCCTTAACTCTGCCATAACTGTAACTCTCCTTCTTGTATGTGTGCACACAGCAGGTGTCCTATCAGCTCCCTCTTGGCAGTGTCCCTCCAGAACCCTCACTCAGCTCTGGACTGGTTGGTTTCCCCCCACAGCCTTGATGGGATCACCCATTCTTCTGAGGATCCCCGTTGCCAATTCCTAGGCGGATCTCCCATTTCCCCCAATCCTCTCTCTTCTTCTATCTGGGTAAGCTCCTGCAACTTGGTGAAGCCCATCCTCCAGGGGCTTCCTGAGGTGGGGCTTATGGGCACATGGGAAGCCATGGCCAGACCCGATGTGATCGGTCCCCCCCTAGTAATGCAGGAGGCAGCAGAGCTAGAGACCATCAGAACCTGGCTTCGTTGTCACCCTAGCTCGGGAGCAGTGCAGCAGGATGGCCCTCGTGTGCCCAAAAGTGAAGCCATCTCCCGTAAGGACACTTACGCTTAACAGCATCCCCAGACCTACCTTCCCTATCACACACTCTGCTGAGACTGTATCCCTTATAGTTTACTGCAGAAAACTAACTAGAAGATTCATGTCTTAGTGAGCTACTTTTTTCCCTAACCCTACAATGTAGCTTCTCTTTGGGACCACTTCAGGGCACGAAATCCTGAAGATCTTGACTATTTTTATTCTACCCTCACATGGGATGAGTTTGCCTGGGTTCAGAACTCTAAGTTGGAAATCATTTTCCCTCAGGATTTTATTTATTTATTTATTTTTTAAGATTTTATTCACTCATTCATGAGACACAAACGCACAGAGAGAGAGAGAGAGAGAGAGAGAGAGAGAGAGAGGCAGAGACACAGGCAGAGGGAGAAGCAGGCTCCATGCAGGGAGCCCGATGTGGGACTTGGTCTCAGGTCCCCAGGATCATGCCCTGGGCCGAAGGCAGGAGCTAAACACTGAGCGACTCGGGAATCCCCGCCTCAGGATTTTAGATGCCAGTGTTTCTGCTGAGAAGCCCGATCCCCTCTTGACTCCTGAAGCTGTGTGTGGCCTGCTTCCTGCTCTCTAAAGCTTTCAGGGCCTTTGCTTTGCCTCCAGCCTCATGAGCCTTCACAGCGATGTGCTTGGTGTGGGTTTTGTCTCATCTGTTGAGAGGGGTACTCGGTGATCCCTGTCAGTTTGGGAAATTTTCCTGATTTATGGCTTTCAACCATTTCTTCTCCAAGTTTTTCTCTGTTCTTCAGCTCCTCTTCTTTAGATTTTGGGCCTCTGGGCGGCTTCTCTCATTCTCTTACCCAGTCCCCTGGTCTTCGCCTTTTTTGTTCTACTTTCTGGGTGGTTTCCTCAAATTTATTTTCTAAACTTTCTATTGAGTATTACATTTCTGTCATTATACTTTTCAATTTCCAAAAGTTCTACTATGTTTCTCTGGAAGTTCCTTTTTAAATAGCACTTACCCTATATTATATTATGTAAGCGTCTTTCTGATACCATTACTAGCAATGTTTGATTTTTATCTGCTTCCAACTAATTTTTATCTTTGTTGCTTCTAATTTCCTTTCCTTTTGTTTGTTTCTTATGAGACTTTTTTCTTTAAAGATTTTATTTATTTACTCATGAGAGACACACAGAGAGAGCGAAGCAGAGACACAGGCAGAGGGAGAAGCAGGCTCCATGCAGGGAGCCTGATGTGGTACTCGATCCCGGATCTCCAGGATCACGCCCTGGGCTGAAGGCGGTGCTAAACTGCTGAACCACCTGGGCTGCCTGAGACTTTTTTTTAAATGAGATTTTCCTTAAATGTTGGGTGATCTTTGATCATTTTCTTCATTGGAGTTTTTATTGCGATAATTACAGATTCATATGCAGCTGGTTGAGCGTCTGCCTTTAGCTCAGGGCGTGATCCCAAGGTCCTGGGATCAAGTCCACATCAGGCTCCCCATGGGGAATCTGCTTCTGTCTCTGCCTTTCTCTCTGTGTCTCTCATGAATAAATAAATAAAATCTTTTTTAAAAAAAGAAGACAGAAAACCTCCTGTACATTGTACCTAGTTTCCCCCAGTGATAACATTTTGCAAAACTAGTACAATACCACAACCAGGACATTGACACTCCACTGATCTTATCCAGATTTCCCCAATTTTACTTGTCCTCACTTGTGTGTGTATTTACTTCTATAGAATTTTATCACATGTGTACGTTCACATATCTACCACAACAAAGGAGACAGAACATTCCATCACTATACACAACCCCCTCCTGTGACTGCCTACTCTGTCCCTCAGCACTGGCAACCAACGATCTGTTCTCCATTTGAAAATTTTTGTCATTTCAAAATGTTATATTAATGTATATGGTATGCAATCTTTTGGGATTGACTTTTTTTCATTCAGCCTAATTGCCTGGAGACTGACGCAACTGACCCAAAAGTGTTGCTGAGTACTATTCCATAGTTCGCACGTACTACATTTATCCAGTGAAGGAGAACAGGGCTGTTTCTCATTTTTTGCCATTACTAATATGGTTGCTATGAATATTCCTGTATAGATTTTGGATAAACCTAAGTTTTACTTTCTCGGGGATAAATGCCCAAGAGGACAATTGCTGGGTTATGTAAATAGTGGCATGTTTAGTTTTATAAGAGACTGCCAAAGTGTTTTCTATGAGGCTGTACCACTTTGCAGCCCCACTGGCCATGTATGAGGGATATGGTTTCTCTTCTTTACCAGCATTTGGGTGTTGTCACGATTTTTTATTTTAGCTGCTCTGACAGATGTGCGGTGATATTGTGGTTTTAATTTGGATTTCCCTGATGAGTAATGATATCAGACATCTTTTCAGGAGTTGATTTGCCATCTGTACATCATCTTTGATGAAATATCAGTTCAAGTCTTTTACCTGTTTTCCCGTTGGATTGCTGTTTTTTTGTTGTTGTTGTTGTTGTTGTTGTTGTTTTACTGTTGAGTGTTGAGATTTCCTTGTGTGTCTAGATATTGCAAATATTTTCTCTCAGTCTGCAGTGTGTCCTTCCATCCTCTTCACATGGGCTTTTGCAGATCGTAAGTTATGTATTTTGATGAGATCTAATTTATCAAATTCTCCTTTTATAGATCATGCTTTTGGTGTTGGGTCTAAAGAACTCTTTCCCTAGCCAAATGCCAAAGCTACTCTCCTGTTGTTGTTTTTTTCTCTAAGACTTTTATAGTTTTTTTCACATTTTTATTTTTAATTTATTTTTAATTTTTTAAAGATTTTATTTATTTATTCATGAGAGACACACAGAGAGAGGCAGAGACATACGCAGAGGGAGTAGCAGGCTCCCTGTGAGGAGCCTGATGCGGAACTCAATCCCAGGACCCCGGATCATGACCTGAGCCAAAGACAGACGCTCATCCACTGAGACACCCAGATGCCCCTTTTTCACATTTTTAAAAAAGATGCTTGCTTACTTTATTCTTTAAGAGCCAACTCCAGTAATGAGACTGACAAGACTCTGTGTATGTGTGTGTTTTAAATTGTGGTAAAATACACATAACATAAAAGTCACCATCTTAACCATTTTTAAGTGTACAGTCAGTGGCATTAAGTACATTCACATTGCTATATAACCATCACCACCATCCATCCGTGGGACTCTTTTCATCTCATAAAACTAAAAGTCTGTACCCATTAAATACTAACCCCCTATGCCTCCATGGCCATCCCCAAGCCCTGACAACCACCATTCTACTTTCTGCCTCCATGAATTTGACTATCCTAGGTATCTTATATAAGTGGAATCATACAATATTTGTCTTTTTGTGACTGACTTATTTCACTAAGCATAATATCCTCAAGGTTCACCCATGTTGTACCATGTGTCAGAATTTCCATCCTTTTTAAGGCTGAATAATGTTCCATTTGTATATCAACCACGTTTCATTTATCCATTCATCTGTTGGTGGACTCTTGGGTAGCTTTCATCTTTTGGCTATTGTGAGTCATGCTGCAATGAACATGAGTATACCTGTTTTTAATACCTTTGGGTGTATAACCAGAAATGGATTCCTAGGTCATATGGTATATTATATTTTAAATTTTTTGATGAACCACCATACTATTTTTCATAGTGTCTGTACCATTTTACATTCCTACCAACAGCACACGGAGTTACAATTTCTGCACATCTTCACCAACTCCTGTTTGTTTGCTTTTAAATAGTAGCCATCCTAATGGATGAGGTGGTATCTTGTGGTTTGGGTTTACATTTCCCTAGTGATAAGTGATGTTATACATCTGTTCACGTGCTTATTGGGCATTTGTACCTCTTTTTGGAAAAATGTTGAGTCAAGACCTTTGCCCATTTTTAAAAAAAGATTTTGTTTTTAAGTAATCTCTACATCCAACATGTGGCTTGAACTCACAACCCTGAGATCAAGAGTTGCACATTCTACTGACTGAGCCAGCTAGGTGTCCTTATTTGATCATTTTAAAATCAGGGTTTTTTTTATTTTTTAAAAAGATTTATTTATTCAGAGAGACAGAGGCAGAGACACAGGCTGAGGGAGAAGCAGGCTCCATGCAGGAAGCCCGACGTGGGACTCAATCTGGGGTCTCCAGGATCACATCCCCAGCTGCAGGCGGCACTAAACTGCTGCGCCACCGGGGCTGCCCCTATTTTTATTGTTGAGTCTTAGGAGTTCTTTATATTTTTTGGATATTAATCCTTTATTTGACTTGCAAATATCTTTTACTATCCCATGGGTAGCCTTTTTTGTCAATTGTGTTCTTCCATGTACAGAAGTTTTACGTTTTGATGTAGGCTAATCTGTTTTTAATTTCGTTGCCTATGCTTTTAGTGTCATATCCAAGAAATTGTCAGATCTGATGTCATGAAGTTTCAGCCATGTTTTCTAACAAAAGCTTTCTAATTTTTGCACTTACATTTTGAATTTATTTTTGTATATGGTGTAAGACAAGGGTCCAACCTCATTCTTTTGGATATGAGTATCCAGTTCTCTGAACACCATTTGTTGAAAAGACTGCCTTTTCCCCATTGAATGCTTTTGGTACCTCAGCCACCAATCATTTGACCATATATGAGACTTTATTTCTGGGCCCTCTGTTCTGTTCCACTGGTCTATATATCTGTCTATATGCCAGGACCACACAGTTTGATTACTGTAGGTTTGTAGTAGGGTTTGTGAGACCTCCAACTTTGTTCATCTTTTTTCAAGATTATTTTCAATGTTTTACATTTTAAATCCATGATCCTTTTTTTTTTTAATTAAAGATTTTATTTACTCATGAGAGACACACAGAGAGGCAGAAACATAGACAGAGAGAGAAGCAGACTCCCTGCAAGGGAGCCCGATGCGGAACTCAATTCCAGGACCCCAGGATCACATCCTGAGCCAAAGGCAGACGCTCAGCCACTGAGCCACGCAGGCACCCCTGGTCTATGATCCACTTTGAATTAATTTTTATATAAGGCGTGAGATTTAAGTTGAAAGTGTTGCTGTTTTTGCCTCTGGATGTCTAATAGCTCTGTAACCATTTGTTGAAAAATCTCTTTCCTCTATTGACTTGCTTTGACCTCTGTCAAAAATTAGTTGAGCATATTTGGATCTATTTCTGGGTCCTCTATATCCTCCATTGATCTATGTGTCTGGCGCTCTGCCAATGCCACACAATCCTGATTACTAGTGCTACATAAGAAGCCTTAATATCAGGTAGAGTGATTCCTCCCACTTTATTCTTCCTTGCTAAGATTGCTTCAACTATTCTAGATTGTGCTTTTCCATGTAAACTTTAGAAAAAGTCTGTCTATGTCTATTAGAAATGTTTCTAGAACTTTGATAGGCATTGAACTAAACCTATAGTTCAATTTGAGGAGAACTGACATCTTTACTGTGTTGAGCCTTCCAATCCATGAATATAGTATGTTTCTCCATTTATTCAGGTCTTCTATGATTTCTTTTATCAGCATTTTATAATTTTTAGCATAGCTCCTGTATGTGTTTTGTTAAGTATATTCATTAATATTTCAATGTCTTTGGAGTGATTATAAATGGTGTTAAGTTTTAAATTTTGATTTCTACATGTTCATTGTCAGTAGACAGAAATGCGTTTAATCTTTATGTGTTGATCTTATACCCTCCAACATTACTGAGCCCACTTATTAGTTCCTAAAGTTTTTTTGTTTTTGTTTTTTAAGATTCCCTGGAATTATCTCTTTCATTCCTGATAGTTTCACTGAATACAGAATTCATCATTGACAGTTCTTTCAGTTCTTGAAAAATGTTGTGCCACTTCTTTCGGCCTCCATGGTGTCCCATGAGAAATTCACCATCATTTGAATTAGTGTTCCCATATAGGTAATGTGTTTTTTTCTTTCTGGCTGCTTCTAAGATTTTTTTCTTTGTCTTTAGTGTTTGGAAGTTTAATTATGATGTATTTTGGCATGGATTTCTTTGGGTTTATCCCTGTTTGGGTTTTGCTCAGCTTTTGAATTTACAGGTGTGTGTCTTTCACCAAATTTTGCAAGTTTTCAGCCATTACTCCTTCCATTACTCTTCCAGTCCTTCTCTCTTTCTCCTCTCCTTCTGGGACTCTCACAATACAAATGGTGGATCTTTGGTTATTGTCTCACAGGCCCAAGATGCCATCCATTTTTTTTTTTTCACTCTACTCTCTCCCTCTGTTCTTCAGATTGGGTAAATCCTATTCACCTGTCCTCAAGTGCACTGATTTTATCCTCTGTCATCTCTCTCCTCTATTGAGATTATCTAGCAGATCTTTATTTCTGTTATTGTGTTTTTCAGTTCCATGATTTCCATTTGGCTCTTCTATATAATTATACTTCTTTACTGAGATTTTTCTCTTTTTCAAATTTATTTCAAGAGCATTGTACTGATAGTTGAAACATTTTTATGATAGCTGCTTTAAAATCCTTGCCATATTACTTCAACATTTGATTAATGTCAGTGTTAGCATTGGCTAATTCTTTCTACATTCAAGTGATGATTTTCCTGGTTATTGTTATGATAGGTCACTTTTTTTTTAACCGTACTCTGGACATTTTGGCTTTATGTTAGAAGACTTTGGGTTCTATTTGGTTCTTTTTTTTATAAACAGGCAGTTGCCCTGTTTAAGTTTGGCATGCAGGTGCTGGCCTACTTTTGTGGGCTGAGGTTCCAATGACAATTTAATTTCCAGAGATTTTGCAGTGCTATTTTCACCTGCTTGGCCTGTCTGGTACTGCTGGGGTGCCCACCTGTTCCTCCTGCTGCTGCTAGAGAAAGCAGGAGTTTCCCCAGGCCAGGTTGCCCAGGGGAGGTGGGTCTCAGGCCAGGAAGGAGAGCGCTTCCTCTGGCTGCTTGTTGTTCATGGGCTTCTGACAAACTCCCCTTGTTGGTGATGCTACATTTGTCTGATATTGTCAGGGGATTCCTGTTCCATTTGCAAGAGGAATAAACCTACCCAGGTCATCTTTGATCGGCTGAGTGTGTGTGACACCTGCTACTGAGTTGTTCTTTTATTCTTAGGGTCTCAAACCAATTAGTCATCCTTCTCCCACTTTTCAGAGTTATCCTTTAATTGCCTCTTGCATATTTCTATGGCTTATAATTGTACTTAATAGCAAACAACAGGGAGAAATGAGTCCCACATTGTCTAGGCCAGAAGTCATCTTTTCAATAGTTTTTTAAAAGTGCAACACCAAAAACCCAGTGGCAGTCAGCATGCATAAAAGGCCTTGTGAACTGGGGGGCTTCACTGCACCCTGATCTGTCTCTTTGAGGTCCTTTGGCTATCAATAGCTTTTTTGTTTTTTTCTTCTAGGCTGTCAGAGGTAAGGGAGGCTGAGAACAGAAGTTCTGGCTTCTACCTTGGGGAAGGACCACTGCTGTGGGACTGTCCTGAGCACAGAAAGACTACTTAGGAGATGGGAGGAAACCGCCAAGTGTGACAAATGTCTGTCACAAATGGACACCTACCATGGCTACTCCAGCAAATACTCTGCAGTGAAGTCACCAGCCCACAGGCCTACCTCTGGGTGAGCAGTGAGGCTCACTGCTCATGCAGTGAGGGCTACAGACCTTGTAGAATTTCTTGGCGCATCTGCAAGGTGTTCTCTGACCTTGGCAAAATGAGTGTAAATTTTCTCAAGAATTTCACTTGGCATTTTTCTTAAATAACTCTTGTGATGTGCTAAGATTCCTAATGAAGGCAGAACATGAGTAGACAGACTGGATGAAGTTCAAAATAGTTATCTGAGTAAAAGAAGTCAGGACAAAAAGATGGACAGACAGGCAGAGCACAGTCTATGATTCTGCTTATATAAAACTTTAGAAAATGTGAATGGATGATGGTAACAGAAAACAGACCAGTGACTGTCTAGCTGGGGATTTGGTGAGGAGAGATGAGAGAGGAATTAAAGGGCATGAGGACACATGGCTGATGGATATGTTCTCTAACCTGATGGTGGTGCTGGTTTCAGGGACATATATCATCAAAATTCATTAAATTGTGGGTGCCTGGGTGGTTCAGTTGGTTAGGCATCTGCCTTTGGCTTGGGTCACGATCCCGGGGTCCTGGGATCAAGCCCCATATCATCAGGCTGTCCGCTTAGGGTGAGCCTGCTTCTCCCTCTCCCTCTGCGCCCCGCTCCCATCATACTCTCTATCTCTATCTTGTGCTCGTGTGCTCTCTCTCTCTCAAATAAATAAATAAAATCTTTGAAAAAACTTAACCAAATTGTACACTTTAAATATATGCAATTCATTGTATGTCACTTAAGCCTCAACAAAGCTGTTTAAAGAAAAACAAAAACATGGTAAGACTGATCTCTATTTGCTGGCCATCTAAATGTCAGTTTCTGTAAAAGGGGGTAAATAATACCTACCTCATCATTTTGGATAATATTAAATGAGTAAAAATTTGGGGCACCTGGGTGACTCAGTTGGTTAAGCATCTGCCTTCAGCTCAGGTCATGATCCCGGATCCTGGGACTGGGCCCCAAGTCAGGCTCCCTGCTTAGCAGGGAGTCTGCTTCTCCCTCTTCCTCTGCCCCTCCCCCTGCCTGTGCTCACTCACTCTCTCTCTCCTTCCCTCAATCTCTCTCTCTCTAATAAATAACATCTTAAAAAAATAAGTGAGTAAAAATTTAAAGGATGAAGTGAGATGACATTCTCCCTTGACTTGACCGAAAGCCACAGTCAGGCTTTGTCCCTCTCTGTCCTGTACTCATGTCCAATCCCTGGTCGTCTCCCTGGGTAATTACCAGAGTGGAGGGCAGGTGTCAGAGGTGAAACAGGATTGGTCATGAGTTGATGACTAGATAGTTGCTGAAGTGGGGAGGTGGGTACATGGGAAATTGGCATATTATCCTCTCTACCTGTGGATATGTTTGCATTTCCCATAATTATAATTAAGAAATAAACAGTGGCTCCCCATTTCCCTGAAGGGAAAAACTGGCCCACATGGCCCTACATGGTTCCCCACCCTTACCCCTTTTCCCTCATCTTCTCCTATTCACCTCATCATTCATTGTTCCAGCCCTACCAGCTTCTGGCTTCCTCCCAGCTGTTCCTAGAATATGCCAGGTGCACTGCTACCTCAGGATCTTTGCTCAAGCTGTCCCCCACCCCCCACCCCAGAATCCTCCTATCCTGTGGCTTGAACATGCTGAAATGGAGTCCTCTCAGTGAGTCCATCCTGACTACTCCACTAAAATTATTACCACCACTACCCCTCCCATGCCCCCTTCTCTGCTACTCATTACTTAGCAGTTATTATCATCTGACATCCTGTATAATTACTTGTTGCTGACCATGCCACCCACTGCTTTGGCTGAACATAAGCTTCATAAAGACAGGAATTCCTGCCTGATGTGTTCACTGATGAACTCTCAACACTGAGAAGAGTGCCCAGTGGGTTCTTGATGAATGAATGAGCCACATGTTAATGTGCTACTGGAATGCCTGGTAGGGAGTGAGCACTATGGGATTCATCATAATCTAAAAATACGTCATTGAGTCATTTGATAAACATAAGTTAATTGTTCACTATGTACTTTCTGTCCTGGTCTTTGGAAAATGAAGCTACCACTAATTTTTTATTGTTAATTGGTGGGAAGCAGTATGGTAGGGAGAGATTCCCACAGTCTTTGGAGGTGAGCAGATGTGCTTTGAATCCTGGCTCTGCCACTTGCCAGCTATGAGATTGGCCAAATTGCTCAGCCTCTCAGTGCCTGAGCTAGTCTCTGATGGTGCTTGTTGGAAATGCCCTACAGTTGGGGGCTGGTCTGGAACCCTGGGAGTGAGACTTGGTCCTTTCCACAAGACGGACAGGACTACCTCCAGGACCTGCCTGGCTGCTGTGCCTCTCTCTAAGACCTGCCGGTGGGGTGAGCAAATGATGGCTGAATGCGCTGCTCAGGAGGGACAGGCAGTGACATCTCTGAGATCACAAAAGGGGAGGTGACTCAGCCCTGGCCCATCCTGGCCCCTCAAGCCTGAGGTTATAAACAAGTGACTCAGAGGAATGATGGGAGAATGCCCCATAACAGTTCACACCAGTGTCCTGGGGGCTAAATTTAACCCACAGCTGCAGCTTCTGGCACTTTGGGAACAAGTTAATCTTGGTGGCTGAGGCTGGTGTGTGTGTGTGTGTGTGTGTGTGTGTGTGTGTGTGTTTGTGTGTAGCGGGGGGCAGGGCGGGGGTCAGAGGGTGGTAAGGAATCCAGAGAAGGCTGGGCATCAGAACTGGCTATCCTGTGCCTCTACCCTGGACACCCCTTAGACAGAAAACAAGGTGCAAGGGCCCCAAAGCCAAGGTAGGCTCAGTCAAGCTTAGTATGGATCAGGGACAGTGAGCATAGACAGCTATCCTGGAACATTAAACTCTTAGAGTGTTATTTTTTGAACACTAGAATCCAGAATGTCACTCCCCTAGAATGCGAAAACCCTGGGAGTTTAAATACCTAGAATAGTTGAATCCCAGGAAATTACTTTTCTAGCTCGTCTGACACCTTGCAATGCTAAAACCCTGTGACAGTGTACCCCCAGGGACCCACTCAGTGCTTCTGAACCTCAGCAGCACTGTAGCTGAGACGTTTAGAATCGAACCCATCCAACTCCCATTGTGTAGAAAGGGAAACTGAGGCTCAACGGAGCCATGTGACCTGTGCAGGCCCTTCAGAAAAGCTGTGACCCTCTTTACCTAAGGCATCCTCTTGTAGTCTTGAATGGTCTAAGGACGGTCTCTGATCCTGGAGTAGAAAGGGGTAAAGCTCTTTCCATTTTAGTTAGTTTTTTTTTTTTTTTTAAGATTTTATCTATTATTCATGAGAGACACAGAGAGGCGGAGACATAGGCAGAAGGAGAAGCAGGCTCCCTGCGGGGAGCCCAATTTGGGACTCAGTCCCAGGACCCTGGGGTCATGCCCTGAGCCAAAGGCAGATGCTGAGCCACCCAGGCATCCTAGCTCTTCCCACTTTTAAATGTGAGGCAACAAGGTCCCCAATGACTGGATGTCTTTCCAAGCTCATCGAACAGGAAACCCAGGCACAGTGTACCCAGGGGAGTCTGGGGTGAGATATACTCCAGGGAGGAAGACAGAAAGTCCCAGAAGGCAGGAAGGGAGGGAGACCCTGGAAGAGTGACACCAGTGCTTCTCCTTATGAGGACTAAGGGGCAGAGCTTGCTCATCCCTTCCCCTCAGGGGCACCGCCTGACCACGCAATGTGATCAATGCCTGGCCTCGCTCGCTCCATTTAGAAATGAGGCAGCGAGGGCCTCAGGGGCCCAGGTACCCCACCCCTGCCGCATGAGCCCCTGGGGCTGAGGCAAGGCCTCTCTGGGAGGGGGCCTCTGCCCAGCTGTCTGACCCCGCAGCGTCATGTGCAGGAAGCCGGGCAGCTCGCCTTACACGGCCTCGTCCACCTCTATATATAGCCCTGCGGAGACAGCTGCGGAGACTGAGTGACCCAGAAGGAAAGCAGGGGCCCAGCGACAGGAGGCCCCCAAGCCACCCACCATGACGCTGGGCTTGGAGCAGGCGGAGGAGCAGCGGCTGTACCAGCAGACGCTCCTGCAGGACGGGCTCAAGGACATGCTGGACCACGGCAAGTTCCTGGACTGCGTGGTGCGGGTCGGGGAGCGCGAGTTCCCGTGCCACCGCCTGGTGCTGGCCGCCTGCAGCCCCTACTTCCGGGCGCGCTTCCTGGCCGAGCCCGAGCGCGCGGGCGAGCTGCGGCTGGAGGAGGTGTCCCCGGACGTGGTGGCCCAGGTCCTGCACTACCTGTACACGTCGGAGATCGCGCTGGACGAGGCGAGCGTGCAGGACCTGTTCGCCGCCGCGCACCGCTTCCAGATCCCGTCCATCTTCACCATCTGCGTGTCCTTCCTCCAGAAGCGCCTCTGTCTGGCCAACTGCCTGGCCGTCTTCCGCCTCGGCCTCCTGCTCGACTGCGCGCGCCTGGCCGTGGCCGCCCGCGACTTCATCTGCGCGCGCTTCTCGCTCGTGTCGCGCGACGCCGACTTCCTCGGGCTCTCGGCCGACGAGCTCATCGCCATCATCTCCAGCGACGGCCTCAACGTGGAGAAGGAGGAGGCGGTGTTCGAGGCGGTGATGCGCTGGGCCGGCAGCGGCGACGCCAAGGCGCAGGAGGAGCGCCAGCGCGCGCTGCCCACGGTGTTCGAGAGCGTGCGCTGCCGCCTGCTGCCGCGCGCCTTCCTGGAGAGCCGCGTGGAGAAGCACCCTCTGGTGCGCGCCCAGCCCGAGCTGCTGCGCAAGGTGCAGATGGTGAAGGACGCGCACGAGGGCCGCCTCACGGTGCTGCGCAAGAAGAAGAAGGACGAGGGGAAGGAGGCGGCCGGGGCCAAGGCCGCTGACAAGGGCACGGACAAAGCCAAGGCAGAGGAGGACGAGGACGAGGCGGAACGTATCATTCCCGGCATCCTCAACGACACCCTGCGCTTTGGCATGTTCCTGCAGGACCTCATCTTCATGATCAGTGAGGAGGGAGCCGTGGCCTATGACCCAGCAGCCAACGAGTGCTACTGTGCCTCCCTCTCCGCTCAGATCCCTAAGAACCACGTGAGCCTGGTGACCAAGGAGAACCAGGTCTTTGTGGCTGGGGGCCTCTTCTACAACGAGGACAACAAAGAGGACCCCATGAGTGCTTACTTCTTACAGGTGCCTGCCCAGCCCTAGGAGGGGCAGACAGTGCTGGGTTCCGGGAACGGGGTGGGGCGGGGTCAGCTTTGGGGCCCAGCAGAGGCTTGTGTCTACTTGTTGAGGGGTGTCATTGGATGTTGTTGTTCTAGGATGAGATGTAGACCAGGGAGGTTGACTGGAAGCCACTTGCCTGAAGGTCGAAGACAGTTATAGGCAGTGGACAATTAGCTGCATTGATGTCTGACGTCTCAGTTTCAGGGGAATGTGAGCCCCAGGATGGTCAGATATGTTGGAGGCCCTATCTCTCTGCACAGGGTTTGGGGTCAGGCACAGTGAGAAGGGGGAGCAAGGTCAGTGTAGGGGCCTGGGACAGGACCTTTGCATGAAGCCAGGACTGGAGCATAGAACAGAGTGTCCCAAACAAGGGGACCATCCCTCCTAATCTTCTCATTGTACAGATGAGAAGACTGAGGCCCAGAAAGCACCAGTAGAGTGAGGTGGCCAGTCCGAGTTGTAGTGTTGTGTGGGATCTCAGAGGGCAGAGATGGTTTCCTGGTGACTGGCCATGTAGGTTTGAGTCTTGTCATTTGGGTGGAATTTGGACACATGAAGGGGAAGTTAGGGTGCTTCTGCCTGAGGAATGGGGAACTAGAGACAGACAGAAATGAGCCCAGTGAGTGGTGTGCCCAGTGAGGCCTGACCAGGTGTGAGAAGGGCGAGGGACAGCTTGGTACCAGGGTTAAACTGGGGGCAGGGAGGCGGAGGGGCAGCTCCACCAGTTACCAGCCAAAGCCTATCACGGGCATTGTTTATTTTCTCTGGGCCTCCCTTTGTAACTGGGGATATTTATTCTTCCTGCTTGATAAGGTTGTTTGAAGGTTACAGATGGTTATAAAGTGTTCATCAGCACATTGCTCAGCCTTCAGAAAACTTTCCAGAAAGATGGACCACAAATATGGTTGTGAGACTGTGGCGGTATACAGGGTCGCAGACTTACACTGTAGGTTGTAGGAGATGAGTGGCAGAGCTGTATTTGGAGGTTTTCTGTTTGGTGGGATGGGGTGGAAAACAGGACAGGAAGGCTTCAGTTTCGGATTTGTACGTGGGGGAAGGGACAGGGCTCTGCTTGGGGTGCCCCATCGTGGTGCTGTAATGCTGGTGCCCGGGCGCCCACCTCCAGAGGGCCTCGGTAGTTCTCAGCCTGGAAGGAGGACAGGGCACTGTCTCCAGGGATGACCTCCAGGCTTTGCTGGCCCTGCCTGGAGACCTGGCCTCCTCTGTGACCCGGGGAGGCCGGGCAGGGCTCACCTGGGGAAGGGGGGCCTGGGGGCCGGTGACTGACTGGACCCCCGGCCCGCAGTTTGACCACCTGGACTCCGAGTGGTTGGGGATGCCGCCGCTGCCCTCGCCGCGCTGCCTCTTTGGCCTGGGAGAGGCTCTCAACTCCATCTACGTGGTCGGCGGCCGAGAGCTCAAGGACGGCGAGCGCAGCCTAGACTCGGTCATGTGCTACGACCGGCTGTGAGCGGGGAGCGGAGGGCGGGGCGGGGCCGAGGGGCGTGGCCTAGGGCGTGGCCCAGGGGCGTGGCCGAGGGGGCGTGGCGTGGCCGAGGGGCGTGGCCGGGGGCGTGGCGAAGCCCGCGGGGGGCGACAAGGGCGCGGACAGCCGCGCGGTGGGGGCCAGACAGAGCCCGAGCCCAGGGCCGCGCCGGGAGGCGGGCTTGGATGGGGGCGGGGCGGTTGGCAGCGGGGTGGGAGCGGGGACCCGACAGGTGCCGGTAATGCATCGGGTGCACCCCAAATACGTGTTGGGTGGGTGGGTGAAAGCAGAGACAGGGACCCAGCGCACCCCTGAACCCGGCGCTCGCCCTGCTGCGCCCTCCTCCAGGTCGTTCAAATGGGGCGAATCGGACCCGCTGCCCTACGCGGTGTACGGCCACGCGGTGCTCTCCCACATGGACCTGGTCTACGTCATTGGCGGCAAAGGCAGTGACAGGTGAGGCTCGGGCCTGGGGCGAGCGCAGGCGCAGGGTGCAGGGTGCAGGCCAGAGCGGGAACACAGCGTCCCGGGCCGCCGGGGACTGGGTCGGGGCGACTGCACCAGACGGAGGGGCGCGGTGCTGGGGCTTCCTCCCTCTCACTCCCTGCCCCCCACCCCCCAGGAAGTGCCTGAAGAAGATGTGTGTCTATGATCCTAAGAAGTTCGAGTGGAAGGAGCTGGCACCCATGCAGACCGCCCGCTCCCTCTTCGGGGCCACCATCCATGATGGCCGCATTTTTGTGGCGGCCGGGGTCACAGATACGGGGCTGACCAGTTCAGCTGAAGTGTACAGCATCGCAGACAACAAGTATGGCTGTTAGCCGCCCTCCCACTGGCAGCCAGGGACTGCGAGAGCCCCATTGTGACTGGCGCACTGTGACTGCCTCTCTCCATGATTGCCCTGGCAGGACCATAGTCGCTGCTCCTGGGGGTCTGCAGCTGAGCTTGGACATCAGCACAGAAATAGCCTCTCTCTCCTAAGCAGCAACGAGGCTGGCTTCCCCCACAATTTGGGGCAAGGGTTAGGGGCCAGCCTGGTCTGCAAGAGAGAGAGCTCCAGGGGTGGGGTGGGAGGTGCCAGCTTCCTCATTCAGACTCATACCGGGGGCAGTGGCCTAGTGCTAGGGATACAGTAGTGACCAAGACAGAAGTCGCTCTTGCCCTGGGAGAAAACAGCTGGCAATCTATTTGGACTTAGCCAGCAAAAAGGATGGCGGGAGAAGGATGCCCCAGGCAAAGGAAAGTTGGTGCCAAGGCAGTTAGGAGAAAATGAGGCAGGCCCCTTGGAGGAAAGGTCATAGCTCAGGTCAGATAGGGTATGGTGGGTGAAGGGAGGCTGGGAGGGGGGGAAGCACTGGGGCTGGAGAGGTGGCAAGCAGCGCAGAGGGACTTAACCCTGAGGGCAGTGAAATGCCTGTGACGGGTTTTAGGCTCACATCTGTGTTTTATTAGGTGACAGCGGATGTAGAGAACAGATTAGAGGTTTCCCAGGAGGCAGGGGTGCAGCTGTAAAGCAGCAGGAGGTAGTGGTGGCCTGGAGATGGGGGCACAGCAGAGATGCGGCAGAGGGGATGCACCGGAGAAAGACACAGGCTAGTGCTGCTCACACTGTGAGGTGTACACAAATCCCCTTAGGATCATGTTAAAATGCATTTTTTTTTAAATGGATTGAGAATACTTTATATATATTTTTTTAACATTTATTTTATTTATGATAGTCACAGAGAGAGAGAGAGAGAGGCAGAGACATGGCAGAGGGAGAAGCAGGCTCCATGCACCGGGAGCCCGATGTGGGATTTGATCCCGGGTCTCCAGGATCACGCCCTGGGCCAAAGGCAGGCGCCAAACCGCTGCGCCACCCAGGGATCCCCAAAATGCATTTTCTTATTCTCAGGCCTGGGGATGGGCCTGAGTGTGTATTTCTAACAACCCTTCCCTTAGGTGATGCTGGTGCTGCTGGTCCATGGGCCACACTTTGAGTAGCAAAAGTTTAGGAGATAGAAAAAAAAAAAAACACCAGAATTTAGAGATTGATTGAATGTTGGGGATAAGAGGGAGAAGTGGATGCTTCTGAGGAACCATTGGGGTTAGATGGGAAATGTGAGGGTCCAGTTAGGACATGTGGATTTGAAGGACCTGGGAGTGTCCAAGAGGAGCCCATTAGGGCAGAGAGAATGCTGAACTGGGGAGATCTGGGGCCAACAGTAAATGGAGGGGACAGGCTCCCTTAGGAGAAAGAGGGAGAAGCTGAGGCCTGAGCCCTGAGGGATCGTGGGGGCTGATACATTATCCAGGAAGGAGTCTGAGGACATGAGAGGCTAGGCAGGTGGGAGATGAGAATGTCACATCAGCAGAGGTGTGTCCTGTGCCTGAATTTTATGCTCCGTGGTGACTGTGGATTGGAGAGCTGTTTTGGAGGGTAGGGATGGAAATTGGGCAGTGAAGAGGGGAAGAAGGATGGGGCAGGGGTACCAGGGAGGACAGCTCAGGGCCGCAGAGGTAGCGAACAAGGAAGAATTAGTTCAGGAGCAAAGGATAGTCAGTGGGGAGATCCATGGTGGATTGTACCGGGCTGGATGCAATGACCAGCGGACCAGGAAGGGAGATGGGAGAGGTAGGAGAACAGGGTCCACCAGAGGGCCGTGCTGGGAGGGGCAGGACACTGGAGGTTGTGTGGGGAGCATGGGTGCCTGGGATTTGGGTTTCTAAGGGGTGTAGTTGAAGCTGTGGGCACTGGGGCTACTGAGCTGAGGCCCCTGGGTGATGTACCTCTTCACACCCTCTCCTCCCCACCAGGTGGGCATCCTTTGAGGCCTTCCCGCAAGAACGCAGCTCACTCAGCCTGGTCAGCCTGGCGGGCACCCTCTATGCCATTGGTGGCTTTGCCACCCTGGAGACTGAGTCTGGAGAGTTGGTCCCCACAGAGCTCAACGACATCTGGAGGTGAGCCAGAGCCCAGGGGGGTGAGGGAAAACCTTAGCAAGGCTGATGCCCCTCAGTGGCGCCTGGCAAGCTCATCTCGGGGTGGGGTGATCCCTCTTCCAGGGGGTCCCGTGGGGAAGGGATGGCAGACATGCCTTGCTCAGCCTGGTTCTATTCCGGTTTGGCTGGCACAGTCCTGGTTTGCTCACAGGGCACCATGCCTCACTGTGGAGCGTCAAGCATGCTGCAGTCAGGAGCTGCCCCAAGCCTAGGGCACAGACCCACAGAAACAGGCCCCAGGGAGTAGAGGGTCCCCTGAAGAGGCAGCCAGGCCTTTCCTCCCCGCTCCGCCTTTGGGTGCTCATGCTGGAGTGGAGAGCTGGGGCCAGGATTGAAAAGAAGCTGGACACCAACTTCTCAGAGCCATGGCTTTCCACGCTGACCCTTCCTGGGGGTGGAAAAGGTGTCAGTGTCTGGAGCTCCTGCCATACCTTCAGTTATTCCCACTGCTGCAGCCTGGGGGCGGGTGGGTCTTGGGGGGTCTTCTGGAGTGCTGCATACAGAACTCTCCAGAGAAGGGGCTGTGGGGATGTAGGCCTTCCTGAAGTTGTGGCATTCCCTGAGAGGTGACCCTTCCTGGAAAGGGAGGTGGCTGTTCTTTGGAGGTGGGCCTTTGAGGGGCCCCCTTTCCCAAGGCATGAGAGTTCTCCAGGACCTGACCTTTCTGGAGAGGGGCCTGGGGCTGTGGGGACACTCCAGAGGTAGGCCTAGTAGACGCTGCTCCCCACTGTGGCACACTCTGCACTACTAGGCTGACCCGGCTCTGTGGCTCTGTCCCCACTCCCTCCCACCCCCAGATATAACGAGGAGGAGAAGAAGTGGGAGGGCGTCCTGCGGGAGATTGCCTATGCAGCTGGTGCCACCTTCCTCCCTGTGCGACTCAACGTGCTGCGCCTGACCAAGATGTGACCAGCGCAGGAGGTCTGAACCGAGCAGCCCTCCCATCCTGTGGCCACACAAGCCCAGGCTTCCAGGGGCTCCAGAGAGGAGGCCGGGAGAGGCTAGAGCCCACCTGGATCCTGTTGTGCCACCAGGGCGCTGCTTCAGCAGGGGAGGGGAATCGCTGCCCAGTCCTGGCCTTTCCAGCAGGGACCGGGAGCTTTGGGGCTCTCTGGTATCTCCATGTCCCTGGTCTCCTTGTTCCATGAGCCAGAACCACAGGGATGTGTTCCCAAGCTGCGTTCTAGGCCAGTCCCAGCCAGCCTGTGTGCAGGTGAATTTACCCACAGGACTCTGTCTCCTTGCCTGTCAGATGGGGAGTGTCCCTCTCAAGCGCACCCCGCAGCCTGGATGAGTCACCTTCCTTAAGAGGAATAAAGTGCCTTCTGAGCAAGTAGCTCAGGGTCTGAAATCAGGTACTCCGAGAGTCAGTGGCCAGGTGGTTGAAGATTCCGGGTGTCAATGTCAGTTGCTGGGTTGCCCAGGTCGGTGGCCTCCGCACCCCATGTGGGTATCTCTTCCACATCCTGGAAGCCTGACCCACCTCCCTGTAACCCAGAACCTCCACCTCTTCATTCATCATGGACAGAGAGCCAGGAGATTGCTAGTGGAAGGGATAGGGAACAGCCAGACTATGGTAGAAAAGTCTTTTATTCTATGGGTCAGGCCCCGTCTGGCCTGGCCTGGCCTGGCCTGGCCTGGCCTGGGCCTGGGCTTGGGAATAGCTGCGCAGAGCCATCCTTCTTCCCTCCTTCCTCCTCCCACCTACTCCCGCTTCTCTTTGTCCTGCTTCTGGTCCTCCTCTAGTGCCATGGTTCTCTCTCGCTCCTTCACCAGCTGGACACCACAGTAGGTGACAAATAGGACAGCCAGAGTGGTCTGGGGGAACCCTGTGTGGGGAAGAGGTCATTGATGCCCGGGAGCAGGACCCCATCCTCAATGACTCTTCTTCTAATGGCTCTCCCCACCTGATTGGCCCTCCCCACTGAGCCCCTGGGGTGTTGGGGTGGGGTGGGGGCCTTTCAGAAGGTCACAGACCTCAAGGTTGATGCCTGGCATTTCCTGTGTCCACAACCCCCCTGGCCCTCACCTGTGAGTAGCAGTCGCCTGGCAACCAGCTCTGTGAATTCAAGGCTGTTCAGGCTTACAAGGTTGTACATGATGATGGCCCAGAAGTTCATGGCTCCGAACAGGGCCCGGACCCTGCGAGACATCTGCTCCGACATAGAGGCCTTCCCAGTCCAGGGAAGCATTGGCAATGGGACAAGAGGGCCAGGGGAAAGAGGACATGCTTGGTCAGAGGCCCTGCCCACATGGCTACCCTGGGTCCTGGGCATGTGCTTGGGTCTCTGAAAGTCCCCAGGTCAGCCCTCCCTCGTTGTTAAAGATGGGAATACTGAGTACCAGAGAGATGGGAGGGCCTGACCAACACAGCCTGGCCCAGGTACCCACACCCCACAGAAGGGGGTGCTAGATACCTGCAGGGGGAGCCATTGCCCTGACAACAGGGACGTTGTGTTGAGAAAGTTCTGGACTGGGGGCCAAATGTGAGAGCAGTAGTGCCACCCTCTGCAGTGATCCAGCCAACTCCTGCCCCAGACCTGCTGCCACTCACCTCAATTTGTGCTAGGGGCCCCCACTCTGCCAGCTTCTGCACCCAGAGCTCAAAGTTGAGGCCAAAGCAGTTAAGGAATGACCACAGGTAAACAATATCACAAGGTCCAAGCCACAGAGTAGTGATGGCAAATGTGGCCACAGTGGCCCCCAGCTCTGGGATCACCTCGGAGTGCTCCCCACCAATGTGATCATACACATACCTGCAAGAAAGGCAGGAGAAAGGACCAGAGGGAATGTGGGGGAAGGCAGGTAGGAGAGGGACAAAGGGTACACAGCAGGGGCAGCCCCATTCAACAGTATCATCCTGGGCACATCCAGCATGCCTGACCTCAGGTGGCTGCTCCTCCTCTCCCAACTTCAGAATGTGGAAGGCTCAGCTTTGAACTTCATATCTCTTCATTCATTCCCGAAGTGATCTCATCTAGACCCAAGACTCTGAACCTTGTCTCTATGCTGATGAGCCCAAATCTGTGTCTTTAGCCTGCTCTCTTGACTCATACATCCGTCACTAGACATCTCACTTGGATGACTGATTCCCCCATCCCTGTCCAAACCCGCTGCATCCTCATCTCAGATAATGACACTTCCAGCCATTCAGTTGCATCTGGAAGCCTTGGCGCCATCTTGGACCGTCAGTTCTTCTCTCCACATCCAAGCCAGCAAGTTCTATGGGCTCCACGCAGTCCTGACTGCTGCTTGCCACCCCCACTGCCACCACCCTTGTCCAGCAGGTCATCCCCTGTCATAGATTACTGCAAAAGTATCTTAAGTCATTTCTGTGCTTCTGCCTTTGAACCCGTACCATCTGTTCTCCACACAGCAACAAGAGGCATCTCAAAGGGTATAAGTCAGATCACATGACTTCCCCAATCAAACCCTCCCCCAATGGCTCCCTATTGCAGTTAGACTAAACTACCTACCTACTAAGGCTAGGAGATCCCACGATGTCTGGTTTCTGCCACCCTCCCTGACTTCATCACCCACCATTTCCCTCTCATGTTGTCGCCTTACTTGCCTTCCCGTCCCTCCAACAAACACGGCTGGCTCCTGCCTCAAGCCTATGCACTTGTTCCTTCTCCTTGGAATTCTCTTCCCTAGATTTCCTTATCACTCAAGTCTCAGTTTGAATATCATTGCACAGAGGCCTGCACAGACCACAACTGTAGAAGCTTCTGTCCTGTGGCCAACCTCTATTCCATTACACTAGTTTCATTTTTTTCATAACACTTACCACTCTCTAAAATGATCTTATTTATTGTTTGTTTACCTGTTTATGGTCTTTTATCCCCAATAGACTGTAAACTCCAATTCAAGGCCTTTGTCATATTCACTGTTGTAAATCCCCAGTGCCCAGAACAGTGCCTGGCACATAGTAGGTACTCAATAAGTACTTGTTACATACATTCAGTAGAAGACCCACTGAGGAAGGCCTCTCCATGCCTAGACCTCTTCATTTCCAATGGTTTCTTCTCCACACCATCTCAGCCACCTGCTCCCATGGCCATACTCCCAACTTTGGCACCACTTGAATTTTCATTGCTTCCAAGTTACCATTCTCCCCCCATCCCTCCAGATGTGCCCCCCGCCAAATCCAGTTCTTCAATCTCGTTGATCCCTCCCCCTCTTCCTCACCTTGAGACTCTATCTTTACTGCCCTCTTTAACTGGCTTCAATTCAATAAGTCATCATTGTAAATAACCTAAAGCCCCTTATCCTTCACTTCTTCCTTCTTGCATATCTGGGAGAGCCTGATCACCCGCGTTCTCACTTGCACTCAAGAAGCTAAAATCTCACAACTTCACATATCAAAGTCCATATGTCCACTGCCTCCACCCCCACCTGGGCTCTCAATGCCAAGGTTTCTCTAGTCAGCTTCTTCTGCCATGCTCTGCAGTGGGTACTCCACCCTTATCACTTCCCCAGCTGTGAGTGTGTGTGGTGGGTGAGCTAGCCAAGAGGAAAGGTGGCACAGTGATGCCCAACCCTGCATCTGTCAGCCGGTGACCTTGTTTCCTACTTCATGGAGAAAACTGAAGCCTTCAGGTGGATCCTTTACTTTTCTACACTAATCTAACACCCTGTATCCATGCTAGCTTCTCTTTCTCCTCCCTGTCCTGAGGCTGAGCTTCTGCTTAGCACTGGTTCCATTGCCTCCTCCCTCCTTGGGGACCTCACCCTATCAATCACCCTTCTATCCTGCCTCCCCAACTTATAGTTCCTCTTAGCAACCAACCGTGGCCCATTATTTGCTGTCTTAAGACACCTCACTTCTCCCTTTAGCAACTCCTCTGTCATCCCCCTCAGTAGCTAGCTTCTGACAGCAGCCTGTGACCCAGCTGCCCCAGTCCTTCTAGCTCCAATCTCAGCTATACCTCTCCTTTTCTTGACTTTCTCTCCTTGGAACTTATGCACTCCCAAGGACTAAAGACCACCTCCCACACTCAATGCTCAGAGCTGCATCCATCCTCCAGACTTCTCTGAACCCCAGACCTTCACACCCAACCACCACAAGGACCTCTCCCACTCCAACCATTTCTCTCATATCCAGTGCCCCACCCATATCCAAACCTCTGTCTTTCACCTAGACCTCTGTGACGACCTCCTTCTTCCTTCCTCTGGCCCAGGGCTTATCTTTTAAAGCGTGGACCATCTCTTCACTGCCGGGCTCAGATACCTGGCAGGATGACTGTGACCACTGCCCCACTCCACCCCACCCCAACTCACTTGCAAAGCCAGTCGTTGATGCCACGGTCAAAGTGCCTGAGGAAGGAGAGCGGATGTGTGTGAATCAGCCAGGAAGACAGTTCCAGGGGAATAGGGGAAAAAGGCTAGTGGAAGGTGAGGACTGTAGGGGCGTGCCCCCCAGACCTCCTTGCACTCACGTTTCCGCGAAGACGTAGAGTGCTGTGATGCACTTGGGAGGCTGGGGTGGATCCAAGTGGTCGAGGCGTGCCACAGTGTTGACCACACCAAAGAGGACAGCCGCCTTCACCCAGTCATACACCAGATTTGAGTAGGCTAGGCCAGCTGGGGGCAGGGTGTCATCACTGCCTGGAGGGCATCGTGCTGGTCTCCGCTCCCCAGATCCCCCAAATCGTGGTGGGGAGGCACAGAGCCCGGCCCTCCCCTATGGCCTCTCTGGGCAGGTTGGCAGGTCTGGGGAGAGATCCTGGCCCCTGGTCCACCCCCTTGGAGACCTCACCCCCCCCCACGTCCTAGGGGAGGAGCTGGGCCCAGCCCAACCCAGGGAGACCCCATCCAGGTGGTGGAAACCGTCCCAAGGCCCTTGTGAGGTGGGCTCTGCCCCTACCTCTCTGGCTTCTCAGAACAAAGCTAACTCCAAGTCCTAGACATTTCAAAGAATAAATCCCAGCTTCCCCACCCTTGGATAGGTGCTGTGCCCTCTCTGGGTGTCAGCTTCCCCAGGAGTGATGCCAGGGGGTGCAGAGGGTGTGTCTTTCTGTCTTTCCCGGTCCCTGTTCTGTCCCGGATGCGCACCCACCGAGGGCGCTGTCCGGGAGGCGGTTGGCAAACTTGAGGTCACTGGGGATGGTGAGGATATAGAAGAAGTGGAAGAAGATGTCCACGGCTATGATGGTCACCACGCTGAGGCCGGCCTGGGCCCGGATGCGCCACAGCTCACCCTCTTGCCTCACGGGCTCCACCTGGCTCATCTGGGGGATGCAAAGTGTCTGAGTGGGGACGCAAGCCCTGCTGGGGGAATCCTGTCTGAATGGGGAATCACCAACTGCCTGGGGATCCGAGGGTGAGGGGAAACGGGGCTTTATCCTGGCATCCCTGCTTGAGAGTGGAGTCACCTTTCCAACCTTTGATCCCCGTCTGAGCAGGGAATGTGACCCCATACTGGGGTCTGAGGAGGTAAGGTATTATGGCTTCATCTGGGAGTAATGCCTGGGGTGAGGACACAGCCTGCCTTGGGAGTCCTGGCTGAGATGGGAGCCCCTGTCTGAAGAGGAAGTCCCAGGCCTGTGCTGGAAGCTCACAGGGTGTCTCCTCACCTGGGCATGGAAGCGATCAAAGGTCATGATGGGCCCGAAGAAGAAGAAAGGCAGGTAGAAGTTGTACTTGAGCAGGTCAGCTAGGGAGTAGCGGCGGTCAGGGTGGGCACAGCTCTCCAGCGCAAAGCTGGTACAACGCAGCACTGTGAAACCGCTGCCCCCATGAAACAGCACCTCTTGAAGATCAAAAGTGCCTGTTACAAACCCGCTCTGGATGGGAGAGAACAGGCCGCCAGCTCACCAGGTGTCCCCGTCTCTGGGAAGCCCACCCAGCTTCGCACAGGGGCCCAGCCTTGTCCTGTCCCTTCCTCTCTTGCAGAGCCAATCCACACTGGCCACTGAGTGCTAATTCGCATTAAGTGCTTGGATAGAGCAGGGAATGAGCTAGACACATCCCTGCTGTGGTGGAGGGGACCACTATGGGAGGGGGGGTATGTGCCACATTCAAAGGCTTAGAGACAGGTGGGAGAGTGAAGGAAATTCTTAGGGGAGATTCTGGAAGCAAGGGCTTTGGATGGGGTGAGAAGTTTGGGATCCTATTTCTGTACCCTCCACCTTTGCCCCTCCCCAGTGCACACCTGCCAGGAGATTAGGGGATCCAGCTTGAAGGAGGCAAGGCTGACTAGGCCCAGGCCAAGACAGAGCCAGGGCTGGCCCAAGAGTGAGGCCACATAGAGGCTGACACAGTGACCAAACAGCAGCAGCAGGTACCAAGGGCCCATCGTGCCCAGCACAGCCAGGGCCCCATACACAGCATACATCCAGGAGCGGAGCTGTGAACAGAGATAAGGAATGGCTTATCTAACCATACAAATGGAGGTGGGACCCCAACCCTTGTAGCTTAGGGGAAGCTGGCAGGGGGGCTGGGGTGGCCCAGGTCCAGCTCACCTGGGGGGCAACCATCGTGCAGAGTTTAGCAAACAGCACATGTCCAGAGAGGGCGAAGACGATGATATTGCGGAAGGAGGTGAACCACATCACCCACTCGAAGTCAGCCACGTCCTGGAGCGGGCCCGGGCAGGTTAAGCAGGGGCAGGGGGCAGGATGGGCTGGCACTTGGGCTGATCAGAGTCCTAGTGCCTCCCCAGCCCCCGTATTCTTGTGCATTAGAGGACAGCCATGGCTGGCAGGCCCTTGCCTTCCCCTCTGAGGGAAGTACCAGCCAGGTAGGTAGAAAGAAGCGAGGGGCCCATGTGAGCTGCCCTACCCCTCAGAGCTCCCCTACCCCTCAGAGCTCCCCCTCTGTTCAGCATATTGCCTGACATTCCAGCATTATGGCATTGTTCCTGGGAAAGATGGTGCTGGAAGCCCCTGCTGAAGCATGTCTCAGTTTAACTTTTCCTAAATGAGCAGTGTCTGGGGGCAGGTTTGATGTGGCCCCAGGAGGACACAGGTTGAATCAGTGAGAGAAACTGAAGGCTCTGGAGCTCAAGCCAGGGACCTTTCTCACTGTGAGTCCTCTGTTACATGGGAACATCTAGAATGGGGGGATAGTTGGGAAGGGTCTGGGATAAGAGAGATATGCCGGGGATCGGGGACCTCAGTCAGGGACACTGGGGCATGGGGGACCTACCATCTTCCGGCCAATGTACTCCCAGCCAGGTCGCACGGACTCCCGGAAGGCCTTCCTGTGGGCCCCATCTGAGAACAGAGTGTGGTCTCAGTGGGCGCTGGGGGGACTTCACACCCACACCTTTGCCTGCCCCTACAGCAAGGCTGACCCCCACCCTACTGGGGAGGGAATGGGTCTAGGTCTCTCTGTGCCTCTTCTCTGTGGGTCTCACTGTGTGTCTTGGGCCAGGTCTCTGACTGTCTCCCTGAGTGTCTCAGTCTCTCTCTGGGGCCAGTCTCTGTCAGTGTCTTTCCTTGTGACTACACCTAGCTCAGTTCAGACCCCTGGAATATTCTGGGTCTGGAGTCTTTAAGTTTATGGCCTTGCTGGGTGGAAGCCTGAGGCCACAGGGAAAGAAGGGTCCCACCCACCCTGTGCTCCAGAGTCCGGCTGTTACCTTGTGAAGCTTCAAGGAGGCCTCGGCCAGCATAGGCCAGAGCCCCACTCAGCACCAGGGAGTACAAGCCCAGCTCCGTTGTGGGCAACGTGGTCCTGATGCCCATAGCCTCGATGGCACTGGGGAAGACAGATTGGGTGAGGGTATTGCCACCCCCCAGCCCCGCCTAGCCCCACAGAGGTGATGGGGATCCCATTCGGAAGAGAGATTGCCCCTCTTCCCCTTCAGGGATCTCATGCTATTATCCTACCCTTTCCCTACTCCCCCCTACTCCCCCACTCCCCCCTACTCCTCCCAGATGCCATAACATCGGGCTCCTCTTCCTAGCTGCTGCTCTAGCTCCCACCCTTCCCTTTGGAGGCTTTTGAAAGCATAATCTTGACTCTCAGCTTGCCTGCCTCACCTTCATTTACTCCTTCATACCTTCCAGGTGGACCCCCTCTTTGCTCAAATTGCTCCTGCCAAGGCCTCAGATAACCTTAACACAGAGGTACTCCATCTGTATCACTTCAGTCATGTTTCTGTTCCTCAGGGTCCCCAACCCCTCAGTGAACCTCCGTCAGCTCCTGACAATGCCGCCCCTCCCGCTAGTGCCCCCTTCTCTGATCCCACACCCCTCTAGAGCTGCTTTACTTCCCTGAGGTCTCCTGGCCTCCCAGGTCCGATCCCCAGCATTAGGCTTCCTTACCTCATTCAGCTTCCAGCCTCTCACTGATTCCCATTGCCCCAACAGGCCCCTGAGCCCTGGCCTGCCACTTCCCTGGTCCCTGCCTGTGTCTGTGGCCACACCAGCCCACTCTCTCAATGCTTGGGTATTCGGGCCCTGGATGCCAGCTGGAGGCTGTGCTATTTGAAGAGGTGCCCTGGGGGTTGTGGGTGTGGGGCCAAGCAGGGCCGGTTGGGCACTGGGGAGGGTGCTGGCTACTGTCCAAGGTGCTGACCGGTATCGGGCTCAGGGTGAGCCCAGCCACTCCCTTCTTCCAGGGCCTAGTTCATCCCCAGCAGTCCTGCTGGGCCATCTCCTCCTGTGCCCCTCCCATGCTCCAGCCTGGCCTTAGGCTTTCCCAAGGGTGCACAGTTAAAAGACCCAGTAGTTAACAGACCCAGGGCCAAATTAAGAGGAGGAACGTGTCTAGGCACCTTCTTGGGCTAGGCCAGGCTGGGCCAAGAGGAGGCTGGCATGACCCTGTCTCCCACCCGTGATCCTCCCCGAAATTTCCCTTACCAGCACTGCAACCAGCTCTCCTGGGCCCCCACAGTCAGCATTCTCCCCACTACTGAGACAGAGGGGCCATGGACCAGAGAGAGGCAGGGACCCGTCAAGGTCACACAGTGAGCCTGGGACGGGATTGTGTGTTCCTAGGGCAATCTCAGATAAGAGAAGACCATTGCTGCCCCTGCCCATACCAGGGGGCTTCCCGGACTCTGTACTGTTGGCCTGAGGGCTGAGGCACCTCCTCACCCGCCAGGTGGGGGAGGGAGGCCCGGAGGATCGGGTTAATGGAGCAGGAGCTTGAAACCGGAGCACGGTGAAGAGCCCGCGAAATAGCTTTGTCAGCTGCCTCCCACTTGCCACTTTCCAATTTTAGCTCCCCATGGCCGGTGCAGGGTGTCCCCAGTGAGGCCTCCGTGAGCAGGGCCCGGGCTGGCCCCCAGCCTGAGACCTCTTCCGGCAGACCCCTGGACTGGGGCCCCCATTGGACACAGCAGTGCCCCCGTCCCCAGGACCTGCCTACCTCAGGTACACCTGCAGTGAAGACTGCTTTGGGGTCTAAAGTCTGGGATGAGGGGCCTGAGGTGGGTTCCACAGGTATCAAGGACCCCAGAGTGGCTGCATCCCCGGCTGGCACTGACCTTGAGGAGGCTGTGAGGGACCCTGGCACACTGCCCACCTCGGGGCTCCGGGGTCCTGCGTCCAACCGTGCGTCCGTCCGACCAGCTAGGCTCTGGGGCCACAGTGAGGTGTGTCCAGCCCTGGGGTCCCCACCCCCTCAAGGCTATGAGCGGTGAGTGGTGACAGCAGGAGGAGGGTGGAGGAGGGCAGGGAGGAGGTGGCCTTCCTGGAGCGGAGCTGAGCAGAGTGGAGCCAAGCCGAGCACTGCAGAGCTGCTGGCCACAGGGAGCCGCAGGGAGGATCATGGGGGGGCAGGGGTGGGGGAAGGGGTGGCCAGTGGCCTAGGTTCTAACAGGGACACCTGGGCCCCACTTCGGCCTGCCTCTTCTGCTCTGTAGAGCCTGTGCCTCCCTCTCACTGCTGGCCAGGACTCCTCTCTTCCAGGAAGACTTCTGGGCAGTCCCCACCCACCTCTTGTGAGCCCTGCCCCCACTGCACGCATTCACAAGCACACTTCATGCTCAGCTCCATATTCTAGCCCGCACCTTTATGAGTGAACTCCCAAGGGCAGAACCATACAGCCCCCTGCCCTGCCTTATTTCATTATGCTCAGAGTCCTAACTGGCCAGGCATTGGTGCCTGAGAGAGGACTGGCTTGACTAGCAGGATTGGAACTGTCAGGAGACATGTGGCGGGGGGGTCCCATACTCCAGTCGTGTCTCATATGCAGTTGCTCAGGGGGAGGGGTGCTAGTAGGGTCACTTGGCAAAGCTTAAGTAGGTTCCTGGAATGGCTGGCATCCTTTTGAATGTCCCTATCCAACTGGGAGCCCTGTAAGGGCAACAGGACAGAGCTGTACTCGTGGAAGGGGCAGTCAAGGCCTCAGCCCAGCCTTCCCCCAATGGGGAAGGGTATTCTGAAGAACCCACCAAGAGGATGGGAACATCTGGCAGTCTTCCTTTAGGATGAGGACCTCAGAATCTAGGGTAGCTGAATACACTTGTGCCATGTCTTTGGAGGCCAGTTCATGCATGTGCAGGGAGCAGGGTCTGAGGCATGGAGGGTTAAAGGAGCTTTGTGACTGTGACAAGTCACAGGACAGGTCCTAGAGCTGCTGCTGATTCTCTGACTCCAGCCATAGGCTCGGCTGCTTCCTGCATCCCTCTCCCACCCCCTAGCAGGGGAGCTTCCAGAGCCTGACCAAGGCCCGGGAAGGGGAAAGAGAGTCTCCTACCCTTCCATGATGCCCTTAGGCAATGAACTTCCTCCCAAGCAGACACACTGGCCCAGAGGAAGCAGCAAGGAGTCCCCAGCATACATACCCCATAGAACAACACAGAGGCCTTCATCACGGGTGCCCGGCCCTGAGAAGTGTACACTGAAATTGCTGCACCATATAGGGGCTGGGGGAGGGCTGCAGGTGGGCTCATGGGCACTAGGGGAGGCCAGTGTCAGGGACAGATGCCTGAGCAAGACTGCAGGGGTTAGGGAGTGCTTCCTGTACAGGGGGTGGGTGTGGAGGCACACCTGAGCAGACTCCTGAGGTAAAGAGTCAATGGTGGTTAGAAGGGTAGTAAGTTAATCACAGCACCTGGGCAATGATTTTAAGGCTTTACATGGACTAACTCCTTTTCATGTCACCACAACTCCTAGGGAGGGTGTTACCATTGTTTGACAGTTGATAGAAAAGGATACTGACCCACAAAGAGGTCAGCCCCATAAGCTTCTGGAATTGATTGCCCTGCAGGAGTAAGAACCCCACCACTCACCGATCCTGGGTGCAAGCGGAGACCAGTCTGGGCCAGCCGTCCAGCTGGTGACCCCATGAGGCTCGGAGAGAAGGGCTCAGAAAAGTAGTTCAGAGCACAGGTTCGGCCAGCCGACTTGCACAGAGCCCAAGATCTGCCTCGCTGGGGGGATCCACTTCTCAGAGCCTCAGAGTCTCATCTGTAAGTGGACCTGCTCTCTTATTTATTGGGCTTTTGGGGGGATTCTGTGGCTTATTCCATGCAGGGCCTGGCTCACTGAATTCCTCACAAAGAGAGATACAGATGCCTCACTCCAGAAGCCCAGAAAGGTAAGGCTCACGCAGCAGGAGCTGGGCCCCAGGTGACCCCATGCAGTGGGGTCTGCAGGGAGCCAGGCATTTGGGGATGGCAGCCCAGATAGAAGGCTGGGGAGGCCTCTTGGCCTGGCGCTGGACAGCCCAAGGCCAGTTCCTCCTTATATGAGAGGGGCGGTGAGGGAGGGTGCCTGGCATGTCCAGCCCACACAACAAGGGCAGGAAGCTGACTAGGCTTTGATTGGCACAAGGGCCTGGGGTCAGCCTCCCGAATGCCACCAGGGCCACTGGGAAAGATGCAGTGGGCAGGGGGGGCAATTCTCTCAAGTCTCAGCATCCCTTGTCATTTCTCAGTATGTTGTTACTCAAAGTAAAAATTCATGGAGAATATCCTGTGTCTATGATTGTGTTTTGTGTCAGTTGTATGTGTATGTGTGTATGTTTTGTGTTGTGTGTTGTTTGTGGCATGTGTTGTTTGTGTATGCTGCATGCGCTCTGTGTGTGCACGTGTGTTGTGTATATGTGTGTGTGATGTGTGTACTGTGTTTGTGTGTCTATGCAAGGCTTACACCGTAGGCAGTGCCTGTGGAGAGGAGATAGGGCAGCTGTGGGCTCGCTGGAGGTGCAGAGGGAGAGGTGAGGCTGGTTCTGGCCGCTGCAGATGGCGGCTCAAGGGAGGACCCCCGCTGCAGACCATCGTCCCTGAGCTCCTGAAAGCAGGGAGGGGCCCAGTGGGGATGGAATGTGCTCGGGGCTCCAAAGGGCCTGAGCCAGGCTACGCCCTCTTCCGGCTCAGCTGCAGTGCCCCAGAGGCCTTCATGGGGACGGTGGCCCCTCCGCACCCACAGCTCGACCAGGCTCACCTGTCAGTGTTGGAACCCGAGCACCCAGGCCGGCAGCACCTGCGTGGGGTGCAGCCAGGGGGAGTCCGCACCTGAGGCCTCTCCACCACCCGCCTCTTTACTTGTCCTTGCCCCTCTCTCCCCCTCCTACCACTTCTGACTCTGTGAAGGGACCTCGGTGTTCTCATCTGTGAAAAGCAAGTCCAGCCCACCTGCTTCCCACTGGCGCCCACCCGCCCTGAGGGCTGGGGGTGCCTCCTCGGGGTCCCCAGGGACAGGTGGTGCTGCTCGGGAGGGGTCGTGGGCCCTCAGCTGGACAGACCAGGTTGCCCCACTCCCCGTCTGGCCCACATGCATTAGATCCTCAGGGCCCTAGTCCTTGGCCCCTTTGACAACCCCTCCCTTCTTTAAAAAGTTCTGCTCCCTGGCTCTCCTCGGTCTTCCCCTTCCATCCCCCACCACCCATGCTTCAGGGAAATATGGACAGCCCCGTCCCTGCCCAAGTCTGGGCGGTGAGCCCAGAAATCTCGGCACAGAAGGTGAGAGGCTGTGAGGGGCTGCATTGTCTCTGCATCCCATACCCCCCACCCCAACCTCTCCTTTGGCAAATCCGATTATCTCTGACTTGGGGAAGAGGCTGGCGTGTGAGTGGCACTCACTGTCTGATTCAGGCAGGCTGGATGAGTGGATGGTGACCTGTAAGTCTGTCTCCCCAGCTGGCAGGGGACTTCCTCGAGCTCAGGGACGGTGTCTGTCTCACCTGATACCACCGTGCCTGGGATGGTGGGGCTACTCAACAGGTGCTTGCTGAACTAACAGATGTCATACTGAGGGCTACCATTTATTGAGTGCTTACTGTGTGCTAGCCTCTGCTCTAGCACTCGACTCCTGTAGAGGGACTCTGATGGGGGATGGAGCAGCTTGGTCTAACTAAGCTGATGGCAGGTGCCAGCAGACGTGACAGGGGCCCCTGGCACGCAGCTCCACAGCAAAGCTCTCAAGACTGCCCATAGAATCTGGAAGTTAAGACAGTTGTCATTATGCCCCCAGTTGGCCTAAGCAAGGACTGAATGCCCAGACTGACCTCTGCAAGATGCCAGTTAATCTGTTGACCCCAAAATAAGCAAACAAGCTTTACTACACCTGACTGCAGTTTTCCTGTCCACTCTCCTTCATGTAAAGCCTGTTTCATCTTTGTGGAATGAAAACAATCTATTGATACGTGTCCATTGTATAGAAGTAAAAGGCAACCTAATGATTAGCTCAATGTCTTTGAGCTATTCTTTGACACATATAACCGCAGCCCTTGAAGGAGGTTTCTCTTCCTGTCCCCGTTTTACAGATGACATGGAGGTTCAGGGAGGTCCAGTAACTCGCCTGATGCCACACAGCTGATGAATGGGGAAAGAGATGTGCCCCAGGTCCCCCACCAATGCAGACCCTGTGACTTGGTGCCCTTTCCTCTCTCAGACGCAGCCCTGAGCCAGGAAAGGCAGCAAAACCACCCTCAAGTGGTTAGGGTGTGGGTTATGCCACCCTGTACTTCCTGGAGGTGGCCCCTGCCCCTCTGTCCATCCCAGAGGAAGGATAGTTGGTTATCCCTCCCAAGGACTCCACAGAGGGCCTGAGCCTGCACCCACACATGCTCAGATCACCCTGTGGGGCTTCCCATGCCAGCAAGGGAAGGTACGGACTACTGGGTCTGGTGCCCTGACTCTGTGTTGGGCCAACTCCTCACTGTCACACACTGTCCCCTCCCAGAACGGGGCCTTTCAGCCCCTCTGGCTCTGCCTGGCCATTTCCTTTCACAGGAAATCAGAAAAACTCTTCCCTTCCTGGAGCCCTAAGGAGCCCACCAGAGTCACTGATGGCCTTCACTACACCTTGCCAGGGGACCTCTAGACCTGTGTCTAGAGCACCCCCACCAGCACAGAGCACCTCCATGGCCCCACCTGAGGAAGGGCCCGAGTAGGCAGGTCCCAGGAACCCCAGGTGGCTTCCCTCTGGGAGGTCTCCACACAACATGTGTCCCCACATCTGTGAATCACTGGGGAGTGACTGGTCTTCGTGTGTGTGTGTGTGTGTGTGTGTGTGTGAGCAGGAACACATGCCCTGTGGAGAGCCTGAGTCCAGAGCCGGCACTGTCTGGGGTGCACAAATGCACCGTACAACTGCGTGCTCCTGAGTCTAGGTATTTCCATGCATCTACAGCTTTGTGGGGGCCTGAGTGTACACAGGTGCAGCCAAGGGGTCTGGTTGGTATGTGTGGCTGTGGTTGGTATATGTGGCCACCCTTCCCCATAGCTGTACATGCAGTGAAGGCCAGGGGACACTGACAGTTACAGAGGGACGTGGGGGCTCACCCCTATGTGGCCATGAGGGAGGGGCACCTCGACTTGGCCAGGACTCATGTCTCAGAATCCTCCTGCTCCAAAGCTCCTGCCCGCCCCGCCTCCCCCCACCGGTATCCACTATCTGCAGCCTTTTGGGAGCAAATGGAAGGAACTCCTGGAGCAGCTGACTGGGGGTGGGCACTCCCACCCTGGCCAGTTGCTCTACTTGGAGGACCCTGCTTTTGTAGTCAGGCGGGCCAGGGTTAAATATTAGCCCAGCTTCTCTCTGTAAGCCTCAGTTTCTTCATCTGCAAAATAGGACTATCAATTCCCAGGTTACTATAGGACTAGGTCAGGCTTCCACAGATGCTCACTCATGGGGACCTGTGGCGAGTGTGAAAATAACCATTATTATTACAAGTCCAAAGGTCTGCATCTAAGGAAGAGCCTTGAGGAGTGGGCTGACAAAGTGGGTGGTAGTACATACCCCCCCGTTTGCGAAGGCTCGGGTGGCCACAGAGCCGTGGAGGGGGAGCTGGGTGAGGGGGGCGGTGTGCCCTGGCGAGGGGTGGGTGGGCTGGGGAGGCTCGCAGCTGGAGCCCTGAGAGCTGTCTGGTATGGATGGAGCCCTGTGGGTATGCAGGGCCTCCCAGCTAGGCCCAAGGCCAAGGGTGACGAGCAACTGCCCCAGGGGATGCATCTGTCTGTTCAGAGTTGGCTTGTCGTCCCAGGGCTCTCACTGGTGCCGAGCAGGTCGCCGGTCCTTCTCCCCTGCCATTGCCTGGCCTGTCTGGGCTCTCCGCCAGGGCTTCTCCTTTGCCTTCCTGGTCTGAGGTGCAGGCTTTGCTCACCCTTGGGGAACTTCTTCTAGGAGAACTTCTTCTAGCTGAGGTGGTTGCCCCAGGTTGGCTTCCAGGAACAGATGGAGTCCTCTCCAGGCCTATGGCTGCCCCGTCCCTCCAGGCTGACACCGGGCGACCATCCTAGCACTGTCCGCTTTCTGCTGCCGCAGGGCCTGCAGAAAGACCCCTTTCACCTGGCCCAGGGTCTCATGGTACATTCGGAAATCCTCCTCCTTTCCACGCAGGGCACTGCCCAGGGCAGCCTTCAGCATTTCATTCTCTTCCACCTGGATGGCCAGTCTGGGCCACGTGAAGAAAGGGCTCAGTGTGGCCTTCACTGGCATACCTGTGTGTGCACGCATGTGCACAAGGATGCTGGGAACAAGGCTGCCAGCGTGGCTGCTCTTGGTCTCAGGTTCTCTCTGACCTATCCCCTCTTCCCCAGGACCCTGGGGGGACATTATGTGGCATTGACTCCTCTGTGGGCCCACCTGCAGACCTGGGCCTGGCACCCAGGAGCTCCCTCAAATGTTGGCTGCCTCAAGGATGAGTACTAATATGTAGGGGTCCCCCCATGCTTCCAGGAACATCACTGCCTTTGACCCTGAAAAGTTTAACTGAGTGAGAAAAGTGGCTTCAGCAACCCATGCTTAGTAAAACTCTTGGAACTCTGGTCCTCAGGGTGCAGCTGGGTCTCTCTGCCCTCTGATGGCCAGTTGCTGAATTGCAGGCCTAGAACCCAGGACCCAGCAGGCAGCCCTCCCGGCAAACAGAAGTCAAACGGGGAGGGACGTGATCCTTCCACCCATGGAAGTACCTCCACCCAGACAATGCCACCCTCAGGAAGATGGGGCAGGAGAGCACCTGGTGGTCAGCTCCTCCATCTGTGATTCCATGGGCACATTGGAGAGCTGGGTGAAGGAGGAGTCCTTCCTTTCACTCCCGTTCGGGTTGTGCCTGGTGTTGGAGGTGGGCAGACCTGTGGGGCAGTAGCAGCCACTTTCTGTGATGAGGCCGTGGCCCTGTGGAAATGCTCTCCTTCTCCCCCTCCACCCCACTGCCTATTTCCTGCTTTGCTGCTTGCTGAAACATTATACTTCCTTCAGGATGGAGGACAAGGTATAGCATAATTTATTAAGTTATTAAATCACGGTGTTGTACACCTGAAACTAACACTGTGTGTCAACCATACTTCAACACATTTTTTTTTTAAGGTGCAGGACAAAGGCTGCCTTCCTCCAGAAGCCCTCCTTGATGCCTGCTCTGCATTCCCCTGGACTTACACTTCGGTCTCTACCACAAGTTTCTGGAAGGCAGCCAGGCCTGAAGCCTGCTCTGCAGGTTGAGCCTGAGTCTAGATCATCACTGCCTCTGATACCCTCATACCATTGGGGCCCCCCTGCTTCCAGAGCCAGCAGCTCTCTACATACATACAGCAGCTCTGCCTCTGACCAGCAGCTCCCTACATACATACAGGGCATCCTGGGTGGTCAGGGCCAGAGGCCACAGAATGCTCAGAAAAAGAGAACAAAGACAACTGGTGGGAATTTGGGCACAATCCCAGCCTTGGAAAACCTGTACTGAAAAGGGCCTCAGAGGTGGCATGGTTCTCAGGGATGGTGTGGCCCAGGGAAAGTCACCTGGCATCAGTAGACTTGGCTTTCACCCCCTGCTGTGTGGCCTCGGGTAAACCACCAACCTCTCTGAGCTGGTTTTCTCATCTGTAAAATGAGGATAATAGTTCTTGCCTCTAGAGTTTTGTGAGGCCTGGGTGAATTCACACTTATACCTGAGGCCCTGTGTCATTGGACACCTGCTGAGTATTCCCTCACTTCTCTGACCTTGCCTCGTACTCCCCTCCCCTACTATGTGCCAGCCTCACTTGCTATTCCTTGCTGTTCCTTCAGGCCTCAGCCAAGCTCTCACCGCAGTGCCTCTGCACTTGCTCTTTCCTCAAGTATCTATATACCTCATCCCCTGCCCTCCCACACGGTCTCTGTGCAGATGTCAACTCCTCAGTGAGGTCTTTACTGGCCTCCTGGAAATCAGCTGCTCTCTCAGTACCTCCTGCCCCCTTCTCTGCTGCAGGTCCCAGCATCTGCCTCCATCTGACTTGGCATGTCTTTTACTGTTTTTTTGTTTTGTTTTGTTTTGTTTTTTTGTTATCTATCTTCCCCACTGGAGTGGAACAGCCATGGAGGGTCTCCTCGTTCTACAGATGGGCGGGGGTGCTCTCCTCCCTAAAGTGGTGGTGCTCTGCCCATGTCACAGGCCAGCAGGTGGCAAAGGCCACATGGACCTTTCTCTCAGGCAGCTGCTCCTTGCTGTCTAGGAAGAACCAAAGTGGTTTTTCCTGCCGTGGCTTAGCACTCCCTAGTTGGGTTACTCAGGATGTAAGCCCAAAGCCTAGAGACACCCATTCCTAGAGGACCTATTCATGAGGGCCCCGCAGGGTCAGCAGGGCTAGGCTATAGGGACCTTCCTCAGTCTAGACTGAGCAACTGGAAGGCCCCTTGAGTTCTGAGCCCTACTGGTGGGAGCAGGGGGAAGGGCACAACTCCTGCTTTATGCCTCACTCTAGCACATCCTTCTGAAATGTTCTGATCTTATCTGGCCTGGGGACAAAGGTCTGAGTGTCCTTGCTAGGGGCGGGGGTGGGAGATATACTGGGGTGCTGAGAGGCGGGGCAGTGGGGGTAACCCCTCCACTCCAGAGCCATTAGGGGGTTGGGATGAGGCTGTCTGAGGGAGGCAGGCCTAGCCCCTCCACACTAAAGATTCTCCCTTCCTTGGCTTCTGGCTCTGGCATCCCACATCCCTGGCAGGCCCCAGCCACACAAGATGCTGATGCTGCTGGTCCAGGGACCACACCTTAAAAATCACTGTGTTGGAGCAATAGATCTTTCAGTTTAGGGCAACAAACTCTCCTTCTGCAGCTAGGTGTGGTCATGTGACTAGGATCTGCCCAGGGAATGAAAGCAGAAGTGACCCGAGCAACCTTAGGATCATGCCCTTAAAAGGTAAGAAGCAGGTCGTCCTTTGCCCTCTTCCCCTTCCTGCTGCTGGTGGGGAAGCCAAAGTAGCCATCTCAGACCATGGTGGCTGCATGTTGAGCATGGTGGAACACGAGACAGAGAAGCCAGGTGCCCAGGCCTAGGGAGAAGCCATTTCATCCCTGCCGCCAGAAGCAGAGATTCTTCTTCTGGTCTGCCACTGCCGTCCTGATCTCCTCAGCAGGCCAACTCTGCCCCAGGACCAACTCAACTCTAAACAAAGTCAGCTGAGGACAGAGGGTTAGGGGCTCGGGTGGGGGGCAGTGGGGTGGTAGCCGAGGACACTGGGTGGAGGCACTGCCTTCCATAGGGTTTGCAAGGTGGCTGGGTCAGGGCCAGGTGCAAGCTCTCTGAGGCTCCAGGTACTGACCAGGGGGCCTGGGGACGAGGACACCCAGTGGCCTGGGCAGGCAGAGCTCCACCCCGATGGAGGCCTCTGCTTCCCACATTTTTCTCAAAGGGACAGAAAGGGTGCCACTGATGGGCTCCTCTATTAGCAGCAAGGCCGCCCCCTAGCACCTGGGGCCCCTGGTCCAGCCCCTACCTGTTTTGCTCCTGGGGGCTGCCTTCTGACTGACCGACGTCCTCCCGGGCTCCAGGCGCATCTTCTCCAGATGTTGCTCAAGCACCACAGTGCGTTGCCGCTCCTCCTGCAGCTTCTTCTCAGATTCCAGAAGCTTGCTGTTGCTCTCCTCCACCCTGGTGATTAGACAGGAGGGGCTCATACCCCAGGGGAGGCAGGGGCAGCCCCCACCCCAGCTGCTCTGGCTCTCAGAGAGGCAGGCACAGCTTATACTGGTGGTGGTGTGACTTGTTCTTTATTTTTACTGCAGAACATAAGAACATGTGTTTAAAAATCATATAGTTATCTCCAAGGCTTAAAATGAAAAGCTTGCCAGCCTCTCACACTCCTCCCCACTCCCATTTCCGGCTCTCCAGAAGCAATCACTTAGAACACTTTTAGCGTTTCTTTGAATATTTACTGTCGTATTTCTACAGATGCCCATACTGCTATTTTTTAAGGTTTAAATATAATTTTTCAACTTCCTGCCATGCAACACGAGAATTTAGTTTTATTTTAGCCCTCTCCCCTTACCAAGCAGAATCACCGTCCACCTCCCAATGTGTTACATATCAATTTTTCAGCTGAATTAATAGTAGGGGGGTGTATTAGTTTTCTATTGCTGCTGTAACAAATTACCACAAACTTAGCAGCTTTAAAACAACACACATTTGTTATCTTGTGGTTCTTTAAGTCAGAAGGCCAGCAGGCTCTGTTGGTTTGTCTGCTCCAGGTTCCACAAGCCAAAATCAAGGTGTTGGCTGACCCAGGCTCTTACCCAGAAGTTCTGGGGGGAGAATCCACTTCCAGGCTCACTCAGATTATTGAAATAATTCAGTTCCAGTTGAAGGACTGAGGTCCCTTTTTCTCACTGACTGTTCGCTGGGTGATTTTCATCTTTTAGAGGCCACTTGGTCCTCTCCATCTTCAAAGCCAACCAGACACCATTAGCATGCTTTGAATCTCTGACCTCTTTTGCAGCATCTCTCTGACTGACCCCAGCTGGAGAAATTTCTCTGCTTTTAAGGGCTCAAGTGATTAGATTGGGTCCACCTGGTAATCCAGGATAATCTTCCTATTTTAGGGCCCATAACTATAATTACAACTGCAAAGTCCCTTTTGCTATATATCATAAAGTATTCACAGGCACAACAGCAGGGAGTGAAGGGTATGGGTGGAAAGAATCCTGTCTACCACAGGGAATTACATTAGAACAATTATTCAAATATGGAGCATGGTAATGATCACATTTTCTTTCTTTCTTTTTTTTTTTAAGCTTTTATTTATTTATTCATGAGAGACCCAGAGAGAGAGAAAGAGACAGAGACACAGGCAGAGGGAGAAGCAGGCTCCATGCAGGGAGCCCAATGTGGGACTCGATCCTGGGACTCTAGGATCACGCCCTGGGCTGAAGGCAGGCTTAAACCTCTGAGCCACCCAGGGATCCCTGATCACATTTTCTTATTTAAGTTTTTGCTTTTCTTGGAGTTAGTGATTGCTTTCAGTTTATTATTATTTATTGTTATTACTTATTATTATTTTCTATATGCCCATCATGAATTCATGGGACTTGAAGACATTGCTATTTAGTCATTTCACATGAAGGAATTATTTAATCTCACTGGGACTGGGGCAAAGGTCTTTCAGCTAGGTATGGCACTCCAGACTTGTGTGATACAAAAGGCTCAGCTAGAGGGCAAGGACTTCCTGAAATTTAACCTAAGCAAAGAGTTGCATACACACATGCAAATTGGAATGGAGGGCTGGAATTTTACAGTGTTGGAGGAAGTGGTCTTCCACTTTGGTGAAGAGTCAAGAAGGAGCAGAATCATGCCAGTTTTGAACAGTATACAACTACTAACACATACTGTATACTACCACAGCTATACAGCTACTAACATGACTTGTCCAAGCATGTTCCTTTAAACTTTATTTGCAAAAGCATAAAAAACAATAATAATCTACATGTCCATCAATAGAGGAAATACAGAAAAAGTCAAATATTTATACCATGGAACATGTTGGAATATGACAGGGTTGTGCTGTCAGACTAATGTCCATATGTAGTTATTTATTTATTTTATTTTTCATATGTAGTTATTTAAATTGAAATTAATGAAGATGAAGTAAAATAAAAAACTCAGTTCTTTGGTCACACTAGCTACAGTTAGAGTGATCAAAGCCCATGTGGCTAATAGCCACTGCACTGGACAGCAGAGCTATAGCTACCTCCATCGTCACAGAAAGTTCTACTGGACAGCACTGCTCTGGCAATGGGAAAGAATAAGGTAGAGCTACATGAACAAATACAGACCACCAAATCATGAGATTGGTGAAGAAAACCAAATACTGCAAGAATGCATATAGTATGATGCCATTTATGTAAATAAAGGACAAATAAATCACAGTGGATTAACATAATAAAAATACTCCTTAACCATAAAAAGGGTATGTGCTGACTTGAAGAGGATGTCTGAGATATATTGTTGAGTGAAATAAGTAGCAGAAGATTATGCATAATATATGACCTAATTAAAAAATTTATAACAGATTAAAAATTTAAAAACAAATAGATACCAGTGCTAATGAAACTCAGCCAATGAGCTGACAATAGGGATGTGCAGCAGTTACTGACTAGTCATCTGGGGGGTGAGGGGCTTTCATTTTACTGTCGTGTATTTCAGTAATGTTTGCATTTTGTTTAGGTTTGTATTGTTTGTTCTAGGGGAAATAAACTAAATGCCTTGTCAATGCTAAAGCACCTTATGAATTCCAACAAAATTGAGGAAAAAACCAAACTTTTGGTTTCCCCTCCCAAAATGTGCCTTCCTCATTTTGATCAATGTTACCACCACTCATGCAGTTGCCTAACCTAAACACCTGGGTGTCATTCGCCTTCTCTCTCTTCCTTGCTGCTTTCAGCTTCCAATTTATCAGCAAGCCCTACAGCTTTTCCTCTAAACACACACCAAAGCCAGCTCCTTCTCACTCTTTTACCTGTGGCCTGATTGCGGGCTGCTCCTCTGTGGGCCTCCACAGATTCCACAGATTCCACTTGCTACTCAAGACTTCCCTTTGGTATTCTGATTATCCTTTTTTGACCAGTCTTCATTTTCACAGATTTTTTTCTTTAATCATTAGCTGGGCTAACTCGGCTAGATGCTTGTTTGTGATGGCTTTGGGGGTGATTTTAACAGCTCTCTCACACCATATGCATCAATTTCATGACAGACCAGATTTGTTTTTAATTTGTCTTTTTACTTTGTAATTGAGTTTTATGATATTTCAAGAGTCCGATCAAATTGACCCAATGGCAGTGTAAAGTGAACATTATTATGTAAGGCAAGTCATTAGTGAATGTTTTCATGTAAAAATTTTGCTTTCATGAAGACTTTAAGTGTAGGATATTGATTAAGAATACTCAGATAAGGGGTGCCTGGGTGGCTCGGTTGAGTATCTGCCTTCTTCTTGAGTCATGGTCTCAGGGTCTAGTGATTGAGTCTTGTTTCTCATGGCATTGGGCTTTCTACTCAGTGGGGAGTCTGCTTCTCCCTCTCTCTCTGCTTCTCCCCCGTCCTTGGTGCTCGTACGCACGCATATGCTCTCTCTTTCTTAAATCAATCAATCAATCAATCAATCAATCAATCATTAAAAAAAAAAAGAATACTCAGATAAGGAGGTCTCCCTACCTAGGTATTAATTTAATATAAATGATACAAGACCCTTATGAAAGACAAACATACATAATATTATGCTACATACATAATACATAATTACAATACATATGTAGTCATAATACATAATTATGAATACATAATTCATAAAGAGCTCTGTAAAGAAAAATATGACTCCCTAAAAAATGTGCAATAGTATGAACAGATATTTAACAGAAAAGGGTATAAATGTGAAAACTATGCTCATCCCCACTTTTGGTTTTAGCAAAGTGGATAAAAACAACTGAGATTATAGTGTTTCTTTATTAGTTTGCCAAAAATGTTATGCGCTGATAAAACCTTGTAGAGGTGAGGGTATGGGGAAATGGTAGATAGTTCACATTATTGATGGGAATGCAAATGGATTCATGTTAAAAGGGCAATTTACCATCATTTGTGAACATTTAAATATACATATTCTTTGATCCAGTGATTCCACATTTAGAAACTTACAGTTACATACTCTTGCAAAAATGTAAAGATGTGTTTAGTATGAGTCAATCTTGTAATAGAAATATATGTGCATTTATGTGCACATATATATATACACATGTATATATATATTTTTCATGTACATCTTTGGATGTGCAAAGAAAACATTTTAGAAGTTCTGACAGTTCTTTTCTATGAGAAATGGGTAACTGTAGGTTGGAAAGGAGGCTTTTTAAAAAGATTTTATTTATTTATTCATGAGAGACACAGAGAGAGAGGCAGAGACATAAGCAGAGGGAGAAGCAGGCTTCCTGCAAGGATCCTGATGCAGGACTCCATCCCGGGACTCTGGGATCACACCCTGATCTGAAGGCAGATGTTCAACCACTGAGCCACCCAGGTGTCCCCAGAAAAGACTTTTTACAATAAGTAAGTATACACTTGTAATAGAAAAACTAATAAAACTTCCAACCACATAAAGTGGAGATTTTGATGCCAATGTGAAGGTAGAGGCTGTAAACCTGGACTCCCATTAGGCAGCAACCTACAAGGAAGCTCTCTGCATGATTCTAGAAACATCAAGAATACCTGTTTGCAATAAAAGACAGACATCCATAATCCAGGGAAGTGGTAAGGAATGTTGTAGTCTACCAGGACCTTAAGTGTGTGAAAGGGGGAAGCACCAATCATGAGAAAATTGAAACACAAGGCCAGCACTCATGAGTTCAGGAAATCCTAAACCAATAAATTAGCATAAAGTACCAATCAGAAACCACTGAAACCCCCAAAGCTCCACAGAGACAAAAGCAGAACCATTCTTTAGGAACACTTTCACAACCTGAGAACTCCCACAAGAAAAACAACAACAACAACACTGAAGACAAGCTTACAGAAATAACACAAAAGTACAAACCACATTGAGGAATTATTCACTGTGAAGGCGAGTCAACAGACATTACTTAGGATTCTAAGTAATGAGGATGATAGAACAACTCTAAGGGCATGAAGTAAGTTTAAAATTATTACAAAGAGAAAAGCAAGAAGTCTTCATGAAAGAATGAATGCTGTAAGAAAGAGAATGGAAGGTTTTACACAAAAAAGAACTGCCAGGGATAAAAAAAAGAAAGTTATTAAAGTAGGTTTCATGGCACATAAAGCACAACTGAAGAGATTTAGTGAGCTGGAAGACAGACTTGAAGAAACCATGCAGTTATCAGCCTAAAATATTGCGAAGGTTTAAGAGTTGTGGAGGAAAGAAGAAGCAGGTCTAACATGGGCTGACCAGGCATTTTAGATGAAAAGAATAGAAACCACAGGGAGAGGCAACATAGGGAGAGATGTCCTTGGCAATACATAGATTGAAGTCCTTGGAATGAAAAAAGCACACCAAACCCTAAGTAGGAGAAAGAAAATGAAATAAAGTACCTTGACCCATCACAGTGAGACTTCAAAATACCAAAGACAAAAGGAATATCTGAAAAAACGTCTAGAGAGAAAGGACACCACTACGAAGGAACAACAGCCAAACAGAGCAGATGTCTTTTTTGGCAACAGTGGATGGTTAAAGACAATGAGCTGTCACAGCCTCCCAGTGCTGAGAAAGTACCCAACCCTCTAGAATTCTATACCAAATGAAATTCTCCTCCAAGAGCAAAGCAGGATAAAGACTCCAAAGTAAGCAAAGATGCAAGGAGTTTACCATCCACGTGGCCTCATTAAACTAAAGGATACACTTCAGTAGGAACGAAGCTGAACCCAGAAGAGAGGCTGAGATGCAAGAAGCAATGGTGAGGGAAGATATTTTTAAGTATGTTGGCCAAAGTAAATGAACACTGACTAATTTTTTAAAAGATGAATTTGGAGGGTTAATTTCAGAGGGTTTAGAAAGAAGACTGCAATATTAGAAAAAAACATGAAACCAGTAACATGAAACCAGTAACATGAAAGACACAGTAGGGGAATCAGAATTAAACGTTCAAAACTTAATCAGGCTGTCTAGCTGGCTCAGTTGGAGGAGCATGTGATTCTTGATCTTGGGGTCGTGAGTTCAAGCCCCACGTTGGGGGTTGAGTTTACTAAAACAAAACAGAAAAACCTTTAAAGTTATCCTATTGTTCAAAGGGATTATAAAGAAATCTACTGATTTTAGACTTGTTGAATTCTGTGGTAAAAGTTATAGGTAACCACTAAAAGAAGAGAGATAGAATGTGTAACTTCCAAACTTGTATGGGAGAGAGGGAAACAAAATCTGACTTATCCAATAGAAAGGAGAACAGAGAAAAAGGAGCAGAAAAATCATGGCAAATACAAAATATTGAGATGATCAAAATATTTCCAAATAATACAAAAATGAAGATGGGTTAAATTCTCCTCCTCAAACACCAATTCTCAGATTGAATTTAAGAACAAAGCCAAGGGAGCCTGAGTGGCTTGGTCTGTTACGTGTCAGACTCCTGGCTTCAATGCAGGTCATGATCTCGAGGTTGTGGAATCAAGACCCACATGCTGCCCTAGATCAGGTTCCTTGCTCAGTGGGGAATCTGCTTGAGATTTTCTCTCTCCCTCCCCTTTTGTTCCTCCCCCTTCTCTCATGCATGAATTCTCTCTCTCTCAAATAAATAGGTAAAATCTTAAAAAAAAAAAAAAAAAGAAAGAAAGAAAGCCAATTATATGTTTTTTACAAAGAGACATAGTTTGTGACATTTGTCATGGGAGACTAAGCAGACTAACCCCTCCTATTGTAAACAACTAGAAAAGTGGATAAAATATAAGAAATATGCTGTTCTCAGACATTGGACAACAGGATAAGAGACACAGAACACTGGATACAGGACTTGAGAGAGGGGACACAAAGACAAGTTCTATCATCGTTTTTTAGTCTGACTGTACCAGGTGAGGGGGTGAGGGGACCCCAAGCAGAACACATTGATCTTGCTGGGATAAGGACACAAGCCTGGGGAACTGCAGGGAGCCGGAGGCAGCTGGAAGTTGTAGGGCAGAGTATGAGAGGGGGAAGCTCTGCCCTCTTGAGGCAAGACTAGAACACTCCCCCATACCCCGACCCCCCCCCCCAAGACGGGAATAGATACTGGAGAATCTCTGAGAAGGGCAGGTGCTATGCTTTGGGGTGAGAAATCTGAATAGGTTTGGGTGATCTGAATGCAGAGGGGGTTTGGCTCTCTACCTTTCCTTGTTAGATCACCAGGAGACAGCAATGCTCCAGACTAGAAAAGGCCATGTGTCTTGTCTGATGAGCCTGGGACAGCCTCAGAAAGCTAGCTCCCCTACACCTTAAAATGACATAGAGCAGCAGAGTGAACCCCAAAAGGTCAAGGATCTCAGCTAAGAGAAAAATCACACACACATGACTCATAGTGAGTGCCTCCTTAAATTTTGTGCCCTGAATAAAGTACCTTTCTTGCCTCATGCTAGTCCCAGCTCTGCATGGGGAGGCCCTGGAAGAGAAACAGTGCACAGAAAGAGAGGCCAGTGAAGGAGAACCCTCTGCCGAGCTCCTAGCTGAACGGGCCACGTGAGTGATGCAGGTGTTGCATGGAATAGAATCCCCTAGGTAACCCGCAGAATGATGAGGAAAAAAAACCCATCATGTTGGAAGCCATGAAGTTTGGAATGGTTTGTAACATAGCAATACATAACTGAGTCACCTTGGTTCACAACCCCCCCCAAAACTCAGGAGCAACTCAAGGAAAATGGGAGAGAAAGCCGTTTGTTTTAAACCGAGTGTGTTTCTTCTATTTGATAGACTAAAGGCTTGTACCATCCATTACATTTCAGTTACAGAAAAAGAATTCATGTTACTTTTCTCCTATTCCTGAATAGGTCTGAAACTCATATGCTCTTCATGTATTACATGGAAAAAAAACCCCCACAATTAAACCTGGTCACTTCTCATTGCTTAGGTAGTAGCCATCCTTTGACCACTTCCCAACAGCCCTCACTCCTTCTTTGGTAATGATACTCTGTTTTTCCCTTTGGCAAACTGCCCCTCCTTCATTCTATGAGCACCTGAGGTACTTCCAATCAAGGTGCCTGCCCTAAGTCCAGGGATGGACACGTGAGCAACCCAGGCCAGCTAGATCTTCTTTCCCAGAATCTGCTGGCATAAGAACTGGAAGCCACTGGGCCTGTGTTGTTCCAATGCCCCAGGAGAGACTGCCCAAGGGTTCCTGCTACTGCATCCAGCCCCCAAGATGCCCAGACCTTCTTGGGCTCCTCTCCTGCCCCACCCCTTAAGGTTCACCAGCACCTTCCCAAATCTGCCTTTCCCTTAACTTAGCCAGAATTGGTTTCTACTGCCTGTCACCAAAGAGCCTTGGCTGTATGCCCTATTAGAGCAGGAACCCAGTGGTGTCCTTTATATTTTTCAGTGTGGAGGTCACATGGTTGGGCCATGTGTTGGCCTGAGTACCTGCAATTGTTGCCAAAAGGGTCACTTGAGGGAGGAACACTGATTTATCTGAATGGAAGTCTGTCAACAACCCCTTGGAGAAAACTATGCCTCCTGATCCATGGCCTTAGGCCACATGCTTCCTCCCCCTCCCCAGAGAAGTCTCAGCTGTCATCTATGAGCAGCAATCTTGCTCTTTGTAATTCAGACATGAGTCTAGCCTTTGTCTTCCCACCAAATCCCCCAATGCCCTGAGTAAGGTGCCATATTCATCAGAGATCTTAATTATTTATGGATTGATCTGACTGCTTTAACTACTCCAGAGAGCCTCTTCCCTGAGACTCCCACCTCATGTCCACCTGCATATAGAAGTCCCATTGAATATGGTAGAACACAGCAAACCACAAGTGTGGCAATAGGGCCCCAAGGCTGTGGAACACCTAGGTGAGCACACAAGTGGTGACTGGGAATACTCTAGACCAACACTGTGGAAGCCAAACTCTCCAGGAAGGTGGACCCAGTCATAGAGGAGACCTGGTCCTTGTCCAAGAATGATGCCCTTGTACCAGGTTGTCCACACCCCCAGCCCACAAAGACTCATGAGAGCATGTCTCCCTGGGTGCCATGTGTTACCGTTTCTGCAGCACAGTGACAAACTCCGTGAGCCGGTCACGCTCCACTTCAGCGGCCTGCCAGAGGGCCTTGAACTCGGTTACCTGTGCCTGCCAGCTTTTTTGTTCTGGGGAGTCTGAGAACCTGGGGACCAGAGTGGGGGCAGAGGGCAGAAGTCACTTGGGTTATCTGAAGACACACTTACCTGTGATGGTGGGGGGTACTGGAAGAACATTCAGGGATTTTCAGAGACAGCCACAGAGAAGGCAGCCAACCCAGTCCTTCCTGGCCCTGCTGGTCCTCCTCCTCTGGCTGCTTCTCAGCCCACCATTCCTGTGCCTGCTGAGGTCTCTAGACCTCACTTAGCTGCATCAGTACCTCTGTCCATCCAGTCCCTGTAGGGGCCTGGAGTTAGGCTGGCTCTTATGGAATTTGGCCCCTAAGGGCCTGGGGTGCCCCAGGAACCCTTTGCCAGGTAGGCTCAGTCTCTGTCTCCTTGCCAGTGTGCCCTGGCCCTCCTGCATCTCCTGGTTTGGCCCTAAGCCCATTGTACTTTCCTGGACTCTTGGCTTTGTATCTTGGTCAGTTTTCTTCAGTGCCAATCTAGCCTGTCACCACTTCCCTTCTTGCCACTGGGCCTGCCTACCAGCCCCTTATCTGTTTGCTGGAGCCCAGACAGAAGGTGAGCTCTGCCCCCCAAGCTCCCCAGGACCCACCTGTGAATCTCAAGGTGCTCTCTGCAGCTGAAACCCTGGTGATCCTGGGATTATTCCCACAGAACACATGGAGACCCGGGCTGGGGCATGCGAGACCAGAGGCTAACTTGTTTTGGGGCCTTGGGCAGGTCTCTTTCCCTCTCTGGGCCCGGGTCCTCCCTCTGAACACTGAGGGGGTTGCTGAGAAGGGCCTGAGGACCTCAGACTCCTCTGTGTTCTGCCTCCTAAGTATACTTTAAGGCATCGCTGCTCAAAGCACAGTCTCTGAGTCAGTGACTACAGATCCAGACCTGCCGAATCCGAACCTGCATCTAACCTGCAGATAACTAGCTGCTCTGTGTGCACTGTGATTCAGAAAGCTCTGATCAACTCACCTCCACAATTTTCTCATGGGGAGCAGGGGAGTAAGGGAGTTGCAGGAGAAAGGGGATTTCCTCCCAGATACCCCATCACAGTTACCACTCCAGCCCCAATAGACACCATCTCTGGAGTAGTTCCTTCCTGTCCTGTCACTGATGAAAGAGGACTGTGCGCTCCATGAGGGTAGAGCCCACACGTGGTTGGGTTCAGTAAGTATTTGTGTAGCGTGCAAGAAGTAAGCTTGAGAACCAGCAGTCTGCACAGCTGAGGAGCACAACTGTTTCTGCTTCCCTGTGGAGGGCAGAGGCTATGGCCACACAAGCCTGGAAGGGATCTTGAGGACCACCTTGTCCCTCTTCCTGCTCCCACTATAGTGACTAAAACCCCAGAGAGACAGAGCCCATCCGCTCTCCCTGTAGCACCAGATCTCCCACTTTTGGAAGTGTGCCATGAGCCCCTGTGGCTTAGAGCAGCCCACTCTCCCTGAGTGCCCTTGGGACCCCCCGGCTCATGGATGGGGCAGCTGCAAGGCTGGCCTTGGCTCACAGTCCCAGTGCTGCCAAATGTCAGGCCAGAACTGTCTCAGGCACTTCTTGGGAAACAGCATCCCAGAGAGGATTGATGCCTAGAGCCATACAGCAAGTCAAACACGGACTAGGGCCACTTAGAGGCCTGGCCCAGAACCTGAGCTGACCAGCCTGAGGGGTGAGGACGGGGGTTGACAGCAGGAGCATGGCTCCAGTGGACAGTGGGCAGGGCTCAGGACAGAGCTCAGAGGCAGGACAAAGCCATCATTTGTCTGTGAGCTGGCAGGGAGAACAAAGAGCCCTTTTAAGCCCTGGGCTTGATTCTAACAACAAAGAGGGGGCCAGAGAGCTGAGGGGGTATCAGTGACTTAAAGTGGGAACCCATAGGACATGAAATTCTGCCCCTAGAGACTGATTCTCAGTGGGGAAGAGAAGGCAAGGGAAGGAGCTGGGCTCCAGGCCCTGGAAGATTCCTTGTGTTAACTCTGTGGTAGCAGGAAGGGCAGAAGACTGCAAGCCAGAGGCCAAAACTCTAGTTCTGAAGCCACTTGTTCTATCACTTTGGATCAGCACTGGGCCTCTCTGATCCTCCATCCATGTCCTTATGTAAAGTTGGAAGAGTCCCTGGACTTGGCCTGGTCTTGGTTCCCCTCCTTTCAATGCGATGGCAATACTGGCTGAGCAATCAGGGATGGGAAGGACTGTGAGGGCCCTGAGGTCCCGAGTTCATACCTGGGTGAGGCCCCATGAGGACTGGGCAGAGAAGGCCACGTGAGAGCAGATTCCACCAGTGTGTGGCCCAGGCTGGTCACGGAGCTGTGTGAGGGCAGAAGAGGCTCATCATCATGGGAAGGCAGGCTGCGGCCTACCTGGGAGGAGAGCAAGGCCAGCAGGGATTCCAGGAATCTGAGAAGGCAGCCAGTGCTGGCCCTCGCAGCACCCCTGGCTGGGCAGTCCTGCTGATTTCCTGCCCTTCTTTCCAGAACTCTTGCATGCTCAAAATGAGACAGAACCGGGAGACATTAGAGCACCGAGCAATCCAACACAGGTCTGTTTGAGAATTCTAGAAGCAGGTGCATTTCAAGGCCAGCTGAGAGAGGATGTACAGGGAGATGTAACCAGACGTCCTGCAGTAATAATATCTGGACCTAACGGGCTCCTTGGTGCAAATGCAGGGCTAGTGGAATATGAGAGGCGCACATACTGGAAGGACAACGCCATAGTCATCTTAAAATTGCATCTGTGGCAGCAGAGGCAGCCTTTCTTTGGAATAATTAATATTCATGTTCTCACCCCTCTATTCCATTTTTTTCTTACCGAGAAGATCCCAGCCTGCCAACGTGATCACCTGCTGAGGCCAGGGACTTGGTCTGGATGGGGTCCTCCAGGAACTTGGTGTAGGCTGAGTGGTCCTCAGTCCCACTGGACCCCTTGTCCATTCCTTTATTCTGATGATACTGCAGGAAACAGACATGGGTTCGATTCTCAGTGCTTTGGCTCAGAGGCCTGCAGAAGGCAGGAGGGGGCCTTGGCTTGAGTCTGGGGCTTTTAGGGGATGTGAAAGAGGCTTCTTTTCAGGAGTGAAAAGCAAGGCCTGTTTGGTGAAGGCACTCCTTGCATGATAATGACATCTAATAATGCCTCTCTTCAGAAAGGGAGCTACGTGGGGCGTGGGGCGGAGCGAGGTGGTGGCTGGGCCAGGAAGCTGTTCTACATTCAGGTCCCAAAGGGAAGTGCATGGCTTTTGATTCAGGGCAGATCAGAGACTGATGTCTTTGAGTGGACCCACCTCTCTGGGCAGCCCCACCCATGCAGGGTGAGTGCCAGGTGTGACCTGAGGCCAGCTGCCCTTGTCAGCTGGAGATACTTAGACTTTCCAGACACCCGGAGCCACAGAGGTTGGCAGGGCCTCAGCAAGGGCCAGCAGTCTTGGTGGGAGGCTGGGCTTACCAGGCCCCCTCCCCTCCTCCCACCTCCTTCTTCTGGATAGCTGGTGAGGCCAGACTGTAGAAGGTGCACTGGAGGACCCCCAGCAGGAGGGCAGGCCATCAGGGGTGGACAGCTGGTGAGCCCTGGACAACCTGGCATGTCCCCCAGCCCCACTCATCCTCAGATGCACACACCAACTGCCTGGTGGGTAATGCCCTGGCTCAATCAGCTGATGATCTCCAAGGTAAGGATCGATTCCCTTTTGTGTGCCTGGAGCTGGGACAGTGATAAGGTGAAAATACTGGAATGTTCCTGTGTGCTCCTTCAGATTTCACTTCCCAGTGGGAAACAGGGCAAGGAGTATGAGGCCATGTCCCCACTCACTGCCATACACACTCTGTCCCCAGACCTTTGTCATAGCCCTGGGCTCCCCATCAGCCTCGGGGACTTCAGCATTCTCCATCACAGCCACTGAGGCCCTGGGCTGCCTGGGCCTCTGGGAATGGATGGCTCTAAGACAGACCACCAACCCCAGTTGACACCAGCCTGAGGCTGGAGCTGAGAGGCTCTTGGGTTCCTGTGTTTTTGACCAGACCATGGATCTCTGGGAATAAAGGGTGGGGTGCTCTGTGACATGCCTTAGGCTATACCAGTCAGCCTGGCTATGAGTCTTCTGTCACTGGGAGACCTGTGTATCTGTCAAGGAATCTTTACCCCAGAGGCCACCCACTCCCCTGCCCTCTGAGCACCACCACCACCACCATGGGAAGGAGCCACAGAGAGCCCACAGTGCCTGACTCCTAGCAGCCGAGGCTGTGCTGGTAAGGCACCTGTCAAGGTTCAACACTTCAGGAGCTCTCTCCTTAGACAAGCATTTATGAGCATTTACTGGCTGCTCAATCCTGCACCAGACAACTAGGCACCACAGTATACGCCCTCTCAGGAGGAATTCGGGGGAGGAAACAGGAAAATGATCACACAGGGTGACAAAAGTTTGGCTTGAGGATGCACAGAGAGTTAGGAGAGTGACTGGGAGAGGCATGTAACACAAATGGGGAGCCCTGGGCTACCTGGAGGAGCTCATGACTTGGTAAGGCCTAAAGGCTGGGGCCACCAGCCAGGCATTGGCAGTGGGGGAGGAAAGGGAAGGCCCCTGCCTCAGGCATGTGCACAAGCCTGGAATGGGGAGAAAGCAGGGCTATATGAGGAGCTAAATGGTGGCCATGTGGCCAGAGTGCAGGGAGCGAGGGGTGGGAAGGGGAGGGTTGGAGAGGAGAGGTAGGAGGGGTAGCCAGAAAAGCTGGTTGTAGTCATGTGGGGGCCTACAAGCTGGATGAAGTGCAACTTCCTTCCCGCCATCCCACTGCCTGGAATGTGAGTACAAAGCCTGGCACTGTAGCTACCATTGTGGATCGTAAAGATGAGGCCCAGAGCTTGGGAGGGTGAGGAGAAGCTGGATGGAGCCTGGACCCTTGAGGACTGAGTAAGGCCAAGGGTGAGTGGGAGCCCCACACAGGTTTTATGCAGAGAAGGGAGACAATCGGAAAAAGAGGAAAAGCATGTGAAAAAGGATGGGAAGCCCGATGCAAGCAGGGGACCAAAGTGGAGCCAGGTGGTTTTTCCGGATGGCAGATGAAATTGTCAGGGCTTGGACATGGTTGCTGGGCCAGACCAGGCCAACGCCTGATTCACCTGCATACTGAGCTGGCCTATCTCCTGCTCCAGCTGCTGCACCTTGGCCTCCCGCTCAGCCACCATGGCCCGCAGCTGGGTGATGAGGCTGCTGCTCCGCTGGGCCTCACTGTTGACACGCTGGTCCAGACGGTGCTGCGACGCCCGGCTCTTCTCCTCCTGCTGACTCAGGCTGCCCAGAATCTCTTGTAGCTGCTTTAGCTGGTCCTGTGGGGCCAGCCAGGAGGGCAGATGACAGACAAGGTTAGCCATGACCCCTGGGCAAGGCAGGACAGGGAAGACTGCCTTCCCTTACCTGCTCCCTGCTCCTGCGGGAGCCAAAAGTGGGATACCACCTGTTCCCTTGAGAAGCAGAAGAACTTTCTTTGCCTCTGGGTGGGGGTGGGGCATACTCAACCAGGCACGTGGGGACCAGGCCCTCTTCCTGTTCTCAACTTCCTTCTCTGAGATTGGGCCAAGAAGGACATAGACGGGACTCCTGAGACTGCAGAAAGCAACTCACATGGTGTCCCCTCAGCCAGCGGGGGAGATATTTGGGGAAAAAGAAACCCTATCTCTCTGCTGGGAGATGGTGGCAGTACCTGGACCACTCACCAGGGATCTCTCAGCACCCAACTGAGGCACCATCCCCTGTAAATGCCCCCAGAAGACTACCAGGTTAGAGGCTTCACTAGTGGGCCAACAGAAAGGGCATGCCAGTGATTTGGAGGGACTGAGGCCCAGAGAGCACAAGGGCAAACTGCTGGCGAATGGCAAGGCTGGGGCTGGTCTGCAGCTTTCATCATGACATCTGCAGTAACAAAAGATGGTGGCACACAGGGACCTCCAAGGACATCCAGGTCCACACCTTGTTTAAAAACTGGGATCAGGGATGCCTGGGTGGCTCAGCGGTTTAGCGCCTGCCTTCAGCCCAAGGCGTGATCCTTGGAGTTCCGGGATCGAGTCCCACATCAGGTTTCCTACATAGAGCCTGCTTCTCCCTCTGCCTGTGTCTCTGCCTCTCTTTGTCTCTCATGAATAAATAAATAAAATCTTAAAAAAAAAAAACAAAACAAAACTGGGAGCTGAGGCTCAGAGAAGGGGTAAAATCGGTCTAGGGTCACCAAGTGAAGTGTCAGCAGAGGCAGGCCTAGAGTTCAGGTCTTCTGTGCTCTGCCTACCACCCATGCCCCCCAGACAAGCTAGGCATGGCCACCCAGGATCTGGGGCACAATTTGGGATTCAGAGACCCTGGGGCATCCCAAGTCCCAGAGAAACAAGGCCAATCTAGGGTCAGGAAAGCAGTGTGGCCTTGCTAATCAAGGAAGGCCTTATAGTCAGACCAACATGGTTTGAACTCAGTTATATGGTTTTGGATGACTTAGCTAACTAATTGGAATCTTAGTTTCCCCATGTGTGAACTGGGATTATAATATATGACCCTAGGGGTTGTCTTGGTGAGTAATCATGAACCACATGCACCCCAAGAGCCAGGTAGGGGCTCTATGCTGTCACATGGACAAAAATTCAAACTGGGCCCTCAGCTGTCCCTTCCATTCATTGATGAAAAAATAACCCAGGGTCCAATCCCATCTCCTTCCCCTGCATCCATTTCTTCCTCTTTTGGGGTCCACAAGTCCAGTGGCTGGTGCCAGGCTGTAACACATCATAGCCAGCACAATATCACACAACATGACTGGTATGTGTGCTTGGGCAGCCTCTGGTTGTTCTCATCCCTGGGGCATGGCTTTGGGGCTGGCACCCCTGGGGCTGCTTCTGGATTATGCAGGTGGCATCTGGGGTAAGTGAGAGCTCACTGCGGCTGGGGCTGGGTCATGGGCTTCTGGGCAGGGTGGGGGCTCAGGTTTGAGGGACCAGGCCATACCATGAGGGCATCGATGAGCTCATCATCATGCCTGCCCTTCTCTGCCAGCGTCCCCATCTGACTCCTGAGGGTCTTCACTTCACTCGACAGCACCTTATTCCGGGACTTCACACCCTCAAACTTCTTTTTCAGTTCTTCAAGCTCTCTCTGGAGGCCATCTCGCTCACCAACAAGTTTCTGTAATCCAGAAGTATAGTTGTGGGCAATGGGGCTGAATGGGACTTTGACTACATCTGGTCTCTGGCTCCTACTCAGAGGTGAGGCCCAGTGACAAGAGAGGACTTGCTGAAGGCCCGAGAGCAAGGCAGCAGAGCTGGGGCCCCAGAGCCTAGCCCTCACCTCTGAGGGTTGTCAGGTGGGCCCATAGACTCCTGCCCCCTGCCCTTGCATGCAACTGATGTCACTGATAGATGACAGCACTCTTCCATCAGCCTGAGGACACAGGCATCCAGGCAGCTGCCCTTGCTCTGCCAGGGTCAGACATGAGAGGAACCACACTTGCCAACTGTGGGTGTGTCCTCCAGAAAGGATGGCTGTCCCCACCTTTCAATCCTGGCCTGAGCTGGGGAAAGAGAAAAGCCATGCTTTCATGAGCAGCACTGAGTCTAGGTTCAAACTGAAGTGGCTCATCCTACCAAGAGCCAGAATGAGAGGGAGGTGCCCGTTGCATCACCTCACTTCCTCCATGTATGTCCAGCACATCAGCCTAGACTGTACCTCACTTGGGTCAGCTACAAACTAGCAACTCAAGTGCTGTGCATGCCTTTGGAGTCTCTCTTATTCCTCCCTCCCTCCCTCCCTCTCTCCCTCCCTCCCTTCCTTCTCAAATATTTCCTGAGGGCCTACTATGTGCTTAAAATTGTTGTAGATGCTGGGGATACAGCAGAGAACAAAATAGAGTTTCTGTCCCCAAGGAGCTAACATCCTAGCTGGGGAGACAGATGTTAAATAGTGACAAGTGCTTACTGGAAAGTGGGGAAGGGAATGGGTAGGAGGGACAATGGCATGGTCAGGGAAGTCCTCTCTAAAAGGTGACATCTGAGAAGAGAACTAAAGGAAGTGAGGGTATGAGGAAAGGCCCTGGGGTAGAGCATGTGTGGCTAGAGCCCAGTGGGAGAGGGGGCAGGTCAGGGGCAAGGTCAGAGGGGGCAGAGTCCAGATTAGGTAAACCATCAGGAACCAAGATTGAGACACTGAGGAGGGTTTTGGGCAATAGGTTACATAATCTGCTTTGGTCTTGAGGGTTAATTATCATTGGAAAAGTATTTTCAGATCCTCGTGGAAGTGAATTACAGAAATGAAAAATTGTTGGTGATGAATTTAGAAGACCACCAATCTCTGCAGGTAGGCAGCCATTATTTACCTGTTGCTCTGCTGTCTACACACTCTAGGCTCTAGAAGGCTCCTGGCAGAGGACGTGCACACAGGGAATATCTTCTTTCTACTCACATTGTGGCTTACAATAGGTTCAATGACTGTAACATTCTATTCTGTGTGAACATGTAAGCCTGAGCTGGGTGCACCACACACCCAACATTTTCAAATCTCAGCTCCCCATCTCCCTTGAATTCCCCTCCCTGTGTCCCCTATGCACCCACTACATTCACTGGAAGTCCTTCAAAATCCCTCTGTATCTCCCCTTTCCATCTTCCATCTTGTCACTGAGCCCTGTAAAGTCAACCCTCAAATGTTGCAGGTGTCCAGCCTTCGGCTATAGTCCTACTGCCTTGGCTCAGGTTCTTGGTCATGTCTCAAATGGATTACTGCCTCTGCCTTCCATGCCTCCTCTGACCTAGCCCCCCATACCTGACCATGTGACCTTTCCAACATACACAGCAGTCCAAACCCTTTGGTGGTTCTCGACTTCCTTCAAGATTAAAGCCCAACCCCCTAGCTGGCCTTGCCCACCTCTCCAGTCCTACTGTTCTCTCCTCACACCTGATGATCTAGGATGCTGGGGGTGCAATGGAGCAATGGTCACAACGTTCCTAGCACAGGGTCTAGTCTTGAGTAGACGCTCGCAAATGCAAGTCTCTTGATGACAAGGTAAGGCCTCACCGTTAAGAGGCCCATTGCCAGGGCCACTGAGGTAGGCTGTTCAGCCTGCCAGCACTCTGTCCTGTTCTGCTTCTTCCTCTACTTTCTTTGAGAAAACCCTGCTCCTCACTCTCACGCCAACTTCTGAGAGGCTGACTCACCTCCCAGACCTAGGGGTTAGGATCTGAAGCCTGGCCAATCACAGCAGCCTGTATCAGTGACTGGCTATAGTGACTGGCTCAGGGATGCATCCATGACCTATGCTAGCCAGGTGACACTTAGTTCTGGGACTTCGTTGGAATTACCTGGAAAGAGAAGCCCTTTGTTTGTCTGTAGTACCAGAAGCTGGAACTACCAGGAGTCTCCACTTGAGAGGGTGAAGTCAGGTCCAGAAAACGTGGCATTAAGTAAGACCAAGTCCCCAGATCCTTGGATCCATCTGTGCCTAAAGCTAGGCTGCTTCTATACTGTTCATCTACAATGTGCCAACCAGTTCTGTTTGTCACATAAGCCCGGTAGAGTCCAGCTCCTGCCACTCCCGGCACTGCCAGTGAGAAGCAGTCCATGGTGCTAGTGTTAGCCCGTCCGCCTTCCAGCAGCCTAGAGCTCTCTTCCATTGAGCCCTGTCTAACACTGTTACTGGCCATCACTCTGGGCTGTGACTTTCTCCTCTCCTTCTACGTGACCATTTCAGGTCCAGCCTCTCCAGAACAGCCAGGATGGGGCCACCAGAAGCTCATGAAATGGGCTGAGGACCCAGTCAGGAAGTTCAAGCTGGATTAACAGGACATAAGGAACATGCACCGATGTGACCCCAAACCCCATGTTCCCTGCCTCTAAGGGGTGGCTTGGAGCTCATGACCACAAGGGCTTTGAGGCCCTGCAGAGGTGGTCATGATCTCCTAGTCCCACATACCGAACTGACCTCTTCCCTGGACATGCATTACCTCCCAGCCCTCCTGTTTTTCTCTTTCTAGGCTGCGGATCCTCAGCAGGTTTTTCTCCTGTGCTGAGAGCTTCCTTGGGTCTGGATAGGCAGATGGCTCATCACCAGACATTCCCGTAGACTGGCTCCGGGTCTGTCCCAACTGCTTCTCAAGTTCACGAACCTGAGGGTGATAAAGTTCGTCATTCCACAGTGGGTCTGCACTCATAGACTCAACTGCTCAGAGGCTGTCCTAAGGTACAATGGGAAGCCCCACTAGACAGAGGACACTGTACTTCCAGATGAACACAGAAGCCCCATATGAGGGGCACTGAGGTGGGGAAAGAACCTGGGGTGGCATCTGGAGCAAAACAGGGGAGGACACAAGGGAGGTTTAGTCTGAGAATGAGAAAGATCACGCCATCCCTTATCAGCTATTTGAGACCAAGAAGCAGACGTGTGACTCCAGGAACCTGGGAGGGAAAGGATGGAGGACCTCAGTACAAGGAAGAACTCTCTAACCCAAGACTGGGTGCATTCCTGGGGAGACTGTGGGTTCCTGGCCACTTGCGGGAGATGCTGCAGAGGGAGGGTGGGGTTTAAAAGCTGAAAGATCAGCTCAGAGCCTCACTAGCTGTGTGACTATGCACAGCTCACCTAACTGCTCGGGTCCCTTACCTATGAAATGGGCCTAAGGGTCCACCCTGCATAATGTTATAAGGATTCAGTATCCTGAACTTGTTTAAGTCTGGGAACTCCCAAGATGCTTCTTGAGATGACAAATCTTGGGGCCCACTCCAGACCAACAAGTCAGAGCTCCAGGGGAAGGACTGGGAATCTGCATTTTAAACAAGTGCTATGGGTGCTTTCTAGGATTAGGCAACTTTGAGGTGAAGGCCTCAGCACACAGTCTAGCACTCATAGGCTCTCGGCAAGTGGCAGGTAGATGTCACCCCACAGAACGATGGCTTTATTGCACTGGGGTTGATGTGAATAACTCTTAGGGTCCTTCTAAATTTTTTTTAAATTTATTTATGATAGTCACAGAGAGAGGAGAGAGAGAGAGAGAGAGAGAGACATAGGCAGAGGGAGAAGCAGGCTCCATGCACCGGGAGCCCGATGTGGGATTCGATCCCGGGTCTCCAGGATCGCGCCCTGGGCCAAAGGCAGGCGCCAAACCGCTGCGCCACCCAGGGATCCCTCTTAGGGTCCTTCTAACATGGGTTTCCGTGTTGATACTACATAAATGATGGAACACAGCTAGGTAAACCTGTGCCGGGGCAAAATTCACCAGGATCCCCAGTAAAGGCCCGCAGCACGGCTCTGAAGGCACATGTCAGCGCCCCCGTGTGGCATGCTATGGTAATTCCATTTAAGCATCAGCACGTATAGTGTGAAACTTTTAAACATTTATCTGTGCATCTTAACAACAACTAATGTGTGGTGTGCTTATTATGGCCGGGCATTGGGCTGGGTGCTTTACAAATGTTATTTCATTTAACTCACAACACTCTTTTTTGCAAGTGAGCAGACTGAGGGGCAGAGGGATGAAGTGATTTGCCCAAGGTCATCGAACCTATAGACTAGTGACCGAGGCCAGACTCAAACTGGGGTCTCTTGAACCCCAAGGCCACACATTGGTCATAAATCACAGTGTTTTGGACACTGTCCCCCCTTCGTGTTGGCCTCAAGGATCCTATAAGATGCCCTGGGATAAAAACCACCCAGGAACTGTGAACTTGGAAGTCCCTGGGGATGAAGGCCATGTACTTGCCCAAGAGGGAAAGTCACTCACCTACTCTTGTGCTTCTTGGTTTGAAGGTGAAAGAGGAAAATAACCACCACAGTTAACCTTTGTGCAGTGTTCCCTTCACGCAAGGCACCATGTTGGCCATTTTACACCTATTGACTCATTCAGTCTTCCCATCAACACTGTGGGGTAGCTCCTGTTGTTCTCCATGGTATAAGGAGAAGAAAACCGAGGCCCAGAGAGGTGAAGGAACTTGCCCACGGTTGTACAGCTGGCAAGTCGAGAGCTGGGATCCAAATTCAAGCAGCCTGGCTCTGGAGACTCAGCTCATAGCCTCTAGAGAGTGCTCCAAAATATTTAGAACATAAAGAGGGGGACAAGGCTAAGTCTTTAGTGGGTAATTAAAACTTTCAAAAGTCTACAAAGCCATCTGGACAAAACTGGAAAAAGCCGGCAAGTACACCAGTCACGCAAATTTACATGAACTAGGGGAAAAAATATGCCTAGAGTAAAATAAATCAAAGGTTTTGGCATTTGTTAAGCGCCAGTGCCTGGCACATGGTAAGTGTTATATAAATCCTTGTTCATCAAATAACAAATTAAAATCAGGTTGGTGGGGGAAAATATAAAACAACAGCCCTGCAAGTATGCTCTGCTGGGCCTGAAGGCCTTTCTAAGGTCCTACATGTACAATGTGAACTGATATGTGCCTTTCTGGTGCATTTCAAGCCCTCTGTTCTGGGCCAGAAGAATTTCACTCACCTTGCTTTGCAAAACGAGAATTTGTTGAGCCCTCCCCCTCCAGGTCCCTGGGGAAGACAGGAGCTGTTGGACATTCACATCTTCCCCGACCTCGCTGGTCAAAACCTGGAAAGGACAAGGCCTTTGGTGAAGACAGGCGAGAGAGCCCCACGAGAGCTCTAAAACTGCCATGTACTCAGAAGCAACACTGGCTGCGTGGGGCTCCCAGAGGGCCTAGGCCCTGCTTACACACTTTTCTCCTGCCTCAAAGGCCAGCTGACCATGCTCTCAGAGCAGCCATCCCTGGGAAAGTAGTGATTCTCTTGTCCTTAGTATTTCTTGGTCATGTTGACCGCAGATAAGGAATTGCCAACAATGTTTAGATGGGGTCACCTGCTCTTGACATATTCTGGGATGAGTGAACCACAAAGTTGACCAAAATCTGTTTCCTCAATTTGCTCACCTATCACTTAGAAATGAGATCATTCTAGATGGCTACAGGAAATACATTGCCACAGGGACTCGACCTCTGTGAAAAGCCACTGATGAGGGGCCATGTCTGAGTACAGCAAGAAAGAGGACCATCAAATGCCAGCTGGGGATATTTGGTTTCAGCAAGGCCCAACATTGTGGCTGCTGAACGGTGGGGTGCAGACCCTAACTCAAGGCTTTGAGGTGGAAACAGAACTCTCCAGCTGGTGCCCCCAAGCCCCTCTGAAGCCTGTCATGGGAACCAATCTAGTGCACCAAGTCTCTGGTGCTTGTTTCCACAATAGAATACTGTTTTGGAAATCTTGGCTAGTCTGAGTGGTTCCAGCAGGGAAGACAAATGCCAGAGAATTCACTATGTAAATAAAAATAAATAATGAAGCAGCTGGGCCTGTGTCCCAAGTCTGAGAATTTTCCTTTGAAAGGGGTCTTTAATACACAAACAACCTATTCATTTTCTAATATTACAGACAGCAGAGGGCAGGAGGCAAGTCTTGGCAGGCTTCCAAGTCCAAGGTGGCTTATTAAGGAGAGACCTGGGATCTACTAGGGTACATGTAGCACAAGGAAAGTCCACAGAACTCTCCCTGGGTAGGTGGTACTGTCTCTTCTGTCCAGGGTGAGAAGGGTACCACTAGGGCCTACAGGCAGCCGAGAACCCTAATCACCAATGGTCTGCATGAAGGGTGGACAGAAGGAAGTTACTGGATGTGGAGCCTGACCCAGAGCAAGTAGCATGATGCTCATGGGGCCAAGCCCTTGCCAAGTCCCTGAATGGAACCCATTGTTCTGGCCATGCTCTTCCCAATCCCAGCCAGTCAAGAACATCTGACCCCTGGCTCTGGAATACCTTCTGGGCCATCCGGAGCTCCTGCTTCACTGTCTGGATCTGGTTGCGGAGGTCACTCATCTTCAGGTTTGTGGCTGCCAGCCTGTCCTGCAACACCTTCACCTCTGGGGTCTCTGGCTAGTTGGGCAGGGTGAGAGGAGAGAGTAGTCACTTGTTGCCTAAAGAGTAACAATAATCACAGGCTCCGTTCAACCAGGTCTGTGCTGGGCATCATGCTAGGTGCTCCATGAGGGGCAACTCATTTAATCTTCATGAACCTCTGTGAGGTGCATCCTGTTGTCAGCCCCTTCTAGATGCAAAGCAGAGGTTGGCAGAAGGGGCGCATCCCCTTGGCTGGGGGGACCTGGTTGGAAAAGCTGGAGCAGGGACATGAATCTGGCAGCCCACCTCTGGGAGCTGAACCTTTCACTCAGAGTATCGCACATCCATGGATGCAGGTGGTGGCCACAAAGGGGGAACCCCTGGAGGGAAGCCTGTGGGATCCACAGCTCCCAGACACTTCCAAAGTGTGGGCACTCTCTGCTGAACTCCAGAGACTGGCATTGCAGCTAAACTGTCCCCACTCAGAATAAAGAGAGGACTAGTTCCATCACAGAAGGCAACCCTCGCTTGGCAAGAGGATCACAACCATCCTAACTTGAGGCCTCCTTCTCCTGAAACCCATCAGCTTGGGCCCTGAGCTCCTTTTCCTGGCAATGAAATCACTAAACAGAAATAAGGACCCTGTTTCATTGCCAAATGTTCCATTTCTGTGGCTTGAAGAACTGTAGCAATCATGAAAACTGCCTGCTGGAACTCATAGAAATATCTTTTTTTTTTTTAATAAGGTTTGATTTAAACTACGTGGATGTAAATTTTTCTCAAATGTGCCACCCATTTCTGTCTTTGGTAGAAGTTTCTGAGACTCACAGAAGTTTGGCCTTAAAGGGATTTCCACAGTCAGCCCATGGGATCCCCTTCCATAAGAAAATAAGGCCCAGAGAGGGGAAGTAACTAGCCTTGGGGCAAGCAGCCTGTTGGGGGTGACATGAGTTGGATTAGAAGAAGCCCAGTCCTTCCCCAGCGCTGATTTTCCCCCTTGAGGCTATTTCCGGCACCCAGGCATCACGAGTGGGCTGATCGGGAAGCGGACACACAGTCCAAGAAGTCTGACCTCATCCGGTTTCCTCCCTATGGAATGGGTATACAAGCACTTCCCTGTCCTGCTTCTTCACAGCACCACCATGAGGCTAAACAGAATAACCAATGTGAACAGAGTATACACTGGGAACTTACATAAAACACAGATGTATCTTTTTTAAAATTTGTGTATGTGTGCAAGTGTACGTGTGTGTGTGCGTGTGCGTCCTTCCCCCCAGTCTGGCTGCTTGCCATTCCTTCTCACTGCTGTTGGATGCCCGTCCTGCCCCTGCTAAGGTGCTGCTTTGCATCTGCCCAAGGCTGGCAAGCAATACCCCTGCCTGTCATATCTTTGATGCCATGGGCCCACTGGCCCTGACAGGTGGTGCAGGAGGTGTGTTTATGAGCATCCCATGGGATGGGCTCACAGCTGTGAGCCTGCTCAAAGCATGGGAAGGGCAGACATCTTGGACCCGGATCTAGAACCCAGGCAATGACTCCCCTCTCCAAGCCTGGTTCCTCATCTGTAAAATAGGATTGTATTAACACCAGTGCCTGCGGCAGGGGGTTGCCGTATGAGTTGAGAGGAGATGTGTATGAAGAACTCTGTCTGGGGCAGATTCTGACAGAGGATAGTGCTGGGGTGCCTAGCCTGGCTGGGGTGAGGTGCTGCTGGGGTGAGCAGCTGGCAAAGGGTGCTGAGGCCTAGCTAGTGTCCTGGTGAGGGCTGGGCCCATGTGCATGGCAGCCTTCTCCCCTTTGCTCAGCCAAGCCCCCAGTCCTCTCCTCCTGGACAGCTGGGCCAACTCTATGTCGTTGCCATCTCAGAGCTGCTTCTGCCTGGAGCAAAATTCCACAGGCTTTGTGGGAGACCTGAGCATGGGCCTAATCCTCTCATTCCCTGTGCTATTTTCTTTGAGGGAATAACTGACATGCAGTCCAAGGGGAACAGACAATGCCAATGCTGCTCATGACATAGCCTCTGGGAGCCCCACACCGACCATGCCAAATGGAGACAGGGCATTCAGGTCCACTCTGGAATGTGCTTTGGCACATGGGGGCCGGAATGTGATCGCAGTGGCAGTGATCGCAGGCCTCTGAAATGTGGTTTAGGCTTGGGCTACCCTGAACCGCATAGTGAGGGGGCACGTTGCTTTTGTCCTTTCTCTGATCAGAAGGTGCCCTGGAAAACACAGGGTACTGCTGAACTGAGGCTGACAGCCTGTCACCCACTCTTCCATCAGAAGCCTACTGGGCTCCCTGCAGCCACCGAGCAGAGCTGAGTGCTCCAGCTCCAGCTGCTGGTCAAGGCCTCCCTCCGTGGGTGACTCAGCCTCCTCTGGCTTACATTCCCCTTTCCCTCTTGTGGGAGGCTGGGCTGCAGCCAAACATTGCCCAGCCAACAGCCAGCGAGGAAACAGAATACTTAGTGCTCACCGGCCTCTCCACCATGCTTATACTGCTCCTGCTGGAGGGCCCTTCCCCATCTTCCTTCTGCAGCAGGAGGAACCCCTCCTTCAGCCCATGTCCCAGCTGCCTCACATGGAGGGTGTGTTCCCCCTGTGAACTCTGAGGGCCTGGGGCTCTTTCTGAAGGCCCTGTCCCTTTCCTCCCTTCAGCATGGCTACCCATCCCCTCTTGGGCTCCCCTTTGTACAGAGGACCTGTCTTTGATTCCTTAGGTCACAGGGCTCAGAAAATCCTGTCAGTCTCCCATCAATAGCAGCCTAGTCAGGGACATGGAAATGTTCTGTGTTGTAGATAAACCAGGAGCAGCTGAGCCAGGAAAAGTCCTTTAGGACAGCCCCTGCCAAGGGCAGAGCCCCTCTCTTGCCTCCCTAGCAAGGAGACAGGTTTACACTAGACTAACATTCAGCCCGGTGAGTTCCCTTCCTGGAACCTAAGGGCCTGTCGCTGTAGACTGAAGGCTGAATCCTCCTCAACATGGGCATGAGGTGGCTTGATGCTGAGTGGTAGGCAAAAAGGAGGTGGAGCTAGAAAAGGAGCACTGACGAGGTAGTCCTAAGGCTTGACTCCCTGTATGTCCAGGCTTTCTATGAAAACCCCTGGGGAGGCATTGTTCTTAAGACTCTGATGCTACCTACTATCTAGTGTGGGCTCCATGCCTTTCCCTGGTAGTCCACAGGGTCAGACTGCCTTCCGTTTTTGGAGCAGCAATTCCCATTTCCTGGGTTCAAGGCCCTACTCACTGGCTCAGTGGACTGGAATGTAGGAAATAAGCCGCCATTCCCAACAGTCACTTTTATTTTGTAGACTTGGAGTTCTAAAAAGGCAAGACTTCTCACAATATGAAATGTGCTCCCCACTGGCCCAACTAGGCTCAAGGAGCAGTAGTGAGCTCCTTGTCCCTGGGGTAAGTAAGAGGCTGGATATCTCCCCAGTGAGGATGCTGTAAGGGATGCTGCTGGGCCAAGAGTAGGAGGCCAGTTGGAGCAGGCCTTCCCTGCTGGTCCTGAAATTCTAGGGTTCCAGGGTCTCCCTCACTGGGGGCTGATCAGAGTTAGACCTTCTCTGGCCTCCCTGGGGGCATGCCTGGCCTCAAGCCACAGACTCGGTTACTATTCCCTGACAACCACTCTGAGGATGCTGCACTAGTGGGCACTGGCCAGGCAATGGGGTGGAGGCGGACCCCGAACAGAGGCGCCTACCCTCCCATAGAGGACAGGAGAGCCAGGCCCACAGCTGCCCCACAGACTCTCTAGCACAGAAGAGAACTCATACCATGGCTCTGTCTGCCGTCTGAGCCCTCGGCGCCTTGGCTCCCGCGTCGCTGGCCATCTTGGCTGGTAGCCTGGCCAGGGCCCTCTGCAGCTGAAAAGCAAACCTTGCACTTAATACTGGATCGTGCTTGGCAACTGTGGTGCCTGAGTGCAGTGCTCCCCTGCCACCGCTGGGCGTGTGCTTACTGGTTTCACTGGTTCAGCTCACTTTAGGACCATTAAGGGAAGAGCTCTGCCCTTCAAACTGCTCTGCGATGGGAGAGGGCCTAATTGATTGTCTGCCTCACTCCCCAGGCACACACCAGGATTCACTAACAGCTTAATACATAATACTGCAGCCATGGTCTGTATCCCAGAGTTCTACCCACAACCTGGGAGGTGTTATGTAAAGGGACGATGGACTTCGTGCAGTAGACAAGAAGACAGGGTCTGAGATGCTAAGAAACCTGCCACATGAGCTGATGGCCTATTGCCAAGCCCGGCACTTCATACAGACAGCCAACTGACCCTTTAAAAATTTCCCAACTGTTCACAGAAAGATAGACCATGTCTGATAAGGCCGGGGGTGGCCTGCCCTCCCACCTCTGACCTCACCTTGCTCCATTCTTGGCCACACAGGTTTCCTCTCAGACCTTCTTCCCCACTCAGGGACTTGGTGTCTGCTGGGCCCTCTGCTTGTGACCCCTTCCCACCCTCCAGGGACCCACTGTGTGTGCCCCCTCCTCTGAGAGGCCCTCGGTGCTGGATCTGCTTCTGAGGAGGCAAGGTCCATGCCTATCTTGCTCCCCAGTAGAGGGCCTGGCACAGAGCCTGAGATGGTTCTCAGACAGTTTGTTAAAGAGTAAAGAAGCTCTAATTTGATGCCCAGAATAACAACTAAGGACAATTCCAGAGGACAACAGAATTGGAATTGCAATGCAGCACCACCATGTGCTGTGTGACTCGAGAAAGCCCTCTAACCTCTCGGAGCTCCAGCCTCTTCAGCCCACATAAGGCAGCTAGGTTTTCTCTAGCATTCAGATTCCATTCCAGCTCCTATGGGACCATGAACTCCTTGGGTTGTGTCCTTGCCAGTTTGGGGCGGGGGAGGGTCTGTGACTAGCTGTGGGACGGCAGGGAGCAGCAGAAAGAGGAAGATGGGCAGAAGTGAGACCTACTGGTGGAGTGCGCTGGGCTCTAGCTTCACCTTAGCAAAGATCCCTGTTAATGTATGTAACAAACATTAATCTAGCATTTGCTACATGCCCAGCACTGCCGAAGCATTTTATATTATTGAGTCTCTTAATCCTCAGAAAAACCTTAGGGTGAGTACTATTATTACTGCCATGTGTCAGATGGAGGAAACTGAGGCACAGTGAGTTTATAACCTGCTCGAAGTCGCAAAGCATGTCAGTGATGGAGCTGCAGGCGGTCAGGCTCTGGGTCTGTGTCCTAACCACCATGATGGCTGCCTCTCCATGCCCTCTGACCTCTTGCTTCCTGACACACTTTCCCCCTCTCAGGACATGGCAAAGACTGAGGGACTCTTTGCACACGCTGACCCACAGGCCCTTCAGAAAGACCCAAAGCATCTAACTGTGGATCCCTCTTTGAGAGAGGTCCAGGGTCCTGGAAGTCCCCTCTAGAGGCAGGAATGACTAAGGCCCCTCACTTCCCGCTCCAGCTCCTGGATGCGATTGCTCAGCTGCTTCACTCTGGTTTTCGCACCCTCTGACTCTGCCGTCAGCACCCGGTTCTTTTTGGACAGCTCGACAATTTTGGTGGCAATCACATCCCCGGCCATACCAGCTGTCCCTATGATGAAGGAAACAGTAAGGTCAATGAAATGCACAGGCCCACACATCAAACTCATGCCACACTACCAATGGCCCCAGGGTTTTAAAAGCTGGAACACCCAGGCAAGGGCAGAGGCTCAGGGGAGTTATGACATACCTAGTCACCCTGAAACCCAACTCCCATGAATAGAAATGCAGCCACTCAGAAAATTATAAATTTTATTTCTATGGGATATAAGTTTATTGCCCCAATTCCTTCATGCCTTTCATGCCCTCCTCAGTGACAGGTTACACATCCACATCCTATGCTCTATGACTCTACTGTGCCCTCCAGGCAATAGGATATACTTCCTCAACCCTTCTATGCCTGCCTGACTCTGGCTCAGCCAATGACTTATTTGGCCAATCAGCTGTCAGCAGATAAGGCACAGGTAGAGGCTTGAGAAGCATTTGTGTAGTTAAATCCCCCTCTTTTTGCTCATGCCATCTCCACAAGAAGAACACAGCTAGGCCAGCTGGCTGGTCCCAGGAAGAGGAAGAGAAAAGTGGCACATAGCTGAACCACCCTAGCTAGGCCTGGCCTAGGTCTGCCAAGCCCCAATTAACCCCAGAGGTTTGAGCTCAATACATGCTTCTTGCTGAATGCTGCTGACATTATGTGGTGGTTTCTTGCACAGAGTTTTGTGGTGATACCTAACTAGTACAAATGCAAGCATCCATTTAGTATGTATTTATTGGGCTTCATGAAGGGTTGGATACTCTCTGTATTAGGGATTCAATGGTGCATAAAAAAGATTTATAGAGTTTACATTCTAGCCAGGGAGATAGATAATAAAAAACAAATAAATATGTATTCCAGTGTCCAGGAAGACTACGTGCTATGAAGTAAAAGAAAGCTGGACAAGAGAATGAAAGGGATAGGTGAGGGATCCCTGGGTGGCACAGTGGTTTGGCGCCTGCCTTTGGCTCAGGGCGCGATCCTGAAGACTCGGGATCGAATCCCACATCGGGCTCCCGGTGCATTGAGCCTGCTTCTCCCTCTGCCCGGGTAGCTCAGTGGTTTAGCGCCGCCTACAGCCCAGGGCGTGATCCTGGAGACCTAGGATGGAGCTCCTTGCATAGAGCCTGCTTCTCCCTCTGCCTGTGTCTCTGCCTCTCAGTATCTCTCTCTCTCTCTCCCCCTGCTTTCATGAATAAATAAATAAAATCTTAAAAAAAAAAAAAAGAAAGGGATAGGTGACACTATTTTAGACTGAGTGGTCAGGAAAAGCCTATCTGAGGAGGTATGTATGAACAGAGACCTGGATGAATGAAGTGAAGGAGAAAGCCATCAAGAAGAGTGTTCCCAACTGGGAAGAACACTCTAAGAGGAGGACACAGCAAGTGCAAAGGTCCAGAGGCAGGAACATGTTTGGAGTATCTAAGACCATCAAGCAGGGCAGAGTAGCTGGAACACAGTGGACAAGGGCAGGAGGCTGTGGAAGAGGTGGCTGGAAGGGTGTGAATGTGGGAAACTGAGTGGTGTGGGGCTATGCAGATAGCAGCCCAGGAGACTGCCTGGCTAGCCTTAGAGTCCCCTGTCCATTTGTGCAACAGCATGTCTGGTCAGATGGTCTGCAAGTTCTCTGAATGCTTCTGACACTCCAGGAGTGGGTAACTGGCAGAGACACCTGCCTAGTCCTGCTTTTTAATACGACTGTCATGAGCCTCATAACAGCCTGGGAGTGACAAGTGGTGGAAGTAAATAGGCAGGCTAGATGGTTTTCAAACTGACTCAGCCCAGGCTTGCTGCTGCTAGCCTGGGCCAGGCAGTGAGTAGAGAAACTGGGAGCAACTATCCTTGGCCACCTCCTATCTGCTGGAGATGTTGGGGATGCTTCAAGAGGAAGGGCTCAGAACATGGGGATGGAAACCATATCTAGAAGTACACATGGTCCAGCCATGAGTTTTCTGGGTTATGTTTTCCTTCCAGGAATCAAAAATCCTGGAACTAGAGGTAATGAAGAGGTCCAAGAGAGGCCTTTTCTAGTCTAAAGGGCAGGAAGGGGTACTCAGAGAAAACAAGAAAAATCTGTTTTTTTCCCCCCAAGCCCTACTCTTAAAACTTTAACCCCATGATGGCGGGGGGGGGGGGAGCAGTGGATGGGTAAGCACAAAAATGCTAAGTATGTGGGTAAATATAATAGACTACTTTTGTCTCCTTAGGTTACCCTATGTGTAATGGTTGAGAGCAAATATTATAACATTGTCTATTGAGATTTTCAATACATAGATATATAAAACATAGACATCTAAAAGCTGGGGGACCGATATGGTGGTTGTTTCTTCATTCCACTTGAAGTGGTAAAATATTAATTCTAAGTAGACTGTGAAAAGTTATATAATTTGTGATCAACTTAGCAATCACTAAAAAATCGTACAAAGAAATATCATACGGAGAAATACCGTCTAAAAAAAAATTAAAGCCATCACTAAAAATCCAGCTAAAGGAAAACCAGTCTGTCAGAGGCCTGTCACTTGTGGCCTGGTCTATAAACATGGGCCAGGCAGTCAGACTTTTCTCTTTCAAACGTGACATTGGAAATTAGAAATGGGGACCTCACAGCAAGGAGTGGATTCTAAGGGGTCTTGAGGAAGAGTTAGGGCTGGCAATCAGACAAGACCATGAGCAAGTAGGCAGAGACCAGGAGAGAGCATGGGACAGGCTAGGCAAGAGCGAGTAGCCCTCAGGCCCCAGTCTCCCAGGATGAGGAAGCATCTCCTGCTCCCTTCCCTGGAGCCCATCAGCTTCTGCTGAATGTCAAGCTGCCCTTATTCATCTAAACCCAAGCCAGGCTGGGTGTGTTTCTATGCCTCACAAGTCCCTCTCCTCAGTGTGGTTTTTGTTTTAGATAGAAAAGGCCAAAGAATGGAGGGAGAACACAATAGGCTACCAAGGGCTTTTAGGATACCAAATTGCCTCTCTCTCTCTCTCTCTGTGACTAACATAAATAAAAATTAAAAAAATAAAAAAAATTAAAAAAAAAGGATACCAAATTCTCTTGCTTTTTAACTCTGTACTGGTGCTTTGCATGCACCTACCCTTAAAGACACTGGCTCTCAGAGGCAGGGAGGGATGCTCTGACAGATGCCAGCTGAGGCCCATTGGTATCTGTGATTCATTACACCAGCTTTCTGGTTTAGTCAGCTACCTGGGAATTACTCAATGGGTGTATGTGGAACAGAGGACAATCAGGGCCAAGGTCCCCACCACAGCTGCGGGGCCAAGGTCTAGCTCATAACCACAGAGCCAATGTCCAGCTCACACCCACAAAGCTAAGGTCATCCTCAGGTCCATAGGGCTGACCGACATCCCTACCAACAAAGCCAAAGTCCAGCCCAGACCTGAAGGGCCAAGCCTCACGCTACACCCTACTGAGTCCTAGGAAATCCCCTCAACACAGCTACCTTCCCTGTCTCAACCATTTTTCTGAAGCAGCAAGTGCTGTAGAGTGAATGCCTACTTCCACTGTGGCTTTTTCACATCCACAATACAATGTCTGAGCCAGAGCAGCAGGATAAAAGGGACCTTGCTGGTTTGTCAACACGCAGTGAGTGAGCATCCATGGCGAACCCCTGTCGTGAGTCCTAGCTGGGTTACCAACACTACCCAGAAAGCCTGCCCACTGTCCCTGCTATTCTTGCACTCCCATTTCCTGGCATGCTGGCTTCCTCAGCCTGTTCTCTTCCTCCACCCTCTCCTTCATTTCCAGAACTTATCTGGACAAGCCTGACCGCAGCTGACCCTTGGCACTCTCTCAAGCACCTACCCTCTGGAACCTGCTGTTTGCTCTGCCCGGAAGGCTCCATGGCAGCTGGGACAGCTACGTGGAACTCAGGGCAGGCACTGTCACAGCAAGGGTGGAGCTACCTGTGAAGGCAAATCTGTCATCTTCTATTTTCTTTTTGAGATGTTTGATTTCAAAATCCCTTTCCTTCAGCAGCTTATACAATCGCCCGTTTTCATCTACCGTCTCCCTGAGCTGCTCTCGAAGGTGTGCAATCTCATCTTCAAGCATCCTACAAGGGCAAACGCAGAATTACAGGGACCAGTGGGTGGGAGTCAGGTTTGTTGTATCTGGTTAGACACTAGGTGGTGATAAGAACAGTCTGTATGAAATAGAAAATGTCAATGAGCAGATTTTAACACACTGTTCTCAAAACTGAGTGACTATGAACACATGCACAAACACACACACACACACACACACACACACGAAAGGACACAAAAAGTTTGAATAACATTGTTTACTACAGGCTTAGGAGAGGGCTATAAAACCAACTACCTCTCTCCAAGAATTCATATTCCTTCAAGCATCCACAGAACATGGATACAAATGTATTATATTATAGGTCACAAAGGCAATCTTAGCAAATTCCACAGCGTGGACATCATACAGGCCATTTTCTTTAATGGCAATTGACTAAAATTAGAAATCATACTAAAAAGGTAGCAAAAAATAAAATAAAAATGCAACCCCCCAAATCCATCATTTGTTTGAGACTAAAAAAACCCATACTCCTAAATTGCTTAGGGTTGAGAAGAAATCGTAACGTGTATTATGAAATATTTAGAATAAACTGAGTGCAGCGGTGATATACATCAAAGTTTGTGAAATGCACCTAAAGTGATACTTGGACATTTATAGTTGTAACTATATATATACATATATATATATGTATGTATATATATAACTATATACATATGTATATATATAACTATATAAACTATATATAAACTATATATATAGTATAGATATAACTATATATAAACTATATATAAACTGTATATATATAGTATAGATATAACTATATATATAAACTGTATATATATATATACTGTATGTGTATATACACATACAGTTAAGGCTAGGCCTCTGGGTAAACCTGATAGAAAATCAGAGCAGGTGCTGTGGTTTTTTTTATTATGAGTCGTCTTGCCAGGCTCTCTTCAGCCCTTTAAAACATGAGAAACACGTGGTTGATGGGTCTGTGATCACTTCTACTGTGAGGCACGGAACGGACTCCCTAGGGACAGGTGTGCGGGGGGGGGGGGGGGGGGGGGGGAGTACAGAAGTTAGAGGGAACAATAATTATTAGGAAAGCTGATATTATCATTATCATCATCATTTTTTTAAAAGTAGATTCCATGCCAGGCACAGAACCCAATGTGGGGCTTGAACTCCTGACCCTGAGATCAAGACCTGAGCCAAAATCAAGAGTTGGATGCTTAACTGACCGAGCCACCAGTCAGTTGTTATTCTACCAAAGGCTAAAGTCTCCATCAATTCTGGTTTCTCTGATTTGAGGAAAGATCATTGAGAAATAGGCCTGGGGTTAATTTAGAGCTAATATTTAGGAGTCATGGGGACTTTTTCCATTTTTGAGCAGCCTGTATGTTTTTCTCAATTAGCATTTTTTAGTAGAATATTTTGAAAATTGAGAAACCAGAAAAAGTAGAATCTGAAAATGGAGAAGGTAGATTCTGGGCCAAACCAGAAGCAAAGAGACAGCTCAACAAGTATTGTGGGTTTTTTGTTTTTGTTTTTACTAGCAGAGAATTTTTTATCAATATAACCTTCTTCTTCTAATAACAAGTATAAATCAACATGGATCTGTGATATTGTTGGATTTAGAGCAAAATGAGAAGATTCTGGACTCCTTACAACCGTTTCACCAACTGTGAAAGACCAAGGGACCCATCAAGAAATCTTTACACAGGTATGTTTATGGGTGGTCAGGGAAGGGAAATGGCATAGGAGAATGATCCCAGATGACAATTAGGAGCAATGATAATTTAAGACCCATCAGAGTTAGACAGCCAGCTCCTCAGAAACCCAAACACGATTTTCATGAAAGAGAAGCTGAATAAGAAAATTCAAGTGAATAAACTACACTCTGATGAGTTTCAAATTTTCCATTTGACTTTAAATGATTTTTAAATACAGTTCATATCAAATCATATCCACCGGAACACAGCTCTATCAGATGCAATTCCTCAGTAACCACCTCTGTGTCAAACCTCTGTGGCTCAACTTATAAACACATCTAGTCAACGTGAATGCCCAGCCATCTGTGATCAGCTCTCTCTCTCTCACCTCCCCTACCTCCCTCCAGTGCTCCTGGGGGAGTTCATACTTGCATTTACCTCTGCTCAAAGCTGTTTTTTGAGTTTTGCTCCCCAGCTTGGAGAAGGCTGAAGCCATCGGAGATCTTCAAGGGCTCTTTTTGGTCATCGACTTTGATTTTGAGGCTCAGTTCTTTTTCCTTCTGTCTCTCCATCTGCTTCTGTAACCTTTTGTGCTGCATCTCCTGCATGGCCTTGAACTGGAGCCGCAAGGTGTCCTGTGTGCCTTCATCTGCTGCCATCGTGCCCCAGGCCTAGGAAAAGAAGCCTGCACTGAAGCAAACCCCACCAAGTACACATTTCCCAAGATTACTCTGCACACAGTTAGTCCTGTCTACAGCCTCCAAGTCTGGAGTACCCTGAGTATCTTTGTGTGTGTCCATAAAGAAGCTCAGAAGACCCAACCTTACCTCGAATCCCCTGAAAGCCAAAGCTGAGCTGAGCATCCTCCTCAGCCTTGAATATGCCACCAGACTGCAGATGGCATCAGAATACTCCTCATTGCTCAGACTCAACACTGCCTTTTCCTGTCTCTAAAAACACTCTCTCATAGATGGCTCTCATCTATGGCTGGATATTAGACTCTCCTAGGAGCCCCTAAAATATAGCTTGGGCACATCCTTGGACCAATTAAATCCCAATTTCTAGGAGTGGGATTCAGACATGACTACTTTTTAAATTTTCGGTATAATTTACACATGGTAAAATGCATATGTCCTGAGTATACAGCTCAGTGAATCTTTACATAAGTATACATCCCTATGGTGACCACCCAGATCAAGGTATGGGGTATTCCTGTTCCCCCGCAGGCTATCTTGTGCCCTCTCCAGGCAGTTATCTCCCCTCCCCCAAGTAATCACTGTTTTGACCTCTGCCATTAAAGATGAGTTTTGTTTTCTTTTTAATCAGCTCTATTGAAGTATAATTCATTGACGATCAAATGTGCCATTTTATGTGTGGAAATGAGCCTTAACAAATACATATACTTGTGTAAACCACCACCACCATCATTGTAGAACATTTCTTTCACACCAAAAAAGTTCCTTTGTGCCCCTGTGTACTCCCAATCCCAGGCAAACTCCTATCTGCTTTTGGTCACTCAGTTTTTGCCTTTCCTAGAATTTCATATGATTGGAATCATATAGTAGGAAGTCTGTGGTTTCTTTTTGTTTTGTTCTGTGTTTTGTTTTGCTCTTGTGTGTGTGTGTGTGCGTGCACATACACACATGCTTAGTACTACCTTCTAGAGATTCTCCATGTTGTTGCACGCATCATTAATTCATTCCTGTTTATTATTGGTAGTATCATAGGCTGTTCATACATTCACCTGTTACTGGACACCTGAGCTGTTTCTGTTGTCAGCTCTTATGGATAAAGCTGCTATAACATTCACATATAAGAAAGTCTTTGTGTGAGCATATGTTTTTAATTTCCCTTAGGTAAATACATAGAAGTGGAATGCCAGGTTATATGCTAAAATTTATGTTAGTTATATAAGAAACTGCTAAATTGTTTTCTAGAGTAGCTGCAACATTTTCCATTCCTACCAGCAGTGTATTGAGAGTTCCAGTTGCGCCACATCCCTGCCAGCACTTGTAGGGTCAGTCTCAATTTTAGTTTTTCTAGTGAGCTCTCAATGGTTTCAATTTGCATTTCCCTGATGTCAAATTATATTGCGCATCTTTTCATGGGCTTACTGGCCATTTGCATATCTTCTTTTAGGACATGTCATATTTTTTACCCATTTTAAAATTGCGTTGCCAGCTTATTATTGAGAGGTCAGAGTTCCTTATACATTCTGGGTGGTTTGTCTACTTTTCAACTTCAGATAAACAGAATAATAAAGCACAGACACTGGAATTTTTAAATGGTCACCACATGATTTTAAAGTGTAGCAAGTGTTAAGCAACTCTGCCTTAAGCCAAACTGAAGTCACATCATCCACCCACCATCTAACTAGTCATAAATCTTCTTGATTCTCCATAAATGTCTTCACATTTGCCCCCATATTTCCAGCCCCACTGTATACCACTCTCACTATCATGCTCATGGCCACCTCTGGGCCTTTGCACTTGCCATTCTCTCTCTCCGTAGAATGTCCTCCCACTGCTCTCCTGGCTGAGGATGTCAACTTCACTCACTTTTCTCAAATGTCACCTTATCAGAGAGGCCTCTACACCATTCTCTTACAGAAAGCTTTCTCTCACTCCCCATGCCCCTTACCCTGTGGTATCTTCATCCACAGCACTTAGCTTCACCTGACACAGTATATGTTTGTTGATTGCTTCTCTCCCTGTCTGCCAGGCTTTTAATGGCAGGCACCACGTGATGTTCACTCTTGGGCCCTCAGTGCCTAGAATGGGGTCTATCAGTGAATATTACACAGTAGCAGGCATGAAATGAGTGAACTAATGGCAGATGGTTCTGTTCCCAGGACTGCTCAGCAGGTCCCTATTGCACTGGCTGCCCTCTCCCTCTTTCCCCCACACTTACAGTCTAGCTTGCATTGGTCAAGGGACTACTTTCTTTAAAGCACAGCTCTGAGCCTGACATACCCCAGCACCAAATAGCCTCACTAGATGCCCATTAGCCATGAGACCAAGTCCAAAGGCATTAAAGGCTTTAGGGGATTAAGCCTCTGTCTCTCCTTCCAGCCTATTGTCCCTTGTGCTCCTCTGTCCCTATCTGTCCCGCTCCCCTAGACTTAAACCTTGCTGATTCCCCTGGCCCTGCACAAACAGCATACCCTTTCCTGACCCTCCAGGAAGAAAATGCTCCCTGCATCTACACCTCTCCACTATACTTACCTCCACCCTGCCCACAGGGGTGATCCGAGCCTATACCTGGGGCTTCTCAAATCTGTCTCGATAACAAATCTCTAGGGATACAATCTACAAGTACTGATGTGCAGGCCCCAGCCCTGGAGGATTCAATCTAATTGGTTTGGAGTGGAGACCAGGCATGGGGCTGTGTTAGTGCTGCCCAACTGGCTGGGATGTACTGAGGACTGAGCCTGCTGTCTGACCCTTGAGCCTGTTGCATTAAAAGAGGAGCTAGTGTTACCTTGGAATTCCTTACCAGGTAGCTGGACCCGTAAGAGGAACTGTGTGCAGTAAAGAATTAAGTCATCAAGTCTGGGTTGTCCCCACCCTGCACATTCCAAAGAAAGATTTGACCCTTGACCTGCTCCTAGAAGGTAACCTCTAAGTCTTTGGTATATCCTTCCTGGCAACAATGCCCTTCTTTACCTGGGGGACTTGGGCCACTAACAGACACTGGATGGTCTATGCTAACAATGTGATTTTATGATGGGGGCCTTGGGCCACGCTGTGTATCAGCTTGACTTCTAGAGGGGTGGGTAATTGAGTGACTAAGGTCAGTCACACAGGTGTGGCTGACTGCCTGTGTGGCTGACCTGCAGTAAAACCCCTGGACCCCAAGGCTTGAGTGAGCTTCCCTGGCAGGCAATGCTCCACATGTGTTGTCATGCTCTATTCTAGGAGAAGCAAGCACTGTTCTTGAGACCCCACTAGGAGAGGGCAACTGGAACCTTGTGCCTTGGTCTCCTGGACTCTGATCAATGTGCCTTTTTCCTTTGTTGATTTTAATCTGTACCTTTTGTCATAATTAACTGTATAAGAGATTTTCTGAATTTTGTAATTAATTTAATTAATAGTAATTAATTTAATTCTATCAAATAGTGGAAACTGAGGATAGTCTTGGGAACCCTCAAATTACAGGAACCCCTGGACACCTTTGCTGAATATGTGATAGCCATAGATAAGTCTCTATTCAGACTGTATTAAACAAGCAGACAGACAAACAAAAGGGCTTTAATTGGGAGTCACATAGGCATGGCTGAATGCCTGTGGGGTTGACCTTAGTCATTCAATTTCCCAATCCATCTTTTGGGACACCCAGGTATATAATATAACTTAACAATTGGACTCAATGTTATAAACAGGCAAATCAGACTTTTTCTGTAAAGAGTCAGATAGTAAATATTTTAGGCTTGGTGGGCCATATGGTTTCTGTTGCAAGTATTATACTCTGCTGTTGCAGCAGAAAGTAGCACTAGATAAGCCGGAAATGAGTGGGTGTGGCTGTGTTCCAATAAAACTTTATTACAAAAACAGGCAGTGGGCTAGATTTGGACTATGGGCCTTAGCTTGCCAACCCAATTTAGGGGAATTTCACCTAAAAAGGGAGTCTTGAGATTGAAGAAAACCCTACTGAGCCAATTATTTGAAAATGTAACTAAAGAGTTTAAAAATAAATTTATCCCGTGATTCCCTATTTTTGTAGGTTATAAGAAGGGACAGTCATATACTTCATTTTCCAAATTGGGTCACCTTGGAGAATGAAAGGAAGAGCTATTAATAATCATTCTGGGTCAACTTGGAGGCTGTGACTAGCATATAAAGCAGCAATTTCCACTCCTGCGACACACTGGAACCACCTGAGGAGCTTTAAAGATACTGGTGCCTGGGTCCCACACCCAGAGCTTCTGATGTCATTGGTCAGGCCGCAGCCTGGGTGTTGGACACTGCTTGTCCGGGTTACTGTACAAGTAGCCTGGCCCTGGGGTTCAGGGTGAACTTGGCTCTGTGTGGGTCTAGAGTGTTTCTAGACCTCTTTGGGCCTCAATCCCTCTTCAGTAAGCAAGAAATGATGACAGGGAGGCCATAGATGTGCTGTGAGGGCCAAATGCAAAGTGAGGGTGGTGTGTTTGTGTGTGTGTGTGTGTGTGTGTGTGTTTGTGTGTGTGTGGATATTTTGTCAGCTATGCATTGTAAGGAACAAAATATTTTTTTCTCACTTCCTGGTGGTCTCTCTTAGGTAATCCCTTTCTCCTCCACTTGCCCCGCACTCAGATGCTCCCTGTCCCTCACAGTCATTCTTATGACCCATCAGCAGAAAGCTTTCCCTGGGTTCTGGGCCTACAGTGACCCAGCCCCATGACATGGCTGCCTCTAGCCCCCCCAGCCACTCTTTCATATGACAAGGTCAACTCCTATGTACCTTATCTCCTGCCTGCTCACCCCAGTACCCTCCTGGTGCCCCTCATGTCTCTGGCTGCCTGGTTCTTATCTTGTTACCTCTGATCTATACTGCACATGACCATTTGGGACCTTTCTAAAACCAGATATAAGTGGGTCCTATCTCTCCAAGACCCTGCCAGGACTCACAGAGGGCAATCTGGCTCGCCCAAGGGTGGCATTCATCCCACATTTTTATTTATTTAACTTTCACAGAATGCACTATAAGGATTTGAATTTGTTGGCAACATTCAAAGATCTGTAGATTTCAATTAAATCCAGATTTCCAGTTTCTTTTTTTTTAAAGTTTACAAGTCTGGCCATGCTGGGTTCATAGCCTTGCATGAATAGCAGCTGCTGGACAGAGAGAGTTCCCCCTGGGCAGGCCAAGCTCTTTCAACTCAACACCATCCCTACCTACTCACTCCCAGATGCTGCAGCCAGCACATCAGCTGCCTGGTATCATTGCTTGTAAATGCTGTTCTTTCTCTTATAACTGCTGGATTCACCTCCTTTCATTCTCCATCAGTCTTGGCACATGTTTAGGTTTGTGACTCCTCCTAATGTTCAAGCCTGAGGCATCTCAGAGACATGCTTCAGCTACTCTACCATCCTGGGATGCCTTCCTCCCCAGGCTTTATCCCCCTGACCCCTTCCAGTTCCCCTAAACTCCTGGTTAGCCTTTAGGATTCCCCTGGGGGCACTCTGTGGACTCCCTAGACTCCTCTGGGTGTCCCTTAATCACTAAGCTTACCCCAATGTATTATAATTATTATCTATGACTTTGTTTCTATTCCTTCCTTTTACTAAGAGGACTCTTGAGGGTAGAGGTCTCATGTCTTATTTTTTAATTCTCAGTATCTTGCTAAGAATGGGCCTCCAATTATTTGTAGAATTGTCATTGAATGAATGTAGCAGGTGCTCAATGATGAAGCAGAAAAAAGGAATGAATGATACAGACAACAAACTGACGGTTGTGAGAGGAGGGGGTAGATGGCGGCCAAATTGGGTGAAGGGAAGTAGGAGGTATAGACTTCCAGTTATGGAACGAAAAAGTCGGGATGAAAGGTACAGCTCAGGGAATATAGACAGTGATATTTTGATAGTGCTGTATGGTAACAGATGGTGGCTATGCCCTCGGTGGTGAGCACAGCATAACATATAGAGTTGTCAAATCACTATATTGTACACCTGAAATGAATGTTACATTGTACCAACTATACTTAAATTTTTAAAAAAAACTTAAAAAAATGAATGACTGAGTTTTTTTTTCTTTTTTTTATTCCTGATGTGTACTTGAAGTCTCCAGGGGAACAGGTACTTCTCAGATACACACTGTTTCCTGGGAAAATTAATTTATGCTTCAGTTTCCTCATCTGTAAAATGGGTTGATAATCATTATATACTTCACAGAGTGGACATGAGGAGTAAATGAAAGAATGCATGAAAACTGTGTGCTACAGCACCTGGCACAGAAGCACTCCTGACCGTTTAGCTCTTATTATTGCTCTCCTCATATGAAACGGGGTGTCCAAATGGGGTGTCCTCAAACCAATCAAGCCTGTGGGAGACAGCATGTCTTCACTGACAGGGCACCTTTGGTCTCCATCAGTCCCCAGGCCATTGCTCTGTGCTATGCCGGCCACCAGTGGGGATTTGGATGTTGTTGGTCCAGGCTGTGGCCTGGGCATCTATTTTTAAGGTTTCCCAGGTAAGTCTATTGATGAGTTAGGCCTGAGAATAAGGGGAGATAAGTGGTCTGAGAGGCTCAGGAGACCTGCAGGAAAGGTAGCATCCCAGTCAGCCTGAAGCTGAGTGCTAAAGAAACGGGCTTGGGGTGGGATGCCAGGAGTTAGGGGGGCAGAGGGCTGTCCTGCCAGAAAAAGAACATTTGCAGAGAGAATATGATGAGTGTGGGGAACTGAGAAAGGCTCAGGATGGCCAGAGGGCAGGGCAGAGGTTTGGGGAGGGACTGGAAAAAAGGCCTTATCTGGCCCAACTAAGGAGCCTGAACTTCATCTTGAGGATGTTGGGGATGTTTGGAGGGTGCAGACAGGATCACATTTACATTTTACAAAGCTGGAGGCAAAGAAGCCTAGATGGGAGGATGTTTCTGGGAAGGAACATGGTCCCGAACCTGGTCAAGGCTGTGGCAGTGGGGAGGAGAAGGGGGAACAGGAATGGCGACAAATGGAAGATATGGGTGGCAAGTGTGTCACCTAGAAGGAGAGGGAGAGTCAAGTGGGTTTGAGTTTGAGTGGCTGGGGAGAAGGTGAGTCCTTCTCCTTTCCAAACTGCAGGCAAGCCTGGTGCCAGGCACTGCTGAGTCTGAGATTCCCTAGGTTTTCCACATGGAGATGCTGGGTGGCTCAGAAGGGCAGCCTGACGTGGAGCTTCAGCTGTCCCAGACTTGGGTGGGGACAAAATACTGTGGGCAGAAGGTGAGCAGGAGGCTGGAGAGGAGGTGGGAGAGAGAGAGAAGGGAACAATGGAGGAAGAAGAGATGGCCAGGAGCGGAGAGGTGAGCAGAGGGTAGAGATGGGGACAGATGGGTAAGTCTGAGCAAAAAGGCACGGTGGGCTGAGAAGGGCAGAGGTGATGGGAGCAGGAAGCTGTAGATAGGGGCAGTGGAAGGGTGGATGCCAGGGACCTCCTGGCATGCGGACCGCATGCGCCCCAGACCACATTCTTCCTCTTCTTCCTAAACAACTTAATTACAAGTCAAGGTAGACCTATGACCAAAGACAACATAGATCTCCATGGGGGATGCTGATTTCCAGGAAGCAGAAAGGAAAACACGTATTTTTTAAAAGCAGATAACAATAGTGCTAAGCTCAAGTTTTCAAAAACACTCGTTGGCCCTGCTTGATTCCCGACTACTTCATGACAATGTGGCTGGTGTATATTAAAAACAGGACCAAAGGTATGCCTGTTGTTTATATTTTGAGGAGTCCAATAAAAGAATGGAAGATTTTCTGTCACCTTCTACCTATTCTCAAGGTAGGAACTGTTATGTTCATCTCTTAATCTGGTCTCTGCAGTACAAGCCAGCATGGGTATGCAGTGGGTGCTAAATTAACACTTGTGCCATGAATGAATAAAGGAACTACAGCAGCAATTTTGGCCTTAGAGCAAACAGCACTTAAGACATTCAACTTGATTTCATTTGCTCCTGTTAGATGTGGGTTATAGATCACTCAGCAAATATTTATTGGTATTGCACAAAGAGCTATGAATATCTCTCTCCTTGTGGAGCTTACAGTCTGGTGAGGAGACAGACATTGATCAAATGATCACATAAAAAAGCATAAAATGGGCCACGCTCCTGAAGCCGCCACCTCTGCTGGAGGCCGCAGCGGGACCACGCTGGAATCATGTTTTGCAACCAGTATGACAATGATGTCCCTGTTTGGAGCCCTCAGGGCAGGATTCATCAAATTGAATATGCAATGGAAGCTGTCAAACAAGGTTCAGCCACAGTTGGTCTGAAATCAAAAACCCATGCAGTGTTGGTTGCATTGAAGAGAGCACAGTCAGAGCTTGCAGCTCATCAGAAGAAAATTCTTCATGTTGATAACTATATTGGTATCTCAATTGCGGGACTTACTGCTGATGCTACACTGTTATGTAATTTTATGCACCAGGAGTGTTTGGATTCCAGATTTGTATTTGACAGACCTCTTCCTGTGTCTCGTCTTGTATCTCTAATTGGAAGCAAGACCCAGATACCAACACAATGGTATGGCCGGAGACCATATGGTGTTGGACTGCTTATTGCTGGTTATGATGATATGGGCCCTCACATTTTCCAAACCTGTCCGTCTGCCAACTATTTTGACTGTAGAGCCATGTCCATTGGAGCCTGTTCTCAATCAGCTCGTACTTACTTGGAGAGACATATGTCTGGGTTTATGGAGTGCAATTTGAATGAGCTGGTTAAACATGGTCTGCGTGCCTTACGAGAGACACTTCCTGCAGAACAGGACCTAACTACAAAGAATGTTTCCATTGGAATTGTTGGTAAAGACTTGGAGTTTACGATTTATGATGTTGATGATGTATCTCCGTTCCTGGAAGGTCTTGAATAAAGACCACAGAGAAAGGCACAGCCTGCTCATCCTGCTGATGAACCTGCAGAAAAGGCTGATGAACCAATGGAGCATTAAGTCACAAACCAGTCTATATGTGTATTATCAAATATGTAAGAATGCAGGAGCCCTTACTGATGACAGTAATCTATACTTTGAACCAAAAGATGCAGCGTGGTCTTCTGGTATGTTTTAGGAATCGGTCCAGATGTGTTTTTCCCAAGTAACTTGTCTGAACCATAAAATGGCGTGCATTTTTCTTTGAGAGGGTCTATATAATCATTTTCTAGAAAGTATAGTTATCTGTACTAATGTTTTTATATGAAGAACATAGTGTCTTTGTGGTTTTTTTTTTTTGTCTTTGTGGTTTTAAAGACAACTGTGAAATAAAATTGTTTCACCTGCCAAAAAAAAAAAAAAAGCATAAAATGATCATTGTATGCTCTGAAGGAGATACATGTGTTGAGAGTCTCCATCAGAGAGTTTGGCATGGTCTGGGAAATCCAGGAGAGCAATTCCAAGGAAATGAGCTGAGACCTGGAGTATGAGTAAGAGTTAAGTAGAGGAAGATCATTTAGGGCAGCAGAGGGACAGCATGTGTCAAGGCTCTGTGGCAAGATGAAAAATGCCTCTAATGATCAGTGCTCTCTACTCCCTGTGCACATCTAATTCATCAGCAAATTCTCTTGGTCTACATTCAAAATATACCCAGTACCTGAACACTTCCCACCTCCTGATCCTTATTGTAGCCTCCTAACTCCTGTCTCTACAACTACCCTTGTCCCCAATCCCTTTTCAACACATTGGCCAGAGTAACCCTGTTAATAAGTAGGTCAGACCATGTCCACCTCAGCATAAAAATGCAGCCTCATGTAATCCAGTTCCTTGCCAATCCCTCTTTTATTATCAAGGATACATCAAACTCACAGACTTTTGTGCTGGCTGTTCCTCTGCTAGAATGTTCTTCCCAAGGATTTTCATTATTGTTGTTGATTCTTTGGGATTTTCTACATAGACAATCAGGTCATCTGAGAACAAGATAGTTTTATTTCTTCCTTTCCAACCTGTAATGGTTACTTTTCTCGTCCACTGCCAGACAGGTAGACAGATGTCTACTCAAAGAGCATCTCCTCAGGGAGACCTTCCCTGCTCACCCTACTTAATAATACTGCATTCCTTTCTCCTGCTTCTACCCTCTAAACTCCCTCTCCCAGGCCCAGCTTTATTTTTCTCCATCACACTTTTAACCATCTGATATACAGGACATTTTACTTGTTTACCACTTCTGTTTTCCAACTAGCATATAAGCTGCCTAGGAGTGCATATTTTAATCTATTTTGTTCATTGCTGTATTGCTGACCTGCAACAATATTTAGCACACAGTAGGTGCTCAGTAAATATTTCTGTGACAAATGAATGAATCTGGTCTTTCTTAGTCCAACCCTCTTTGGTAACCAGCTGTATCTGTGAACATGCTATTCATAAGTAATTGTAAAAAATGTTTAGACAAGCATTATCTTTAAAAATACACCTTAATAACATTTGTGCTTTCTACACATGGTGCTCTGGGGCATGACCAGGGTCTTTTTACTTGCTCTGGACTTAAGTAGTAGAAGTGGAGGCGCAGAGAGTTTCAAAAGTTAAAACGGACCAGAACCTCTGACATGTAAAGAGTTTAGAAGTTGTCATTCCTATCCTCACAATAAGAAAAAATGTAAACTAAATATCAACAATTGGAAATCAGTGGAACTCCCAATTGAGGTCATAGGATAAAGTATTCCCTGAAAACTGGAGAGTCAGGTGAATACAGAGAATCACAGTTTACTGGGAGCAGAAGCCTGCAGCTAGAGTCAATATCAGTAGAAACACTAACCTGTAACTGATGAGTTGTTGGGGGCTCAGAGTGGACTAGCTTGCAGTTTTAAAACTCCAAGGGGTCTAGTCCTTTGGGAGACCATACTTTTATGAATTTTACCCCCAGGAACCCTACCAGATCTCACTGTGAAAATCAGAGGAAAATCTGCTCCTGCTTTTGGCAGTGGGAGAGGAAAAGTAACTATTATAGACTAGAAGGAAAAAAATAAAACTGTCATGTTTTCTCAGATGACATGATTGTTATGTAGAAAATCCCAAAGAATCAACAAAAAGAAAAAAGAACCCCCCCCAAAATCCTGGAACAAATAAGCAACTATAGCAAGGTTGTAGGACACAAGGTTAATAAACAACAGTCAATTGTTTTCCTACATACCAGCAAAGAACAACCAGAAATTGAAATTGAAATGTAACACCATTTACATTCACATAAAAAATGGAAATACTTTAGTATACATCTAACAAGATATGTAAAAGATTTATCTGTATGAGGAAAACTATAAAACTCTGATGAAAGAAATCAAAGAAGAACTAGATAAATATTCCATGTTCATGGATTGGAAGACTTCACTACTGTTAAGATGTCAGTTCTTCCCCCCAAACAAAACAAGATAGACAACAAAAAAGATGTCAGTTCTTCCCAACTTGACCTATAGCTTCAACACAATCCCAATCAAAATCCCAGCAAGTTACTTTGTGGATACTAACAGACTGATTCTAAAGTTTATATGAAAAGGCACAAGACCTAGAATAGCTAACATAATTTTGAAGGAGAAAAACAATATTGGAGGACTGATGCTACCCAACTTTAAGACTTCTTATAAAGCTACAGAGATTCAAACAGTGTGGTATTGGGGAAAGAAAAGACAAATAGATCAATGGAATGGAACTGAGAGAGCCCAGAAATAGACCCAGACAAATAGAGTCAACTGAAAAGAAGCAAAGGCAATTCAATAGTCTTTTTGACAAATGGTGCTGGAACAACTAGACATCACATTCAACAGAATGAATCTATGCAGACCTTATACTTTTCACAAAATTAACTCAAAATGGGTAATAGACCTAATGTAAAATGAAAAACAATAAAACTACTCAGAAAATATAGGAAAAAACCTAGATGGTTTTGGGTTTGGAGATGAGTTTTAAGATACAATACCAAAAGCATGATCCACAAAAGAAAAAATTGGTAAGTTGGACTTCATTAAAATTAAAAACATCTACTCTTCCAAAGATACTGTTATGAGAATGAAAAGACCAGCCACAGTCTGTAAGAAAAACTTTGATTGCAGAACACATATCTGATAAAGGACAGTATGAAAAATATACAAAATAACTCTTAAAACTTGACAATATGAAAACAACCCAATTAAAAGGTGAGCAAAAGATCTGAATATGTATCTTATCAAAGAAAATATATAGATGGCAAATAAGCATATGAAAAGATGTTCAACATATGTCATTAGGAATTGCAAATTAAAACAACGAGATAACACTACACACCTGCTAGAATGGCTAAAATCCAAAACAGTGGCAACATCAAGTCTTGGCAAGTATTTGAAGCAACAGAAAATTTGATTCATTGCTGGTGGGAATGTAAAATGGTACAGGCCACTTTGGAAGACAGCTTGGGAGTTTCTTGCAAAGCTAACCATAGTCTTACCAAATGATCCAACAATCATATTTACCCAAATGAATTGAAAACTTCTGTCTACACAAAAGCCTATAAGTGAATATTTATAGCAGCTTTATGCATAATTACTTAAAATGAGTAGTAACAAAGATATCCTTCAGTGTGTGAAAAGATAAACAAATGGATACAACTACACAAGGGAATACTGTTTAGTGATGAAAAGAAATGAGCTATCAAACCATGAAAAAGCATGAAGGAAAGTTAAATGCATATTGCTAAGTGTAGAAGCCAGTCTAAAAAGGCTGCATTCTGGGCAGCCTGGGTGGCTCAGTGGTTTAGCGCAGGCCTTCAGCCCAGGGCCTGATCCTGAAGACCCAGGATCAAGTCCCGCCGGCTCCCTGCATGGAGCCTGCTTCTCCCTCTGCCTGTGTCTCTGCCTCTCTGTGTGTGTGTGTCTCTCATGAATAAATAAAATCTTAAATAAAATAAAAAGGCTGCGTTCTGTATGATTCCCACTACATGACTTTCTGGATAAGGCAAAACTATAGAGAAGTAAAAAAAACTAAGGGTTGCCAGGGCTTGGTGGGAGGGGAGGAGGCATGAGCAGTGGAGTACAAGGGGTTTTTAGGGCAATGAAACTCTTCTGTAAGATACTTTAGTGGTGGATACTTGACATTATGCATTTGGCAAAACCCAGAACTGTACAACACACACACACGCGTGCACCCTAATGTAAACTCCGGACTTTTTGGGATCCCTGGGTGGCGCAGCGGTTTGGCGCCTGCCTTTGGCCCAGGGCGCGATCCTGGAGACCCGGGATCGAATCCCACATCAGGCTCCCGGTGCATGGAGCCTGCTTCTCCCTCTGCCTGTGTCTCTGCCTCTCTCTCTTTCTCTCTCTGTGACTATCATAAATAAATAAAAAATTGAAAAAAGAAAAATTAAAAAAAAAAAAAAACTCCGGACTTTTTAAGTTAATAACGACATCACCTTTATCAGTAGTATCAGTGTACCACACCAATGCAAGATGTTAATCATGGGGAAAAGGGAGGAGCATATAGGAACTTTCTTTCTTTTTTTTTTTTTTATATAGGAACTTTCTATTCAATATTTCTGTAAATCGAAAACTGCTCTAAGAAATAAAGCCAATTATTATTATTTTTTCTTTAAGTTAAAGCTAAGTATGCATGGAAGGAACTCGGTTCGGGGAAAGCCTTGGAGCCAAGGGATGGGGAAGGTGGCACCCACCCAGTAGGCTACTTCCTGTATGTAGCAAAGCAAAGGTCCCAGAGGCAGTTGAGCACTGGACAGAGACCAGTGAGGAAGGGCTGAGGCCCCTCCAGGCTTGAGCCTCCTCTGCCCCACCAGCCTCCGTCTTCCCTCTGCTTCTTTTTTATTATGTTCTCCTATAGTATTCCCAGCAACAGCCTGGGGCCCGCGGGTGGAGAGGAGAAGCCCAAGAAATTCCTCGTTGGGAGCCCTGTACACCGACTGCAGGTCAGGCAGGGATGGGGTGGGGGTGGGGCGGGGATCCGGCTCTGAGGGGACTCGCTCGTCCGGGTGTCGGTCCCGTGGGGGCTGGCCCTGAATCGGGAATAGGCGCGAAGCGGATACCAAGTCGCTTAGTTCCCGCTTGTCCTCTCAGTACTGTGCGGCGGGGCTCCGTAGCAGAGACACCAGAAGAGGGTGCTGGTCAGGCCGACCTGGGTCGGAGTTCTGGCCATGCCTCCTCCTGTGTGACTTGGGCAGGTGACCCACCGTCTGCACCTCACTAGCCCTTCTACCATACGGAAACTAAGCGAATGTCTGGAGAGGCGAGGGGGATGTACGCGGAGATGCACAGAAGCAGCGGGGAGAGACCTAGGTCGCCAGGCAGGCAGCGCCCCCGGCCAGCCTGCGCGCTCCGACTCCGGTCCAGGCCCTCCCAGCAGCTGCGGGCTCTCCCGGCTTCAGCCTGGGACCTTCTGCCCTTCCCCGCACTTACAGCGGTCACTCCGCTCCGCACGTCTAAGGCCAGAGAGGCACTGTCTGTCTCCTCTTCCGGACGCCGGCTCGCGCTGCCCTGGCAACCGTCACCAGGGAAACCAGCATCGCTGTGTGCGTGACGCCGCCACGCGTCTACGGAGGCCGAGGGGGCCTCGGAAGCCGGAAAAGTGGCAGCGGCGTCCGTGGCTCAGGTTGTGGAGGTGTGGGAATAGGAGCGGTGGCTGGGTGGGAAAAGGCATCCTGTACCTGAGACTTAAAAGTTGGCTCAGTCATCCGCTTCTGGAACACGTTCTAAAAGTTACGTCGGCCAGCTGTCCTGCAAGGGAGCTGACAAGTGAATGATCCCACTGCGAAATTTAGCGCATTCAGAATGCCTTTGAAAAATGTGGGGGGAAATAGTGTTGCGAAGGTGAGTGGAAAAAAGCAGGACGCAAAACAGTAATTGCTAAATTATTTTTTTCAGATTTTTATTTTTTATTTATGAGAGAGAGAGAGAGAGAGAGAGAGAGAGAGAGGCAGAGACACAGGCAGAGGGAGAAGCAGGCTCCGTGCAGGGAGCCCGACGCGGGACCCGATCCCAGGACTCCAGGGTCACGCCCTGGGCCAAAGGCAGGTGCTAAACCGCTGAGCCACCCAGGGATCCCCTAAATCTGTATTTTTAAAAACAGAATACTGGGAGGAATACATAGAAATATTAAAAGAAAGTGGTTATATTTGGGTGGTGGAATTACAGTGCTGTTATTTTTGCATTTTGGGGGACTTTTAAAAATAATGAATATAGTTTATCTTCATCGTAGTACACACTTGCATGTTTGTTTTTAGACACTGCCTAGCATAAGTTACTACTCTATTCAGGGCTATACGGAAGTGGGAGGCAAATTCCTATGAAAGAAGATCCAAGGAAGCTCTTCAAATATTTATCCAGGCCTTTCTTTATAATTTGAAAATGTCCAGACATCTCAGCTGCTTTTCTTTCGTTTTGCTCAGAAGATATGCACTCCGTAGACATGCACAAAGACGTGGTACCAGACCATACCAAGCAGAATATTAACACGGATAAAATCCACCTACCTTATTCATGTTTTATTTGTATTCCTGTTGGTGATGTATTTTGCCCTATTCAATTTCACATGTGTAGGTCTGCATACCCACTGCCACAGGCAGGATGCTGAATACTTCATTCACCACAAGGATCCCTCTCTTGGGTTTTTATAACCGCACCCATAACCCTCCCCAACCTCCCAGCCCCTAAATCCTAGTAACCATTCATCTGTCTTCCTTTTCTCAAATGTTGTCATTTCAAAAACATTATATAAATATACAATACCTAAATTTTGGGGATTGATTTTTTTTTTCTTCCTCGGAGGAACTCTGGAAAGGCATCCAAGTTGTATCAATAATTTGTTCTTTTATTGCTGGGTAGTTTTCCATGGTATGGATATGCCAGTTTAACAATTTACCCATTGAAAGACTTCTGGGCTGTTTCCAGTTTGGGGATATTATGAATAAAGCTGATACAAACATTTATGTAGTTTTTTTGCGTGTGTGAACGTAAGTTCTCATTTCTCTGGGATAAATCCCAAGAGTGCAGTTGTATGGCAACTGCATGTTTAGTTCTGTAAGAAATAGCCAACCTGTTTTCTAGAGTGGCTGTACCATTTTATATTCCCATTAGCAACTGTACCTTGAGTGATCCAGTTTCTCCACATCCTTGCCAGTATTTGATGCCATTACTATTTTGTGTTAGTCATTCTAGTAGGTCTGTGGTGATAACTTATTGTGATTCTAATATGCATGATGGGCAAGGATATAGTACATTTTTTTTCATGTGCTTATTTGCTGTCTATCTTTTGGTATTTATGTCTTTTGCCCCATATCTGTTGAGTTTTGAGAATTCTTTGTATATTCTAGATACCAGTCCTTTGTTGGACATGCGGCCTGTAAATATTGCCTTCCAATCTGTAGCTTGTCTTTGAATTTTCTTCATGTGGGCTTTCACAGAACAAAAGTTTTTGGTTTTGATGAAGTTCAGTTTATCAATCTTCTTTGGATCATGCTTTTATAAGAACTCTTTGCCTACCCCTGGATCCCAAAGATTTTCCCTCTGATTTCCTAAAAGTGTTAAGAGTTTTATGTCATGATTGGACATTATCTTTGTATGATTGAGGTTTTCCCCCAACCTCCTCCTTAGCTTATGGATGTCCAGTTGCTCCAGCACCATTGTTGAAAGGTATCCTTCCTCCACTGAATTGCTTTTGAACCTTTGAAAAATCAGTTGAGCAAACTCAACAACAAATGAAGCAACCTAATTTGAAAATAGGTTAAGGACTGGAATGGATTCCTCCTCTGTAAAAAGATATACAGATGACCAGTAAGCATATGGGAAGGTGCCCAACATCACTTATTTTGCATCCCATTAAGGTAATGCAAATCAAAATCACAATAAGATACCACTCCATACTCATTAAGATGATTATCAAAAAAATGGAAAATAACAAGTGTTGATCAGGATGTGGAAAAACTGTAACCTACATATTGCTGGTAGGAATATAAAATAGTACAGGCACTATAGAAAAGTGGCAGTTCCTCAAGAAGTTAAACGTAGGATCACCATATGATCCAGGAATTTTACTTCTGGGTATAGACCCCAAATATGAAAGCAAAATACGAACTTGTAAACCAATGTTCATAGCAGCACTATTCACGTAGCTCAGAGGTGGAAACAACTCAAGTGTCTATCAAGAGAAGAATGGATAAACAAAATGTGCTTTATCCACACAGTGGAATTATTATTCGGCCATAAAAAGGAAGGAGATTCTGACACATGCTACATGCAATATGGATGTACCTTGAAAACATTATGCTAAAGTGAAAATGGCCACACATAAAAGGACAAATATTGTCTAATTTCACTTACATCAGGTACCTAGAAGAGGCGAATTTGTAGAAAGTAGAAGAGAGGTGGTCAGGGGAAGAGGGAAATGGATTAGAGAGTATTAAGTTTCTCTTTGGGATGATGACAAAGTTCTGGAGACAGATGGTGGTAACTGTTAAGTATACTTAGTACCACTGAATTGTTATGTATATTTTATAATAAAATTTAAAAAATCCTTTGCAGATTTGTGTGGACCTAACTGCTCTTTTTTCTAATCCCTAAATTAGGTTCTTCCCATGGCTCCAACTTTAAATTAGGACTTTTACGTATGCCTATTTACTTTTTAAATGATCATAAGGTCACCAAATAGGTTTTCCCACACTGAAATTATATGCTCTCCCACAAATAAATAAATATAACACAAGCAGTGATCCTACTCTTACTACTATGAGAAAGTTGAATAGAATAAATGATCAGAAGAGTATCTGGGTTTTAACTCTGACATAAGTCACAAACCTCAACTTTCTTCCTAAAATAATAGTACTCTTCTTACCATGATAATCAAATCATGAAAGTGCTTTGTAAACTGTGAAATACTCTTTAGGTGTACTATCACATATTTACCTGTTTTGCCTCACAATGGAAGTAAGCTTTGCTGCAGCTTAAAACTAAGGCTTCATTTGGCTCTACACATTTCAGACCTCTCCACTTAATGGATTTTGTTTTTTTAGGTCCAAAATCTGATTTGGTCATTATACTATAAATGTCTCTTGGGGCTAATCTTGACAGCAGTCATGCTATTAAGTGATTGACATGTAAACCAGAACACTAAGCCACTAGTTTACATTAGGGAATACCCAGAGTCCCTCCCTTCCTAGAATCAGACACCCACCAAGCCAAAAGAGTCACCAGAAAGATATTGAGCATGGATTTAGAGCAAACAGAGGGAAACTGCCTTGAGATATTTTTTACCTAATATTAAGTCTTATAAAAATATTTCTCATCACAATCAGGAGCCCCTCTCCTTCCCCCACCCCCAGTAAAAATCACTCATTTTCTCTAGGTGCAAGATCCTTCTTGCTGAAAGGTGTTGAATATACCGTCAGTTCTGCCTCTTCAACTCACCATGGACTTGGGCTTTGTTGTCTATCAGCCTCTCATACACTCCTCCCAGTACATTGTGTTTAGCATAACACCATTTTGGCTACAATCCTTATTTTATCCGTGGGCCTATTTCATCTAAGATGTGTTTGTACATATGGTGATCTCACTCATCATATGTTGATTTTTATTAGAAAACTCAATGTTCTGCTAAGATTCACTAGTCCTCAGTGCCAAAGACCTCTCTGGAGAATGAGATCTACCCTGGCTCTCCTCCGAGCCTTCAGCACAACTGACTGTAATAATATATTTTACCCCAAATTTCTCACTCTTGGCTTCTATTATGGTCTTTCAAAAACACGTGGATGAATCACCTGGTCTCAGTAATTATTGGTTTCTCCCTGTTGACTAGGTCCCTAATGCCTCGTGTACTACTAGTTTTTGATTTACCATCCTCACAGTAAAGGCTATGACTGAGAGAATTTTTTCATCTTTCTTCTCATAAAGGCCAAAGCAAATACTGAGAATTTGCATAAATGAAGAAATCTGAGGACAAAGCAGCTATGGTATATTGGAAAAAAACATGGGACTTGGGACCTGAATGGGGAATGAATATATGTATGTGTGTGGTGGAAGGTGGAAGTGAAGGTAAGAACAAGTATTTCTTGAACAGTTACTACATTATGTACTTGCCTTCCCTTCCATCACAAAGTCTCCCCGTGTGATCAAGGCTCTAGGTTTGTGCTCTGCCACTTTTTCAATTATACGGCCTTGAGTAAATTATAGATATCCTTGTTGATCAAGTCAGGGTAATACATACCTCAGCATTTTTGTGAAGAACTACATACTCTTAAATACCGTGAATAGAGTATTTAAGCATTTACTATACAGCAAAGCAGTGTACCAAAGTATTATCATAGTGGATCATACATTTCCAACTCATTATAGGAAGATGTGAGAAAAGGGAAAGTTCACTGTGGCCTATAAGAGTTCAGAGAAGCTTTACCAGAAGTAGAATTTGAGGGATCCCTGGGTGGCGCAGCGGTTTGGCGCCTGCCTTTGGCCCAGGGCGCGATCCTGGAGACCCGGGATCGAATCCCACATCGGGCTCCCGGTGCATGGAGCCTGCTTCTCCCTCTGCCTATGTCTCTGCCTCTCTCTCTCTCTCTGTGACTATCATAAATAAATAAAAATTAAAAAAAAAAAATTAAAAAAAAAAAAGAAGTAGAATTTGGGGTAGGTCTTTATAGCATGCACTTGACTTGTCTGGGAATGGGGAAAGGGAATATTCAGGAAACCAGTGCAGCATAAGCAAAGGTGTTGGAGGCAGTGGTGAGTACAGGTTTTTGGCATTGCTATACTAGGTCACAGAATAGATGAAAGGCCTATGTTTAAAGTGGTAGCAACAGATGGAAAAAGACAAATCTGAAAGACTCTGTTTATGAAAAACTGGCCAGACTGGGTTAAGTGGTTCAACAGTGATAATAACAGAGGAGGAAGGGAAGACATTTCTAAGAGTCTGAGCCCAGAGCATGACAGAAGGAAATGGAGGGTGTCACTGACAGAGATGGGTGAACCTGGAAGGGGCACCAGTGGGGAAGACAGTAAGTACAGTCATGTGTGGGCTGAGTTTAGTTAACAGGTATGAAAGGCCTCTAGCTGTCACTCTAGCTGAAAGGCAGATGGCATTTCCTCCTCACATTATAAAATTTTAGTCTGTGCCACTTCAGTTTACACTGGGGACAAGAAAAAAACCAAATGCCATTATAAGAAGCTCAGAATACAGGGATCCCTGGGGTGGCTCAGGGGTTTCGCGCCTGCCTTTGGCCCAGGGTGCGATCCTGGAGTCCAGGGATCCAGTCCTGCGTCGGGTTCCTGGCATGGAGCCTGCTTCTCCTTCTGCCTGTGTCTCTGCCTCTCTCTATGTCTATCATAAATAAATAAAAATAAATCTGTAAAAAAAGATTGTTGGTGTTAAAAACCAGGTAATCTCTGATATGTTGTATGTCTAGCCAGGTGGGACATAAATTAAAAAAAAAAAAAAAAAAGAAGAAGAAGAAGCTCAGAATACTAGAGAGGACCTGTTGCTGGGTTCCTCTGAGGGACCAAGTGGGCACTGACCTCCAACCTAGAACCATTTATCACTGCTGAATTCAGGAATAATTTTCTAACTTTTCCCTTGCTTAAAGCAAATTCTTTATTTCAAACAGGATCAAGTATATAATAACTGGCCATTTTATTTGACACAGGAGAGCTTTAAAATCCTTATATTCATTAAGCTTTGTTCTAGCCTATTAAGTATGTTACAATGGGCTGTCGATTTACATGGAGACAGAGCCTAAATTTCAAGTTCCTGAAACTCTCTGAGTAGCATTTCCTTATCTGTGAGGGAAGAGGCTTGCCCTACCTGACCCATCCTCTCCTCCAAAATCCTGACAGAGAAACTGTACTTTGAAGATTTTGGTTCCAACTCTTACCACCAGATGTCACCATTGCTACTTAGAAATAGGTAACTTGAGAGACAGCAGAATCATGAATAAACAAAAAACCTCTACTTATTCCAATTAATTAAATATTTATTGAACACTTAAATTGCCCAGACCACTAATACCAGGTGTTTTGCATGAAAAAGACCATCATGCCCTCAAAGAGACTAGAGGAGACATGGAAGCAATCACACATCAATGCCCTTAAAACATACAACATAAAGCCAAGAAATCAAATGCTCAGTGAAAAATCAACATACCATCTCCTTAAGGTACAACATCACTTCCAGGAATACTTTGTCTGACTCCAACCCTGGGGTTAGGTCCCCCAGCTGAAAGTTACTGGTGCAACCTATGCCTAGTATTCATCATGCTTTTTGTAATCACTTAATGGCAGCCTACCTTGCTAGACTGTCATTTGTGAGGGCAGGGCCCATGCATCCACCCTGTTGTTTTCCCAAGCTTACCACAGTAGTAGGTAGGGTAGTAGCAGTCATTTGCTGAATTTACTTATGCATCAAGTGCTATGCTAGACTCCTTATAGTTACCACTGCATTTAATCTTCCTAATGACCCTAGGCCACTGATACTGTCCCCATCTTACAGATGAGGGACCCATGGCTACCTGGCTAGGAGGTGGCAGAACCATGAACCCAGAACTGATTCAGTAACATGTACTATCACATCAACCTGAGCCACTTTTAAGAACTTTCATTATTTGATGCCAACCTGTTTATCCAGCTAACTTACCACTCTTTTCCTTGGATAAGCAACCCCACCCTTAATTACATAATGCTCACTACCCTTTCAACACTTCACTCCTGTTTGCCCTGTCCTCTGGCATTGGCCTAGATCAACTTCTTTCAAATGATTAGTTTAATAAAATCAATAAGGTACTCATCTATTAGAACAATTTTCTGAAATTCGTTCCCAAATTTGTTCTTCTACAGAAGGTTTATCCTTCATGAAACAATGGTTAGAACTGCCTACCAAGACCTCCTATGAGGGCTATTAGAACCTGAGAAAATAGTTCCTAGTAACAGCTTTTACTTTTAAAGCACTTTTCAGACCCATATAATGACCTATAAACTTTATAGGACTGTAGAAATTACCTAGCTCAAACTTCTCATTTTATAGCTAAGACAGAAAACTCTGATTTGATCCAAGGTTTAGTCAGGAGAGTCAAGACCATGCCGTAACCTCTTGCCTAATTGTATTAATGTATGAAAACTGCTGCCACTCTAGCGTTAACTTCACAAAGGCCAACATTTCTAGTACCTGGCATCTACCACTTGACTGCCCAGATTCCAGTACCAAACCTGCCACCCTTTCTAGCTCTGAGACCCTGGGTTAGATATTTACACTGTTTATGCCTCAGTCTCCTCCTCTGTTAAATAAGGATCATAGTTCTTACCTCTTAGGATTGTTAGGAAATCTGACATTATAAATGAAAAGCACTTAGAACAGTGTGTGGCATACAGTAAATACTCAATAAACATTAACCATTGTTCCTACTTGATATTCTTTCACCGTCGTTCCTACTAAAATTACAAAACATTCTCTCTTTTCTTGGAACTTAATCCTTGTGTTACACTTTGAGGAATGATTTATTTTTTCCAAACTGAAATAAATACAAGGCAATTGATGTGTTCACTTACTTTACTAACACTACATTTACCATGTTATCACCATGGAATGTAAATTCAGGTTAGACGAGAAAATTTCATGTATAATAAAGCATTCTGGAGTATGCCAAAGTTTGTGTATAAATGTCTGACCAAACCACCTTGCTGATAAATCATTAATCACTTCAAATATAGGTAATTTGTTAACATTTATGATTCTTACAGAGAAAATAAACAAACTTCAAACATTTAAAAAGTATTTTTCATTTACCTTTGCATTAGTACTTAAAATACACATTTCTATTTCAAGATGACATTTAAAAATTCGAATACAACAGCAGCATAAATATAACTCTCCAATTACAAAAAAAGCTAAACTGGGATCCACAGTTAAGTTATTCTCATGTTTACAAGTATGATTCTGAAATAAATACTACTTCTAAGCAGCTGTTATCGGCTTTTTGGGTTTGGTTTAAATACACATATTTTCAGTTGTGGGGAAGCTTATATTCTTTGCACTGTTCTGAAAGGATTAAGAGCCCTAAAAACTGAAGTACTCAGTCTGCAAAACAGGCAGAAAAAAGTTAAATAGGATTCCTATATAACATCAAAAGCATGTGATATTCTGCAGCAATTGGGAGTACTTCAGAATTGGCAAACTGTCCTCTTTACAACTAATTTTAACAGAAGAGTTTAAGAAGGAGCATATTTTATCACTACATTTAAAAGTGACATGTTTCTTTTGTGCTAATTTGACTCCCGTGAATGACCTAGCTAGTTAATTGGTCACAAGTAATTTGGTTACCAGGCAAATCAAACCTGCAAGAAAAAAAGCCAATATTTAAATTACCATATTATTGTCTGACCCATTCAAATGATTTATTTTCAACATAAACATAAAAACTCACTATGAGATGCCTAACTAAAAAGCAAGCACCACCAAAAAACCAAGACAGCTTCTCTTCTTCTAAGGTTTAGGCTTTGCCCAGAATTCCTTATACATGGAATAGCCCATACCTAAAGAAAAAAGAAATATTAGTTAAGCATTTAAATATTTCCCACAATATTAAGGAGATTAAAAACAGTTCATAAGACAGTTAAAAGTAGCACCTTACTAACATGCAATATTTACAAGGTGAAGATGACCCAAGGCTGCTTATTCTTGCCTTCTTAAACTATTCAAATTTCTGAAATTCTTTTTATATGGGTTCCTAACTAGCTCAAGGCTAGTATGACTAGTTCAGACTACTGAAATATGTTTTAAAGAACAATCAGTACTTATCTTACAACTTTAAAAGGAGTCACTCTTGACTTTATTTGGTATTATTTGATATTACATAGCAACGAAATATAAAGCCAATAAAAGAATGTAATACCTACATTAAAAAAATCTTTTCAGGGGTGCCTGCGTGACTCGGTTAAGCATCTGACTCTTGATTTTGGCTGTCATGATCTCAGGGCTGTGAGATCAAGCCCCATGTTGGGCTCCACACTGAGCATGTAGTCTGCTTAAGATTCTCTCTCCCTCTCTCCCTGTCCCACCCCTTTGGGCTCTTTAAAACCCAAACTTTTCCACTTTCAAAAATTCAGTAAAACAGCAACCAACCATATGTCTCCCAGATAATGAATCTTACTACCAACCCTATTTACATAACTGGACTCTAGTGAAATTATAAACTCTGTGATGAACAGAATACCTTTTCTTTCTTTAAAACTAGTAGGATATCACAGACTATGTCACTATTTGAACTATTTTTATTAATGCAATTTTTATGTGAGAATAAATATGTGACATTACAAACTACTTCAAAGTCAGCTAAAAGAATCTAATTTGTTTTATTTACAAAGAAATCTATTAATAGGAATTACAAACTTGAAAGTTTCCTGCAAAAACCTACCAAGAGTCATTGCTCCCACAACAAAGCCTTGGGCTGCCACACGCATGTGGATCAGGTGAACAGACATTTTAGTATTTCCCCTGCTCTTTAATTTATATAATCCATATGCGACGATTGCTGCAAACCCCGCCATTCCTGTAAAACATATCGTCAAATATGTCATATGCATGGGGTCAGAGAACCAAAATGACTTTACAATCAATGTACTTTCTACTATTTTTATAAGGATGTTTTATAAGACTATTAATCAACTAACATACAAATTGAGTCTTTAGTTTTCTCCCTCAAAACCAAAAAACCATAATCGGCAGCAAACAGTAGCAGATTCGGAACGTTAAGATCATCTTCAAAATGTGGGCTGTGGGGCCTGTAGGTGCTTTAGAGTGCCAAAGGAATGCTTCCTCTAAGTCCTACTTCCTTCCCTGAAGGGAATCAGTTAATATAGCACAGACTGTAATAAACCCTGTGAGTATAAGCTTTTTTTGAGTCTTTTGAGTCCTTCTAGCAAATCACTGAGACTGAGGGTGGTTGAGGTCACACACATTTAATGAAATAAGAGTCAATAAAAGAAGGCTGAACACACACAGAAATTTGTAAAAAGAGGTATATCTAGCCAATTTCAGATATTTCAAGAATATATGAAGACACTAAAACAAATGCTTTCAGGATGCGGCTGATGGACGAGTTGACCACACTTCTCCTGTATTAAAACTTACAACAGACTCATTAGAATATTAAAGTCAAACTTACCAATGGGAACAAATGGTGCCTCTCTAGCTTTTCGGATAAGTTTAGATCCCTGATCTTCATCATATGAAGAAAGAGAAACATCTGTGCCAGTTGACATTGTGACTGAAGAATCCTCCTGAAAGAGAATTTCCAGGAGGTTCTGCTATTAGAAACTTCTAGAACACTAAATAGCTGGATGTGATTATTATAATTTTTTTAAAGATTTTTTATTATTTATTTAAATACACAGAGAGGAGAGAGAGAGAGAGGCAGAGACACAGGCAGAGGGAGAAGCAGACTCCATGCAGGGCGCCTGATGTGGGACTTGATCCCGGGTCTCCAGGATCACACCCTGGGCTGAAGGCGGCACTAAACCGCTGAGCCACCTGGGCTGACCAGCTGGATGTAATTAAAACATTCTGGTTTCCACATAAAAATCTGGTAGGTCATCCTTGAAGTTTAAAAAGAATTTTTTAGAAACTAAATGTATTTTTAACGCGCAGCTACCTTTAGGAAGAGTTGTATTTATCCTTATTGTTTTGATGTTTATCCCATAGAACCAATTCCTATTTGTTTATGTTTAAGTAGGCTTCACACCCAGCATGGACCCCAGTGTGGGGCTTGAACTCACAATCCTGAGATCACGATCTGAGCTGACATCAAGAGTCATATGCTTAATAGAGTGAGCTACTGGGGGAACCCCAATCAATTCCTTTTTAACACCACATCACTGATAACAGGGAAAGCTTTTTTTTTTTTTAATTGAAATAACTTTTGTCAATAAAAATAGTAACCATTGATTTTCTGGCTATTTTCACCCTAAATTCAACTTAACATCTTCACTCAAACCAAACCAAAAAATACTCCTTACTGTCTCTTCAAACCATGCTGAATATCCTAAATGCTTCTAAGTGTAGTTTTTATTGGTTACAACCGAGACTGACTCCAACATGGCATCTGGCTTCCATTCTCACCTCTGATATGGTTCCTAACCTATTACACTAATCTCTATTATTGATGGTGGTTGTTTTGGGGAAAAGATTATAGCCTTTCTAAACAACCAAAACTTCTACTTAGCTCATTATTTACTTCTTCTCTCTCTCTTTTTTTTTAAGATTTTATTTATTTATTCATAGACACAGAGAGAGAGGCAGAGACACAGACAGAGAAGCAGGCTCCATGCAGGGAGCCTGATGTGGGACTCGATCCTGGGTCTCCAGGATCACACCCCAGGCTGCAGGTGGCGCCAAACTGCTGTGCCACCGGGGCTGCCCTCATTATTTACTTCTTTTAAGGACAAAGCTTTTATATTAAATACTATTGCTAGAAACGCCTCTTTTTAAGTATAATTTATATTCAATTGAACATAATATAGCCTTTTAATTTTTTTTTACTTAAGGTTACTATTTTTAACATCACTGCAGCGAAAGAAAAGAAAGAAAGAAAAAAAGAAAAGAAAAGAAAAGAAAAGAAAAGAAAAGAAAAGAAAAGAAAAGAACCCTGAGGGTCTTCTTAATGAATGAATACCTCCTAAATTTTAGCTCTCCTTTCCTTTACATACCCTGTATTCCCTGGGCCTCCCTCTTAAAATTCTCTACCTTCTTTTATATTCCTCCTTTAAGCAGTACCAAAAAAAGGCAAGATATTAGCCTGATTATATAGATAAGGGGGCAGGAAAAAAAAAAAAAAAGATTCATTTCCATGACCACAGAGACCAGAAAAGGTTCCATTCTCCTTTTACATAGGAAGCTATTTAATAGGTGTTTCATAATAACGAGAAAACAAATTCAGTTTCACCTTGGTCACAATAAATATGTATATACTTCCTTCTTCACTGAGCTGATTTAAACTGCCTATAAACGTTACCCACAGATAAAAGGGAGTCAAGCATAGTATGTTAAGTGTACAAGTCTGATTAGTGTCAGTTACAATAAACTCAAAAGTCAACTGCCCATCCCACTACTAACATCTTACCTTCACTTCTGGGTTTTTCATGTACATCACGCATCATACTCCCTTCAATAAAAACTCTCATTCAACACTTTGCTATTCCAGGGTTTTAAGTGGAGGTAGGACCCTCAAAGAAAATCCAACTCTAAGGGAGGCATAGTGCTTAGTCTGAAAAGTGAAATCATCCTTCCAAGCCCCCATCCCTATTGGGAAGAATACCACTGATCTGAAAAGGAAACCTTAAACCAGGGGAGTTGTACAGCATCACACATCTAAAGTAAGAGGAAACTCTAACTAGAACTAGTCTTTCTCTTTTTTAAAAAAACATTTATTTATTTATTTATTATTTATGATAGACATAGAGAGAGGCAGAGACACAGGAGGAGGGAGAAGCAGGCTCCATGCCGGAAGCCCGACGCGGGACTCGATCTCGGGACTCCAGGATCACGCCCTGGGCCAAAGGCAGGCACCAAACCACTGAGCCACCCAGGGATCCCCTCTTTCTCTTTTTTTGTACTGATACCTGCTAACTGACTAAAGCCCTACTTGCTGAGCTTTTATCATATATAAGGGTTAGCAAGTTCTAGGTTTAAAACACTATGTATGTGAGGAGTTAGAACAAAAAAAAACACTGAAATAATTAATGTGATGTTAAACATTAGATATATTTTTTTAAAGGGACAGGATAGAGTATGATTACTTGCAAGAGCATAACAGAGAATGAGGAACTGAATTCAGAGTGTGGTTCTTTTAGTTTGGGAACTTTCACAAAGAAATATTTAAGACTGGCCCTCAAGAAAGAAGAGACTGGACTAGATGGAGAGATTAAACATTATATTTTAGGCTAGTGTATGCTTATTTGTTGCTTTCAAAACTAACCATTAGTTTCCGAAGGTCATAACAGTTTATAACAACTCCTCCTTCCACCTTTCTTGCCAATGAACCCCACAATCAAATCATATTAAATTTCTTAAAAATGGGGGATCCCCTGGTGGCTCAGCCTTCGGCCCCCTGGAGACCTGGGATAGAGTCCCACATCAAGCTCCTGCATGGAGCCTGCTTCTCTCTCTGCCTATGTCTCTGCCTCTCTCTGTGTCTGTCATGAATAAATAAATAAAATCTTAAAAAATAATAATAATAAAGTTCTAAAAAAGGTTCTCTATACTCCAGTGCCTCTGTACAATCTGATTTCTCTAACACTGTTGCTCCCTTTTCTTCATCTCCTTCAGATATTCTTTTTCCTAGCTAACTCCTCCCATTTTTCAGGTTCTTACCTTAACTGACTTCCACTTGAAGTCTCCCTGGACTTTGTAAGTTTATGATCATTGCTTTGACTATGCAGTTCTATAGGATCCCATGCTTTCCCTAAAAAAACTCTTATAAAACCTGCTTAACTGTTTCTCTTGCTAGAATCCTTGAAGCAAGCAGGCTATACCTGCCCTGCTTGTATCTATCTCCACTACCTGCCATGATTCTTTGCATGTAGTAAGCATACCACAGAATATTTGAATAAATTTAAAAATGATATATTTCAACAATTAAAATTATTCTCAGTTAATTCATTTAGTAAGATTTAGTGAAAACAGTAACAAGTATACACATTTGTAGAGTTTAAGTGTTCAGTAAGAAAAATGCCAAACTAGATGTCCCTAAGTGCTTATTTAATTCTATTCATAAAAGAAGAAATGATAACTTGAGCAGGTCTTGGTTCCCCACAAGAGACAAAACTATTATATAACATAATCCACTTTTAAAAACTAGCACCTTTTGTAGATATATGCATTCTTTCTTCCTTTGCTTAATTATTCCTAAACTAAGAAGTTATTTGGGAATTATCTGGATCAGTATAACTGTTCAACAGGTCAACAGAATTTTTTTTCCTCCCTCCTGCAGGAAGGTGAGGATGGCAGTCTCTCTCCTATATATAAAAGAAAATCCACTCATCTCCATTCCTCACCTATGATACAGACTGAAGTTTGTACGGGTAGGATATTTGATCTGGTTTTCTGATCAGAGTAAGAATAAGGGCGTGGGGACATTTGAAGGCATTTTATGTGCCATTTTATGGCACATTTGAAGATAAAATTAATAAGGAGGAATATAAAAAACCCAACACACACCATAGATTATACTAGACTTCAAATTATATTTTTATACCATCTCATGAATTCTAATATACCATATATTCCTAACACTCCTTGCACGTAAGATTTGGTAATTCTCTAATTACCAGCTGAAAGTTTCCCAAGTATTTATGATTTACAGCCACGCCAGTTGAAAATGGCTAACTTTTAAAGTATCAGAATCAATAACTATGAATCATATAATTTGAGAATAACAACCCAGATGATTAATCCATGCCAACAGCCTAATTTTACAGATGGAAAAAGGGTTATATGAACTGCTCAACCAGAGAGGGGAGGATTAGAACTCAGATCTCCCCAAACAGTCCAGCGTTCTTTTGATTGACAATATATTGCCAAGCATCAATCTTATAATGCTGGTAAAATATTTGATCTGAGAAATATTAAAATCTATTCCTTAACAGAAATTTTTTTCTGCATTTTTTTCTTCGAAATGTAAAAAAAAGATGCAAATCATTCCCAAAATTAAATGAAACTTTCTTCTCCAGTGACTTAACTCATCCACCAATTTCAACTGTGCTTTGAATAGATCTTTTTTCACTAGGACCACTTCCAGATTTTCCTTTAATTTTCTCATCCACCCATAGCAATTGACCTAGATCTCTGTCAAAAAGTTGAACAGGTACAAAAAGGGGCACCAACGGCCGGATGATATTCAAAGCCAGTTTGAAAATACTAATTATTCTCTGAACTTAGTAAGATACCACTGCAGACCTTTCCAAATGCATGGGAACCTAGAAACGACATCAGCGAAGGTGAGCTGTCCAGCTTAAGGGGCTGTAACAGACTGACTGAAGGATCTTCACACCCTGTCATTTTGGTCACAGGAACAACAAGGGCTTCAAGTTTTGATTTTCCATCAGTTACCTGTCAGCTGGTTTTAAAGGACTAAAAGGCCTCAGTCTGGAGATTCCGATTCAGAGGGTCTCGGGCAGGGCCCGAGGAATATGTAATTTAAGAAGCCCCCTTCAACGGACTCTGGGACACAAGGAAGTTAAGAGATTCCCCGATACAGAGTATTCAAATACATGTGTCATGCTGGGGCCTGGTGCCACTTCAATCGTCTGGACTTTTCAATCCAGACCGGTTAAACTCGAAAGCGCCTGGGTACTTCTGGAAGCCTGAGTCGTGAGGTGGGGATTACCCCCGAGCCGGAACTAGCTGCTGCCCACACTCGTGATGAGAGTGAAAAGCGAGCAGCACTGTCGATATTATTTCAGCTGCTCCCAAATTCTAGACCCGCGCTTTGCTTTCTAACCCTCACGGGCGGGTCTAGCTTTCAGGAAGAAATGTAATTCCCGTCACGGCTGCCCTATACAGGGCCCGAGGCCTTCTTACCTTCCCAGGGTAGGAGGGGGTCGACCAGGGTGGGGGGAACCACGGGGTCGTGGAGAAGTCACAAGGCCGTGCGGTTTCACGCCCTCAGCCTTTCGAACCTCTTGCCCTCTCTGCTCCTGTGACCTTGTCGGGACTCCACCGCCGGAGCGCTCGCCCCCCCCCCCCCCCCCCCGTTCCTCACCCACCGCGCGGGCCCGCTCTCCCGGAGGCTCCCTGCTCCGGGGCTCCGGGTACTTTCCGCGCGACCTGCTGCCTGAGGTCGGCCCCAACCCCCTCCGCGGGTCTTCCCTCTCCTCGGCCACGACTCATCCACGAGCCTCTGCTTCATCCCCTCAGCCGACAGGCCGTTAGGCCTGGTCTCTGGACCGCCCCCTCTCCCCCACCCTCCATCCGGCAACTTTCCCTCAACCTCGAGGTCGGGCCGAGACCCGCCAAGCCCACCTCGCCCCCCTTCAACTCGGGCATCGCTCCCCTCCTCCCAGTCCCGCGGCCCCCACCACTCCCAAGGCCCTCTCGGCCCAACCAAGCGCGGCCCCCCTTCTTCCCGCCTCACCGTCGGGCGTCCTCGGCTCCCAAGACTCCCTCACGCTTCACTCACCAAAGACAACGCTCTGCCCAAACTCCAACCGGCTTCTGGCTCTCACCCACGCCCGCAGTGCAGCCGGCGTCTCCTCGTCCCGCCCACACCCGGCACCAGCCAATCACAGGCCAGCGGGTGGCTGGCGGGGTCCCGCGGGTGCGTGCGTGTGCGCGGTGGGTGGGGCGGGTCCGGGATTGACTGGAGCGACGCACGCTGCCGGCTTCTCCTCGTCCCGCCCACACCCGGCACCAGCCAGTCACGGGCCAGCGAGTGGCTGGCGAGGGTACCGGTGGGTGCGTGCGTGTGCGTGATGGTGGCTCCGGCTTCCCGGCCCTCGCGTGGTGATGGCGTCACGGTGAGGGTTCACCGTCCGCGGTTCTGCGGCGCCCCTGGCTCCTAGCCCGGCGGAACCTCAGATTTCTCTCGCCCTTTCTCCCTCGTGCAGCGACGGCGAGCACCGTGAACGTTGCGTTCCGAGCGCGGGTGGGGCGGGGCCGGCCCTGAGGGGTTTCGGCCGCCGCCAGTCCTAGGGAGGCTCGGGGGAGGGCGTTTCTGCATTCAGGGGCGCCGGCGGCGGCGGGGCGACGGAGCGCTGGTTCCGTTCCGCGACCCTGGTGGCTCTGTGCTGCCACGAAGGTGTGCGGTCGGGCCTCTCGTGGAAACTTTCCTGGCGCTTAACCTGTGGTGGGGGCAGCCATTGGTTGCAAGCATGGGGTCGCTGGAGCGGTGACCTCACCCAGAATGGGGGAGGTTTCTCTGAAGGAACAAGTGTCGGCGGCCCCTGGTGACGGGGAACTTCCGGGGACAGAGCCTTTAGCTTGTTCGTCTGATAGTGTCTGGCGAATTGGTGCAAAGCATCAACGACTGTGCCAAAGGGAATAGGTCTAAGTTAGAAACCCTTAATAGAACCGCGAAATGCGGCTGATTGCCAGTGCTGTGTCACACAGGCAGGAACTAAGTGCCCTGGGCCCCGGATTTTCAAAATCTTCTGTCACATAATTGACTTAAGACACATGTAGGAAACATTCATGCTGTGGCTGATGAATTAAAAACCCCATACCTTTATTATATTTGTGCTTTTCAGCTGCTTGAAGAAGGCACCTATTTTTCCGGTTCATTGCCAGTGATGTTAAATGAAGAAAAGCATAACGGATGCAGTAATTGGAGGGCTGCAAAAATAAGGAGGGATAATCAGGGACTTATTTAAGATAATAAGACGACAAAAGAGCCTAAGAGACCTGAATAGGAAGGCAAGTCATTAACTCCTGTGATTCTGGAAATACAAAGGCTAACAGCCGCAGTGAGCAGTGGGCGTATTCGTTCCTGAAGGGGGTTTGTATACATCAAAATAATGTTAGATAATTTGATTTCCAGAGAATGAGATTCGAGATCAGGGAAACTTGAGTGTTGTTAGCCCCAGGCTGGCCACCTAGTTGTCGTGACAAGGGCTTCTTTCTCAAAGCCCACTAAGATGGAGGTAACAGTGGTGCTGGTTAATGAGGAATGCACGTAGAGTGTTTAGCGTTTAGCGTGATGCCTGCCATGAAAACTGTGAACTATTGCTTTAAAAACTCCTGTGCTGGGGATCCCTGGGTGGCTCAGCGGTTTGGTGCCTGCCTTTGGCTCAGGGTGTGATCCTGGAGACCCAGGATCGAGTCCCACATCAGGCTCCCTGCATAGAGCCTGCTTGTGTCTCTGCCTCTCTCTCTCTCTCTCATGAATAAATAAAATCTTAAAAAAAAAAAAAAAAAAACTCCTGTGCTTTATAATTGTGCTTCTGAAGTGGCTTTCTGACATCGAAAGGGAATAAAGGGGAAAGGAGAGAAAATGAGTGAAAATATCAGAGAGGGTGACAGAACATGAGAGACTCCTAACTCTGGGAAACGAACAAGGGGTAGTGGAAGGGGAGGTGGGCGGGCTGACGGGGTGACTGGGTGACAGAAAAAATTCCTGGGCTGTGAATTGTATGGGAGGAAGCAGACACTTCCTTATTTGTGTGAGAAATTATCTCTGTCTAATCGGTATATAGAAACCAAGATCTTGGTAAGTGATAAATATCTCAATCAGATAATGCAGATTTTTTTTATAGAAATTATTCTGCTATACTTGATTCCATATTGTGTTATAAGAAAACAACAGTGACTACAGACAAACCATTACATCTTTCTTTTTTCTTTTTTTTAAATTAATTTTTTATTGGTGTTCAATTTACCAACATACAGAATAACACCCAGTGCTCATCCCGTCAAGTGTCCCCCTCAGTGCCCATCACCCATTCACCCCCACCCCCCCGCCCACCTCCCCTTCCACCACCCCTAGTTCATTTCCCAGAGTTAGGAGTCTTTATGTTCTGTCTCCCTTTTTGATATTTCCCACACATTTCTTCTCCCTTCCCTTATATTCCCTTTCACTATTATTTATATTCCCCAAATGAATGAGAACATACACTGTTCTTCTCCGATTGACTTACTTCACTCAGCATAATACCCATTACATCTTTCATAGCGCACACATAATTGGTAACAAATGTACATCATGTACATTTCGTTCTTACTTTGTCATTTAGAAGTATAATGCAGAAGATGTTAAATCATTATTTGGGTTCTCATGTATTAAATGAACCCACTTGTAGTTTATAAAAGGAAAGAGCACAAGAAGCATCTGCCTGTTTTGCTAATTTCCCCTTTCTTAGAGAGCCTTTGTAACTTCTCAGGTTGCACGTAGCAGTCTTCACATGACCTTATCTTCTATGAAAGAAATGCACTTCTAAACTCAGATGTCTCCTTAGGCTGAGGCCCAGCTTAAAGCTACATTACCTCGTTTTCTGTTGTGTGTGTGTGGTTTTTTTTTTATTATCTTTCTTAAAACTACTTTGTGATCTTTGTGAAATTTTGTCTAAACCAAATGTTAAACCTTTGGAGCAAATTGGTAATATCTGCAGATATTTTTAAAACTAGAGTTCGAAGTCCCCTCCAGCGATTACTGGACATGTATGTTGTGGTGGATACTGCACTGGATTTGGAAGCTAAAGACTTAGTTGCTTCTCTGAGTCGATTTTTAGGTAGAAAGAACAAGTATAGAAAAACGTGGAAGACAGTCTATGATAAGTGCCTTGAATATAGCTTCAGCTAGATCCCATAGTGAGTGAGCAGTTTCAGAGAAGACTTCTTGGGACTGGGGCTTGAGTGAGTGGCCTTTGAAGAATGACTAGCATGTAAATAAATTGAGAGACTATTCCAGAAAGAAGAAACAGTGGGCAGAGGAATAGCAATAGACTATGGGATTGTAGCTCTAGTATGGACAGTGAGTGGGGGAAAGGCAAAAACAGAACTGTGACAAAAGCAGAGTCAGAATAATGGGAAATAGGTTGAAGCTACTTGGGGGAGGATTTTTAATACTAATTGAATTTGTGCAATGTTCTATCAGGTGGCCCTTGAAGGTTTTGGAGCAGGATGTTGACAAGAACAATACATTTGAGGTAGTTTGTAGTGAAGTAGAATGGATTAGAAAGTGAATAGCAGTATTACTCAGCCAGAAAATTAAAAACTACTCAGTATGTAGCTCGTATTATTTGCATTGAGTCCATATCCTTGGGTACAGAAGGCTGCTACGTCATCTCTCTACCTCCTTGACAAGGACCGCTGCTTTGAAGCAATAGTGCTTACAAAGCAGTTGCCAAGGGATCCCGGGGTGGCGCAGTGGTTTGGTGCCTGCCTTTGGCCCAGGGCGTGATCCTGGAGACCCGGGATTGAATCCCACGTCAGGCTCCCAGTGCATGGAGCCTGCTTCTTCCTCTGCCTGTGTCTCTGCCTCTCTCTCTCTCTCTCTCTCTCTCTCTCTGTGTGACTATCATAAATAAATAAAAATTTAAATAAAAAAAAAACACAAAGCAGTTGCCAAGAAGAACTGTTGAGGCCCAGACCATCATAAAATTCCATGTTAGAGGACTGCCATGCAGGGCTACTCATAATATGCTATAGTTTTGTACCTTTTACATTTTGCAGAGTCATGGAATAGTACTTAAACTATTTGTTTTAAGCAAAAACAAACTTCCCAGGCACATGAATAGCATGTTTTAAAGTTTTATTTAAAACTAGCCTGCAAGATAGAAGCTTTTAAGCAAGCAAAAGATTCTCCTGTGGCAAGAAAGAAAAGAAAAGGAAAAAAAAGAAAGGAAAGAAAGGAAGGAAAGGAAGGAAAGAAGAAAGAAAGAAACCTCCCTGGACTGCTTATGTAAGTCTGTCAAAGTGTTTTATAAGTAATGCTATTTTCTTCCCCAGAAGAAGCAGCTGTTGATCCTATCAGACTACCATGTTCTTCTTGGGTGTGACAGTTTCTCTTTTTCACAACTTATATTTCAGAACATTAAATTTGAGGTACCTTGTCCATCAGTAGTTCTAAAATGCAGTCTCAAAACTCTCCAGTAGGAGGAAAGTCACAGCCACCTTTTAAATCTTATGAGAGGCAGTATAATAGTATTTAAGACTGCAGACTCTGGAGTTTGCTTTACTGCTTACCAGCTCTGTGATATTGAACCAGTTACTTAATCATTCTGTGCCTCAGTTTCTTCGTTTGTACAATAATAGGACCTACATAATAGGGCTCTTGGGAAGCTTTAAATGATATGTAAAGCCCCAACATTGCCTATATAGTAAGTGCTATATATATTATGACATTTCTGGCTTTGTTTATGTGTGTGTGAATTTCTGTCTGTTCTGCTTAGCTAAGCTATACACACAACTGATAGTTTCACTTGTGTGTATGTGTTTGCATGGTTTGCATTTTTAATTTTTATTATTTTTTTAAAAAGATTATTTATTAATTTATTCATGAGAGACTCAGAGAGAGAGCCAGAGGGAGAAGCAGGCTCCATGCAGGGAGCCTGATGCGGGACTCGATCCCAGGACTCCAGGATCACGCCCTGGGTGGAAGGCAGGTGCTAAACCGCTGAGCCACCCAGGGGTCCCCAGTTTGCATTTTTTAAAGTCTTTTAGTTACAGAGGACCTGCATAAAAATAATAAAAATGCTCAAGCCGGACTTTAGCAGAGAAGAAGCAAGGAACTATTAGGCACTTTTCATCTCTTCAGTTGACACTTTCTCTTTTATATGATTGGTTTCGTTCAACTATGTAAAATATTTTTCCTGTTAGTAACCAATATGGCAGTAGGATTTGTGTGTTTACATAGTAATATTTTCTGTAGTGACCAAACATACTATGTTTTAAACATTTTAGTCTTGAATTGGTTTTTCCACTAATGCGCTTAGTATTTGTTATTGATGTTCTAGGCAGCAACATTGTTACCCAGTACCAAGGGAAAAAGTGTGGTGGAGTGGAAAGGGGACTGGCTTGTCTTTCCAGAATTGCTACATGCATGTGGTCAAAAGATATGAATTTGAATGCTGAATTGAATGCTTATTAGTATTATGACTTTAAAAAAGTTTTTTAGCCTGTTGGAATCTCAACTTTTTATCAATAAAATGGGAATATTAATAAGTGCCTTGTGGGGTGGCATCATGTGATCTAAATAACCCTAATAAGATACCAAGAACAGTGTTTGGGACATAACAGACACTCAGTACATGTTAGTTCTCTCTAAACTAGCCCCCTTCCTCTTGCTGTCATATTCCTAAGCAGTAACCAGCAATGTAACCTTAAATTTCTTTTCTTCTCTAGACCTCTGAGTTTCCTGAATGGTGCTAAGTCATCCTTTTATTTATCTTTGCTCATCTTCCATTTCCCTGATATCCCTATTAACCCTTTCCACTAAGAGCACTGAGAACTTCTCTCACCCCTCCCTTTGCCCCCACCTTGGGCTTATCTGCATTCACCTCAGTCATTTCTTCTGGTCTTGGGTACCTTCTTCCCACTAAACACTAATCACTCCTATGCTGGGTTCCATCATTTCTTGCCACCTCAGCTGTCTAGTGTTTGCTCTCTCTTCTGTAATTTTGCGTATTTTGTTTTGTTACAGCCTTCTCATATCCAATACTCTTCTATTTATAAAAAGTCCCTTCCTAGCTTCTTCATCCTTCCTGTAGTTATTGCTGTATTTTCTCTTACCCTGGCTTAGGAGAAAAAAAAATTATACACACACACACACACACACACACACACACACACACATATGTATATTATTTCTACATCACTGTTCGCTCAGTTTGCTGGTTTCTCTTCCTGTCACACCACTGAGACTTAGAATAGTGTTGGACATCATTCAGTGGACATAATTCAGTTTATCAGCGCATATATGACTTGACTCCTCATACTTGACACCATGAATCTTCTTGACATCTTTCTTTTGGTTCTTCCAATCTGGCCTTCTTTCTTAGTTCCTATCACTGAATTCACTCCCTCTGTCCCTTAAATGTGGGTGTTTTCCAGGATTCTGTTCTCATGCTTTCCTTCTGACTCTCTTTTCTCCTCTTGGGATGATCTCATGTGCCCTCATAGTTCTTTTTATTCTCATCTGTATACTAATGCTCTCTCGTCCTCTGTCTGCCATACTTCTTGCCTAAGCTCTAGAATTGTGTGTTGGACTTTTCTACCTCCATAGTCCATAGATTCCATAACGTGTCCATAATGAATTGAATTAATCATCTGTCTCAGGGCGCCTGCCTTCGGCTCAGGTCGTGATCTCGGGATCCGGAATTGAGTCCCACGTCGGGCTCCCTGTGAGGAACCTGCTTTTCCCTGCCTGTGCCTCTGCCTCTCTCTCTCAGTCTGTGTCTCTCATAAATAAATAAATCTTAAAATCAATCAATCAATCTTTAAGAGACTTTAAGTCTCTTAAAATAAAATATCTCTCTCCTCTTCTTCCCCCTGCTCTGGACATTCCCCTCCCGATAAGCTTACACTTTCTCCTAAATTCCCTGACTTGGTTGGTGAAACAGCTATCCATCCCATTAACCAAATATGAAACCTTGATAAACCCTTGACACAACTTCTTCCTTTCTCCACATCCAGTTAGACACATCTGAGCAGAGAAATGAATGACAGGCCAGCCTTATGAATTCTGTGGGAAGATCTGAAGCAGAGGTGAGACTACCTTTACTGTCATACTAATGTGCTCTGAACATACTGGCCCAGATTTGCCTGACTCCTGTATGCACTGATGTTAAGAAGATTATTTATATAGGAAAGCTCTTAAACAGATCAAATAAGGAAATACATATGCGTCATCTTAGGCTGTTTTCACTGACAATATTTTCAAATAAAAAGTTGTGAGGTTGTCCCTAAAAAATGGATCTTAGATTCATTACAGCTCCTCAAATTCCGTTTTTGTTCTTTATGGGAGGAAGCAGGGAACATGGCAGGTGGGGTGGGTAGGCACAGAACTCTCTTAACTTAGCCGAAGCTCTCCTGCCTGTTGGCTTTGTTTTGAAGACACTTAGATTTGGGATTAACAACACAATTGTTCCTTCTTAAAAATTTATGTAATTTTATATTCCATATATTTTATTAAATACACCCTTTAGTAGAGAATATTCAGCTTTATGTGTTCTATATCCTGATTAACTAGAAATCTTAAAATTTTATATAACCTATATAACTAAAAAGATTATATTATTTTTGCACAGGTATAGAACTAGGTTATACGAAAATACAATTAATTACTGGAAGCAAAAGCCTTCTGTTTATCACAGGCAAACAGCTCTTTCCACCAGAAAGGATAAGCATGATCTCCCTCCCTAGCTGCTTCCTGGCACATAATACAATGTTGAGTACTGTGGTTATATGTGAACATTGGATTGCCAGCATCCTGGCAGCAGACCTTCTGTTACATGGGATCTTTACCTCACCTGCAGTGCTAGCTTAGTGGTATCCTGCACATAGGAGGCCTCTGGGAAATATTGACTGAATGATTCAAGGTTGCTGTCCAGAGGTGAGTACTTGAGCTCAGTGGCACAGACTACTATTCAGCTACTGGGGCTACAGTAGCCAGATGGAGTCTGTGGGCTCCTGTGCCTTCTTAATTCTCTTGGTCACCCACCCTTTACACTCATCCTATTAAGACCACCCTCCCTTTTCCCCCATTGGCTTGGATACTGATTGCCTCTCTGCCTCTCATGCTGTCTCTCTCAACAATGATTTAGGGCTATTTTTATAGTCTGCTAATTCTCTGAGAATGAGGTGCCTCTTCTGGGAAGCACTGCCATCCTCAATGGCACTGCAAATAGGTTTTTGTTGACTGATCTCCAGGCTCTCCAAGTCATTTTGCCCTCACTCTGAGTACAAGGCACCATCTGTTTGCTTTGATGGCTTAGTGAATTGAGGGCTCATAAATGTAGCTGATATCTAAAATAGATTCAAATCACAGTGTGGACAGAATAATGGTCTTCTTCACCAGAGATGGATGGACAATTACTTTTATAGCTTTGCAGAAAAACGGATATGCAAATAGACACTTCACCCAAATTGATGGCCTGAATTACTCTCCCTGTGCTGATGCTTTTGCTCAGGGACAGGAACCTGCCACCCTGATTCAGGAGAAACAGGAAAAGAAACATTATCTGACTGGCCCAAGTTCACTCTGAATCATCAGTAAAGTGTTGGCCATCATAGTCTTCTGCTACTTTGGTTTATGAGGGTCAGAAGAATTTTTCAAGCATAAAGAATATTAGAATAACCATTAAAAATGTGAGCTAGTCACCTTGGCCTATGCCTACTGTAATACAGTTGATCAGAGGGAAATCCCTTGCAGTGAGACAGGTGATTGTGGCCTGTGTACTATGCAGTGATTTGTCTAGAAATTGAGTATGCTGTTAAGTAGTTTAAAAAGATTTATTACCACTTCTGGCTAATTTGTTCTTAAAGTTAGCTGAGATCTGGAATCCTTGTGATCCATGGGTTATAGTGAGTGAGTTGTCTCTGACCTCTCCATTACCTGCAATTATCTCCCACCAAAAGCAATCAGAGCCACACGCAGCTGCCCAAATAGCCCCCTCTACCCCGACACATGCTCAGTGCCAACTGTTCTCTAGGCACACTGCTATGCACCAGACACATTCATGGTTCTTTTTTTTTTTTTTAATTTTTATTTATTTATGATAGTCACAGAGAGAGAGAGAGAGAGAGAGGCAGAGACATAGGCAGAGGGAGAAGCAGGCTCCATGCACCGGGAGCCTGATGTGGGATTTGATCCCGGGTCTCCAGGATCGCGCCCTGGGCCAAAGGCAAGCGCCAAACCACTGCGCCACCCAGGGATCCCCACATTCATGGTTCTGATCATTAAAGCGGCCCTATCACATAAATATTGTTATACCCATTTTACACATGAGGAACCTGAGGATCAGCATAATTAAGTAACTTGCTTGAGTTTCCACAGAGGCAGAGGCAGGATTTAAACCCAGTCTTACTTATCTCATGCTCTTTCTGGAATGTTGCATTGCTTTCCAATGCTCTTTTCCCCTGCCTATGCTTATTCTGTTTCACCTTCTGTTTCCTAGTCAGAATCCTTATTGATTGCAAGTGTCTTTTGACATATAAAATATGCATTTGTGTATATACACACACACATATGTACACAAACATGTTTTAATATCTACATGCCTATATAGATAGATATAGGTATTTATAGATATATAGATGCAAATGTAAGTAGATATATAGATGTAAATAAATGAAGAAAGATATACACCTCAAATATTAATGGTCATTTTATCTGAGTAGTAGAATAATTTGTGATTTTCATTTTTTCTTTGTGTTTTTCTGTATTTCTCAAAATAAATTAATATTGTGATCAGGAAACAGTTTTTTAAATCTTTCACATCCTTTCAAGTTCTTATGCCACTGCCTTTGTGAGTAAAATCTTTCCCAATCTCCACACTGATGCTACCTCTTCCTCTTTGAAACACACTACCTTTTCCTAGCACTTTGTATTGTCTTGGGGACATTTCTAGCATTTTTGTGTTCTGTGTAACCTCAGTTCCCCAAGGCCCACAGACTCATAGAGGAAAAGAGTCAGGGAGGCACAGCTAATGATAAAAATGATAATTAACAATAGTTGTTCCAGTCTGCACCCATCATGAAGGCTAAAATCTTGCTGTATCCGCCATCTCCCAGACTTTGGTCTCTTCCCATCCCTGTGGTCTTGACCCTCTATCCTCTGTATTGCTATTCCTATGACATGAGTCAGCCATCGTGCTCACTCTGCTGTTGTGTTTGAAGCTGTCCCCTCTCCTATCACTTGGTACCAAACTAGGCCCCATTATTCCATCAGGCCTCATACGGGCCAGGTCATGACTCTAATCTTCATCACTTGACTAAAATGGGGCCACCTCTTCTCACTCAGATTGTACTTTTTAATAGTTATCCCTCTTCCCCTCCTTTCCTTAATCTCTGATAAAATCTATTGCATGACTCATGACTCATGTCTTCCTACTTCTTAACGTACTACCCTCTCCTGTCACGTTGCGTGGAAGAACTTGCAATAAAATTAGGCAGGAGACCGAGTAATCTGACCCAGTCCTTCCCTCTCAGTCTGGGGCCCCAGGCAAAAGGATGCACAACTGCTCTCAGTTGTCTGGGAGATCAAAGTGTGATTTCATTCTATAAATTATTTAAGTGTCTCTCTCCTGGGTAGCTTGTTAGCCTTTATCTCACCAGTCATTCCCTTTCCAGGGAGGCATGTCTGCAGCTCCCAGGACCGGAAGCTCGTGGCCTGCTCTGGGTAGACAAGCACAACCAACCATGCTTGGGCTCCCAGTACACTGTGTCCTCTTCTTTCTTCTTTCTTCTTTCTTCCTTCTTCCTTCTTCCTTCTTCCTTCTTCTTTCTTCTTTCTCCTTCTTTCTTCTTCTTTCTCCTTCTTTCTTCTTCTTTCTCCTTCTTCTTCTTCTTTTCTTCTTCTTCTTCTTCTTCTTCTTCTTCTTCTTCTTCTTCTTCTTCTTCTTCTTCTTCTTCTTTTCTTCTTACTTCTTTCTTCTTTCTTCTTTCTTCTTCTTCTATTTATTTATTCCTGAGAAACACACATGAGAGAGAGAGGCAGGGACACAGGCAGAGGGAGGAGAAGCAGGCTCCATGCAAGGAGCCCCATGCAGGACTTGGTCCCCAGAATCTGGGATCAGGCCCTGAGCCAAAGGCAGATGCTCAGCCGCTCTGCCACCCAGGCATCCCCACTGTGTCCTCTTCTAAGCCTCTCCATTAGCTTAGTTTAGACCCTTAGTTTGCATAGGATGGCAAGAGCTCCATTAGCTTTTGTGGAATGAATTACTGAAATCTGTTGAATTTTGTGTTTTGCTTTTCTCCCTTATTATCACAGCAAACAATCAAATAAAAGTGATTAGTCCCACTTTGTTCTATACTAAGTATATCACACTAATTCTTTTTTTTTTAATTAATTTTTATTGGTGTTCAATTTACCAACATACAGAATAACACCCAGTGCTCATCCCGTCAAGTGTCCACCTCAGTGCCCGTCACCCATTCCCCTCCAACACCCGCCCTCCTCCCCCCTTCCACCACCCCTAGTTCGTTTCCCCGAGTTAGGAGTCTTTATGTTCTGTCTCCCTTCCTGATATTTCCCAACATTTCTTCTCCCTTCCTTTATATTCCCTTTCACTATTATTTATATTCCCCAAATGAATGAGAACATACACTGTTTGTCCTTCTCCGATTGACTTATTTCACTCAGCATAATACCCTCCAGTTCCATCCACGTTGAAGCAAATGGTATCACACTAATTCTGATGTTGTTACTTATTTGAGTTTTAGAACTTTGAGATGTAATTTACATACTGTAAAATTTACCCCTTTAAAGTTTACAGTTTTGTGGTTTTTCATATATTCAGAAAGTTGTACAACTATCACCACATCACTGATACCTGATTCCAGAACATTTCATCATGGCAAATACAGGTGACCTTCTCTGTCACTCTCTGTTACTCTCTCTACCCCAGACCCCTCCAGTAACCACTAGTCTATTTTCTTTCTCTATAGATTTGTCTGTTCTGGACATTTCATAAAAATGGAATCATATGACATGTGGAATTTTGTATCTGCTTTCTTTCACTTAGCACAATGATTTCAAGGTTCATACGTGCTGTAGCATGAATAGGTGTTTCGTTACTTTTTAATGGCTAAATATTTTACTGCATGGATATTCCACATTTTTGTTTATCCATTCATCAGTCGATGAACATTTGGATTGTTTCTTCTTTTTGGCTATTATGAATAAAGTTGTTGAGAACACTTAGGTACATGTTTTTCCTCAGGACATATGATTCCTTTTTTTTTTTTTTAGAGGTTTTCTTTATTTATTCATGAGAGACACACACACACACACACATAGAGAGAGGCAGAGACACAGGCAGAGGGAAAAGCAGGCTCCATGCAGGGAGCCCAATGTGGGACTCGATCCCGGCTCTCCAGGACCAGGCCCTGGGCCGAAGGCAGTGCTAACCTGCTGAGCCACCCGGGCTGCCCGAGGTCATATGATTTCAATTTGGGGGGCGTATGCCCAGGTGAATCATACGGTATGTTTAACTTTTTAAGGAAATGCCAAATTGTTTTCTAAAGTAGTTGCATCATTTTACGTTCCCAGAAGCAATGCATGAGGGTTCAGTTTCTCCCCATCTATACCCACATGTTATTGTCCATCTTTTGGTTATAACTATCCCAGTGGTTGTGAAGTGGTATCTCATTGTGGTTTTGATTTGCATTTCCCTTATAGCTAATAATGTTGAGTTTCTTGTCGTGTGTTCATTGGTCATTTGGTATTTTGGGGGAAAAATGTCTATCTAGTTTATTGCATGTTTTATCATGTGTTAGAGGGTGGGGGAGAAAGAGTAAAATATCCTCCAGATTGATACTGATAATTTGTGCCTTTCCCATACCAGCAAACAACCTGTGTAATCTATTTGCCAGTGAGAAACAGGATATGTAATCTGCCCAGTATGCCCAAGGGTATTGGCTTAACAGCCCTTGCCTGAGGTAGTATTGGGGGCAGTTTGTCAACAGCTCATAAGTCAGAATATTTTAAAGGCAAATGTAATCTTTTTACTATTTCCCAAGTAGTTTGAGGACCTCAATTCCCTGATTTACAGTGGACGCATCCTACTGCATCAGACAGAGACAACTTTTCCTCTAGCAGAAGGGCTCTCGCCCAGGCTAACACATCTGCTTCATGATTGCCTGGCACTGTGCGTAGGGAGTGAGTGGACACATACCATACTTAGCTGCATCGGGTTTAGCACATACACCCCAAATATCTTTCCATAGGTCTGCTCCCCACAGGGCTCTATTTAATTAATTTTTTTTTTTAGAGGTTTTCTTTATTTATTCATGAGAGAGACACACACACACACATAGAGAGAGGCAGAGACACAGGCAGAGGGAGAAGCAGGCTCCATGCAGGGAGCTCGATATGGGACTCGATTCTGGGTCTCCAGGATCAGGCCCTGGGCCAAAGGCGGCGCCAAACTGCCGAGCCACCCGGGCTACCCAAGTTTGCTTATTTGAACTTCCATCACCAATAACTGTGGTATATTGGTAGGCAAACACTCATAACAGTATAATAAATTCTGTTATTACAAGTCAGTTTTTCTAAACTCTGCTGTTTGAGTTTCTTTTGTGTAGGGACCATGTATTAATTGTATCTCTGTATCCCTGAAACCTTACTTCTAATAGTAACTTGAAAGCATGCCATTGAAAGGATGAAAGAATTTGGTGGCTCTGAACTCCTCTTAAATGCTGAACTCTAGGCTATATACTGTAGAGGCTACAGCAGGAGAGGAAATGCAGTGTGCTCTGCCTCTGGAGAACCTGAATCTTAGTTAAGAAGACAACATATCAAAAAAAAAAAATAGAAGACAACATATCTATACAAGAAATCTTTAACACAGGATCTGATCAAGTGCCAACATAAGGGCTCTAGAAGTTTGGGCTCGTCCTCTTTGTCTCTATCCATGCATGGGAAAGAGTCTCATAGAGTTTTGAGGTTGAAACAACCATCGGGACTATTGATGTCCAGCCACCAGTCAGTGTAGGATCCTCTGGCAGCTGGTTATCCAGCTTAAACATTCCTCCACTTACACACTCTCACCCACAGGGAGAAGCCCCAACACTCCCCCCCTCAGGACTTGATGTGGTTGTTTGCTAACTTTGGGCAGTGAGAGAAAATCAGATTGCTTTTTTAGCTAGATGTGTGCATCTTTCGATCTTTGCCATGAAAGAAACTACAAGCCTGAAAGAATGCGTGTAAAGTCAACAGGAAAGGAAAGAGCTCTAGTCAAAAGCTTGAATCTCAATGGGATAGGTCTAAGGATACTGACATGCTGATGTTAGGTAATTCCTTACCTAACAGATCAAGTTCATCCTGAGAGGATCACTTCTGGCGGGCCAAAATGAATTATTTTTTGAAGCCTGTTATCGTCTTAGAGCCCATGTATATGTGAATGTTCTGGGAAGTTCTGAAGATATGAGATTTGGAGAGGTGAATTCATTCCACATACCAGTTAGACATTTTATTCTATCTAATTCAGGATAAAGACTGATAATTTCTGGGGCTAATCAGATATTCCTGGAGGTTTCTTGTCAAGAATGCAGTATGATAAAGGTTTTCAAGCCAGAATGTAAAACTCTCCCCTAGTAACCTTTGAAAATAGAATTATATTAGGAGATAAAAGTATATTATGAAGTACAATACCCACAATTTTAGTGGTGCAAGTTAAATAAAACATGAGGATAAAGAAAACTTATATTATGAAGTACAATACCCACAATTTTAGTGGTGCAAGTTAAATAAACCAGGGCTGGCCCACAGTTGTATATGATAGTGGGCAAAATGTATGGCATCCTTATCACAGTTTTCAAGGTCCCACTGATTGACAGCCAATCAGAACACGTAGAAGGAAGCACTAAACCACTTGGTGTTGGAGGATTAGAGAAGGCACAGAGCAGGTCTTCTGGTGGGTAACATATGGACAGGGTGGAAGAGAAGAGACGAGGTCAGTGAGAGGGCCATAGAGGCTAGAATGTATAAGATATAGTATTTGATCAATGCAAAGTACCCAGAAAGCTGCAAACCTGGGCTTTGGTAGAGGCAAGGCACAGGAAGACTGCTGTCCCTGTGTCCACCTAGGTGTGTCAGGACTCTTACAGCTTTCAAACAAGATTAGCTCACTTGGTGCAAATAAAATATCCACATGACTCCTTGTGCTCCAGTCAATAGCCCCTATTGAATTGATGACTAAGGCAATCCATCTATGACTTATCAGAAATTCTCTTCCCAAGGAGGTCAGGGGAGAAAATGGGTGTGGTGGGCCAAGAAAGATTGGCCATTCTGGGTGGGCCAGAGTGAGTCACCTTCCCCAGAGCTAATGCCAGAGACAAGGCCAAGGCCTTTTGCCTTTGCTGCTTATTCTCTTCACCTTTTCCCCAAATCCTGACCCTGTCAGCTCTTTGACTTTTCTGATACAGCCCTGGAGCTGAAACAGCTCTAACTTTATAGGTAGGGATCCTGAGACCCAGAGAGGAGAAGGGATTTGCCCTAATTCCTATGGCACATGGATTTCAGAATTCAGAGTAGAGGGCCTCTTGACTAACAACCCCTTACATTCTGTTCGTCACCATGTGTCTTTCCTCTTTGAGTCTTCCCCCGCATTGTGCCAACTGAGAGGCAAAAAGGACACAGACAGGACATGGCAGAAACCTGAAGGGGTTATCCCTCAACTGTAAAGTGCCTCGTGGAACAGGAGGAGATGCAGGAGGAGTTTGGTAGCAGAAGCTCATCTTCCATGACCCTATTCTCAAAAGCAAATCTGGTTTCAGGTGGCATTTTCTAAAATGTAAACTGAAAAAAAAATACACAAAATACATAAAATAAAAATGTAAACTGAACTAACAAACTCTGTAATGCTTTCATCTCTAATAAATTTTTCTGAACAAATATTGGAGTCTATTCAAATTTTTGTTTTCAGTACCCTCCCTTTTTAACTTTTTAAAAAATAGTAATTTTTTATTCAGGTATAATTAACATACAGTGTTATATTAGGTACAGATGTACAATATAGTAATTCAGCAATGCTGTACATTTCTCACTGCTCATCATGATCTGTGTGCTCTTAATACCCTTCACCTGTTTCACCCATCCCCCAAACCCCCTACCCTCTGGTGACCACCCATTCTCTGTATTTAACTTTTTGTAAAGTTTAGTGTGTTACAACAAGGTCCATATTTCTCTCCCCTGATAAATGTCATCTTTCCTGCCTGGATATCCCAAGGCCTCTCTTCCTTCAGTGACCACAAAGCAACCCTGAAGAGGGGCCTTAGGTTGAATTCAGATCAGAGGAAGCATATAATTTCCATATTAAAGATTTGGAGGTGGGACGCCTGGGAGGCTCGGCAGTTAGCTTGCCCAGGGCAAGGTCCTGGAGTCCCAGGCTCCGGCTCCCTACATGGAGCCTGCTTCCCTCTCTGCCTATGTCTGCCTCTCTCTCTGTATCTCTCATGAATAAATAAAATCTTAAAAAAAAAAAAAAAAAAAGAATTGGAGGTGCTGGTCTCACTGTCTGATGAACAATCTCCTCCCTTTTGCAGTGTGGTCCCCACAAGGGATAAAATCTTGCTTTTAAGTCTTCTGTACCCCCTTCCCACAACAATTTGGCATAAGTCAGAGGCATGGAACAACACGGACTCCAAGAGGAGTAGCAGTGTAATGTGGGATGAAACAAGTGCCTGCTCGTGAGACCCTTTAATGTCTTCCTTTCATGTCCTCCTCTGGGCCTCTCAGAGCCTTCCACTCCTGAGAATGTTGCATCCAAGTTCCATCTCTGGGCTGGGTTTTGTTTTTGTTTTTGTTTTCGTAAAGGGCTTTGTTGTTTCAGACAAGCGTCATAAACTAAACCTGGCTGTGTATCTGTTTTGACTATCCATCTGGCTTTGTTGTACCCTCAGCTCACAGATTCCTCAAAATCAGGTGTACCTATTTCTCCTTAGGCTAGATAATTGTTCTATGCATGCTCCTCTCTGGGTCAGGAAGGGAAGTCCAACTTCCCCTCCATATCAGTTAATTTTAAACACTCTAGTTCCTCTTATGTATAATTAGGAATTGGTATACCAGAGATGACCCAAAACTTCCGAGACTGATCCTGGGAGCACAATTTCCTGAAATGGTTAAGGGAGGAAAAGGGAAACTCTCATCATGGCCAGATTGAATCAGAGATCTGTGAGAAAAAGAGGCTTAAAAAGTAAAAGCCTAAACCCTTATTTGCCACCCAGAAGTTGCAACACCTTATTAAAGATATTGGTAAAATTCTTTTCTGGAAAGTCTTTTGTGTACCTGTACAAAGTGACAGCAAAAGATTAAGTCCTCCTACCTTTAGAGGAGGTGTGCCAGTTATCACTCAATACCTACTTTTTTTTTTTTTTTTGCAGTTTTATACCTTTATTTGACAATCAGCAATTAGTTCTCATCCACATTAACAGTCTGTATATTTTTGAAAGTGGTGACAGGTACGTAAATAACCAGCATGTAGAGCTTGTTTGGTGAATCTTCATCCTCGTTACATTTTCTGGACAACTGCACACGGATACGGTATGGAACATTGCTTTTTCCTTTGGCCCAGACAACTTTGTTGAGCCTGGTGTCAACGTGCACATCTGGAGTTCCCATCTCCTTCATGGCAAATTTCCAGATCTCTTTGAGTGCCCGAGGGGCACACTTCTTGAAATCCACTCCGTGGGTATGTTTGTGAATGTTGATGGTCACTACCTCGTTGATGGCAGGACGGCCCTTCTTCTCCCCGCCACCCTTCTTTGCGGGAGCCATTCTGTGGGGCCCTAGTTGGAAAAGCACTCAATATCTACTTATTCCAGATCCATCCTTCATTGCTTCGCTTGAGATACTGGGACATTTCTTTGCCAGCCGGCTGAATGTTGAGCTTTATCAGTAGGGGGTGCTGGAGGATAAATTTCATCTACATAAACAGGTGGTTTCTTGCCCTCTAGGAACCCTAACATTAGTACTAGTGGTTTCTATCTACTAGTATGCTAACTGTGGGGTGTCCTGCTTGCCAGCCAAGGCCCACAGTTTCCTGCCCATTGGCTTCAGCTGCTGACTGCGTACCAGCTCTATCTCAGGCCATCCAGTGAACTTCTCTGCCATCCAGTGGCTGGTGGATCCAGTCATACCCTCTCCAATGAAGTCTGTGTCTCAGCCTTAGGGAGGGGCTCCCTCGCCTTCCAAGTTGGTTCCTTTGGTTACCCTCCCTCTACCATAGGGTATTTTTGGGAGTTCTCTTTTATTCCCTCCTAAGTAGTTAGTTCCTTATTTATTTATTTATTTATTTATTTATTTATTTATTTATTTATTCATGAGAGACACACAGAGAGAGACACAGAGGCAAAGGGAGAAGAAGCAGGCTCAATGAAGGTGCCTGATGCGGGATTCAATGCCAGAACTCCGGGATCATGTCCTGAGCTGAAGGCAGACGCTCAACCGCTGAGCCACCCAGGCATCCCTAGTTCCCCTGTTAATAGTTAATAATTCATTTATATTAAGCTGTTCCTGCTCAGATTACCGTGGTTACTGAATCCTGAATGTCTGTTCATGGGCCTTGATTTTGAAAATGTAATTACGAGTAAACAACAGTACCCTTTTAGGTCAGGTTGTTGATAAATTCAAAATTAACTGAACATGTAAAAATACATGGGTCCCAGGGATCCCTGGGTGGCGCAGTGGTTTGGCGCTTGCCTTTGGCCCGGGGCGCGATCCTGGAGACCCGGGATCGAATCCCACATCAGGCTCCCGCTGCATGGAGCCTGTTTCTCCCTCTGCCTGTGTCTCTGCCTCTCTCTCTGTCTCTCTGTGACTATCATAAATAAATAAAAATTAAAAAAAATTTTTTTTAAAAATACATGGGTCCTAATAATTCTAGAAACTACCCAAAATGGGTCAGAATGAGTTTTATTCAACCAGAAATCATAACTATGAGTATTATACTTAGAATTAGCATTAAATCATTTTGTAGTTTAATGGTAGTGAAATAAAGCTCTTATTAAATTTTGGAGACTAAGATTTCTAGAATGAGAGAGCAGATTCTCCTTTCCCCTGAGTAGCATCAGCACCTATGACCATTCAAAGAGCAGAAAGCCTCCATTTTTTAAGATTTTAGAACAATTAACTGTTAGATATCTGGTGCCATCATATTGGAAAAAAACCTCACCAATCATCTGTCAGATGAAGGAATTCCATTGCCACACACAAAATGTGTATGAGTGATGCTAGACCAGTACTGTCAGATGGAAATAGACGGTGGGCTACTAATGTAATTTAAATTTTTCTAATGGTCACATTAAAAAAAAACGAGAGAAACAGGTGAAATTAACTTTAATAATTTATTTAATATAACCCCAAATATTGAATATATTGCCAAGGTAATAAGCATTATTAAATTATTAATCACTATTAAATTGTTAATAAGATACTGACATTCTTTTATTTGTACCAAGCCTTTGAAATCTGATAGTGTTTTTTACTGGCAGCACTCGTCAGTATAGACTAGTCACATTTCTAGGACTCAATAACCGCATATGGCTAATGGCCACTCTCTTGACAGTATAGCTCTGGAACACGGTTTGACCATCATGGGATGTCATGGGAGCAACTGTTTGAGACACAGTTTAAAAAAAAAAAAAGAGCACCTGAGTGGCTCCGTTGGTTAAGTGTGGGACTCCTGATTTTGGCTCAGGTTGTGATCTCAAGGTCTTGAGATTAAGCCCCATGTGGGGCTCCTCGCTGATCGCTGAGGCTGCTTAAGATTTTCTCTCTCCCAACCCATCTGTGCTGCACCCACCATGCACACTCTCTCTCAAAAAAAAAAAATTAAAAATTAAAAAAAAATGGAATTGCATAAAAAATATTGGACTTTATTCTGTAGGTTTATTGATTATATTAATATTGTATTTTAAACCATTCTCTTGTATTAGATACACATAAACATAGTGATTATGTGACTTATTCTAGGAATCAAGATATTCAATGTGAAAGAAAAGGAAATGCAATTACAGAATTAAGAATGTAAGTTGGAAACACTGTTGAGCACTACTATGGAGCTTGTTATTCAAGCATGTTGCTATGAACCCATTTACTGGTATCAAGATTATAGAAACCATTAAAAATAGCGAGAAGACTCTTTTTTAAAAAAAGATTTTATTTATTTGTTCATGAGAGACACACAGAGAGAGGCAGAGGGAGAAGCAGGCTCCTTGCAGGGAGACAGATGTAGGACTCTATCCCAGGACCCTGGGATCACGACCTGAGCCAAAGGCAGATGCTCAACCCCTGAGGCACCCAGGCACCCCGAGGACACATTTTTGACTCAACGTGAATATTAGTAGAATGAAGCTCTAAGTTCTGACCTTGAGTCAGGGGAAGCCATGTGAAATATCCAAAATCCAATTGGATCTAATTTTAAAGATCCTTAGGAGTTACATAGTTGTTTGACTATGACAGAACACAATTCCATGAGGTCTTCATGTCTTAAAATTAAATGCAAAAGACATTACTATGGAACTTCAAGTTCAAACATCTCTAGATATATCTTAGCTTTTTTATATAAAATATTTACATATCTTAATATATGTACATTTATTTATCTTAAGATTTCAAAGCTCAATCAAGTAACCAACTTGACTAGGAGCTACAGACTTTTAGGAAGAAAAACTTGAACCCAGGGAACTGGATTAGGTGATCACTTCTCTATTTATATATTTAGCTATATATTTTCTTTTGTTTTCCTGGAGTATTTTATAGCAAATCTCAGATATCATATGTTTTCATCCAATTATTATCCCCTTGGCAGTATGGAGTCATTAACATAATCATATATGGGGTGTTGCAATGGGGTCTCAAAATTCTCAGGCCTCCCAGCTCAAGTACCTGCCAATAAATAGCTTCAGTTCACTGGTATTTGCTTTCTTCCCAATTGCTTTCTTTAGGTGGGTAAACATCTTCTAGCCTTAGAAAAAAAATCATAGAAATATTATAAAGAAGACACCCATTAGTACTAATATTTTTGTGTATTAAGAAACTGGCTTTGATATTTGATGTTTTATATATTGTCAGAGGAGGATGGGTTTGGTCTGGTAGAATGACAGTGTTGTAACTGATTTGAAATGTTTGAGCAATACAGATTTTTATTTTATGATGAAATCTTGGCTAAATTATTCTTAAAATTAAAAAATCTAAGATACTTTTGGTTTCCTAATATTTATACATCTAGAGTATTGGATTTACAGGTATGAATTCAGAAGGTTTTGTTTATTTAAAGTTAAAGCAGTTATCCAGAAGGTCTTGTTTATTTAAAGTTAAAGCAGTTAAAGCTTGAGGTGAAGCAGTTCACTATGTAATTACATTTATAAGCACTCTCTTCCAATGCCTAGCCCTTTGTCACTTTCTGATGTAAGAACAACCACACAGTCTACAAAATGGGACCCCAATAAAGGAAAGTTGCATGGATACTAACAGGTTGCTATCCTGTCTTATCCATCTATAGCTTCCAACAAGATTGGCGACATATGGTCCCCAAATCCCTCCTCCCTTCCCTGCTCATCAGAGCTAGCATCTTAGCACACAATTGGATGAAGGAGCATGACTAAAAAAAAATGCTAGGCATTCACCTGAGTTTTGCAATGTATTGGTTTTTCATTGTTTGCACTTCTTTTCTGCCACTGGTAATGCGGGGAAGCACCCTAGAAGCCATGATCCAAGCGTTAGGCGCATCAAGTGGGTCTGAGGTCCTTTGCTTATTCTTTTGATAGCCTTGAGGCGACCCCTACCGGAAGGTAGATTCTACTACAGTCAGAAAAACTCCAACAAAAATGCATTCCTTCCTGGGAAAAAGATGGACTCAAAATTAAACTCAGACTAACGTTCTTCCTTTATGGGACAACTTTTCCAACATATGTATAAGTTACAAACCACACATACTTTACACTTACAAAGCTCTAGTGAGATAGAAGCAAAACTATGGCACTAAGCAAAACTATATAAAACTTTTCAACAAGTGGGCTTTATGTGGCCTGAGGCTCTATCAAGGATCAAGCTGAGCTCAAATACTGCAATTCTACAATCCACCAGATTTTGGGACTCAGCCCATGTCAGTATTATATCTAGCTGGTATTCCAATAGTGTCACTCCAACCCTGAGGACTTTCTTACTTGTGTATTGCTTCTTTATTGTCAAGTACTCACATCCTGGATTCCTTTGCAGCTCAAGCCACCCTGGACTCCATATAGTACATGTGTTCTGGCAGGATATGAAAAGGATTTTCAAGAAAGAACCCAGATGGAAGGAGTCCTATGACATTCTCTTGACCATCCCCATGACTCTATGGTGCTCTAGACAATCCTTGAGGATACGAGATTGACAAGCCACAGCTATATCAAAATCAAGAGCAAACAAGGCAAATCTGGTTATAATTGATGGAGACTACCAAAGCCCAAATGGCAGCTTTATCCTAGAAAGGAAAGAGGGTTAGTGTGTAGCATTGATGGACTAAGTAAAGACCACAAAGAAGTTTTGGAGGACATATGAAGATTCCAAATAACCTCAAGTCTTGTGTATGAAATGGAAGACTGCTGGGCTAATATTAGAATTCTTAAGTCCTGGGATGCCTAGGTGGCTCAGCGGTTGAGCATCTGCCTTTGGCTCAAGGTGTGATCCTGGGTCCAGGGATCGAGTCTTGCATCTGGCTCCCTGCTTCTCCCTCTGTCTGTGTCTCTGACTCTCTCTCTGTGTCATAAATAAATAAATAAATAAATAAATAAATAAATAAATAAAATCTAAAAAAATAAAGAATTCCTAAATCCTCACCTTGCCTACCACTATACTGTACTGCTGCATATCAGGAAGGTCCTTCTTTCCTGCCCCTTTCCACCATAGCTCTCTCCATCAAATGTCTTTTGCGGTGGTGACTAATGGTCTCCCAGTAGTTGGTACACAAGAGACTTTGGGATTGTTTGTAAAGTTCTTGGCTGCATCTTTGGGATGCAATGTGCTAGATACTAAAAATTCCCCCACCTAAAGACTACCTAAGACATGGATCTCTCTGACATAGTGTGTGTGTGTGTGTTGGTGAGCTGCTTTGGTATATGAAAAACACCTCATCTTTAGGAACATTTGGTTTTATATTCTTTTCTAGCTGTAATCCTTGGAACTGGGATTTTTTGAAGATGAGAAGCCCAATATAAAACCTATGGGGATTCTAGAACAAGGCTTAATGCAAGTAGGGATGCCATTGGGGCTCTACAAACTAAGGAGTTGTCTCTTGCCTCTGTAAAGGAAGAATAAAATAGCTCAGGAATTTTAACTATGATTCAAAGCAGATAGAAAAAGATACACAAAATTAACAAAGTATTCCAGTTTCTTCACTTTATAAGAGAGGAATAGTGCATCAGTTGGTTCAGGAAGATCCTGGACATTGGAGGACAATTATTAAAAGTTATCAATTCTAAATTAATTATCCTGATTGCAAGATGAACTCTTATGTATTTGCTATGTTACTTAGGGTTTGCTTGATACGTTACACTAAACAAGCCTCACTCCCAACTCTTAATTTTTGAAAGGCCAAACACATGAACACCTGAGGAGCAGAGGAACAAAACCAAGACTATGTGAAATTATTTATAGCCTAAAAGGACATATTTATAATCTATTAAATATATACTGTGGATGTACATCTATCAAAGGGAGTATGCAAAAAGGAAAGCAGCTCCCATCATCTCCAGAATCTTATGTCATTTATTCTGAAAGATAAATTATGAATTAGCATAAATCTTTAACACTGACTTCATGCACAGGAAGTATGACCCCCCTATATACCTTAAATGTTTTACTGGATGTAAACTATGACCTCTTTCAAAATGTGCATTATCAGAACCCCCTTTGAAATAGCCTTCTGAAGTTTGCTAATATAGGTCTATCAAGCATGGGCCTAAATGTAAAATCAGAAATTATAAGATTTCTAGAAGAAAATATAAGAGAAAATCTTTGCAATTTTATGGTAAGCAAAGATTTCTTAGATAAGACACAAAAAGCACAATCTATAAAAGAAAAAAATTCATCAGAATTCACAAAAATTAAGAACTCTGGTCTCAAAAGATACTGTTAAGATAATGAAAACTAGGAGAAAATATTTACAAATCATATACCTGATAAAGGACTTGTATCCATGATCTATAAAGAGCCCTGAAGGGGCACCTGAGTGGCTCAGTTGGTTAAGCATCTGACTCTATCTCAGCTCACATCTAGATCTCAAGGTCATGAGTTCAAGCGCTGTGTTGGGCTCCACCAAGTGTGGAGCCTACTTCATTTTTTTTTTTTCAAAGAGCCCTGTGTACCCAAGAATAAGAAGACAAACAGCTCAACTTTTTTAATATGAAAAAGGTTTGAAAAGACACTTTACCAAAGATATATGGATGGCAAGTAAACATATGCAAATATGTTTAATATCATTAGTTTTTAAGAAAATGCAAATTAAAACCACAATGAAATACCACTTCACATTTATTGGAATGACTAAAAGTAAAGACTGACCGTACCAAGTACTTAGGAGGGTATAGAGCAATTGGAACTCTCATGTATTGCTGGTGGAAATTCAAAATGTGTTTCTTACACAGTTAAACATATACTTAACCATACAACCCAGCTATTCCATACCTAGTATTTACCAAGTGAAATGAAATCTATATTCATACAAAAACCTGCACAATATTGTTCATAGAAGCTTTATTTGTAATCATAAGAAAAACTGAAACAAACCTAGTGTCCCTCAGCTGTGGAGTGGATAAACATCCATAAGTGCATCCATATGTGTTGTTAGAATGTAATTTAGTACAATCACTTTGAAAAACTGTTTGGCAGTGTTTCCCAAGGTCAAATATATACCCCAGCAATTGCACTGCTGGAAATCCAATAGAAATACATAATATGTTTGCCAAAAGGCTTATTGCAGGATGTTCATAGCAGTAGTACTTGTAATAACCCAGTGATAAAGACTCTGACTCCATTTTTTGTTTGACCACTGACAGCCTTCAAGCCCCATAATTCCCTTTTTCCTTCCTGCTCCAAGGGACATGCTGCTAAGAAAACCCAGGTTTCCTTGGCATGGGTGGTAATCCAAGCCACACAAACTCCAGCCTGTAGAAGAGAGTCTTCATCCTTGACCTGCCTCCGCTCAAACCACTATAAAAATCAGAGCCACTTGCCCCTTCTACTTAAGCCAAACAGACTGGCTTGTGTGTTGGCTGTGCTGTCCCCTGAAAGCCTCCCTATGTGAGTTATAAATTTCTCAGAGCCTCTGGGTGAGGGTATTGTGTTACCAGTCTCCAACTCTGAACCAATTTTGGGTGGGTGAATACCACCCTCCACAGTGCAACCACAAAGCAAAACCCAAAGTAGAAACTATTCAAATGCCCAGTCACCAGATACACATACAAAGAAATTATTGCATAATTACCCAATGGAACTTATAGGACAATGAGAATAAATTAACTACTTCTTGTAATCTTATAATGTTTAACAAAAGAAATCAATACAAAAGAATATATTATTGTATTACTGTAATTATAATTTTTTAATTTGAGTGTAGTTGACACAATGTTACATTATTTTCAGGTGTATAACATGTATCGAGAGTTCAACTTCTCTATATATACATTATGCTATGCTCACCATGAATATAGCTACTTTCTGTCACCATACAATGCTATCATAGTATCATTGACTATGTTCCCTATGCTGTACCTCTTGCTTCTGTGACTTATTCCATAAATGGAAGGCTGTGTGTACTCCCCCTCTTCAACTATTTTGCCCATCCTCCACTCCTCTACTCTCAGGCAACCGTCAGTTCTCTGTATTTATAGGCCTGTCTGATTCTGCTCTTTGTTTATTTATTCATTTTTTTCATTTTCTAGATTCTACATATGGGTGAAATCACATGATATTTGTCTATCTCAGTCTGACTTATTTCACTTAACATAATATCCTCTATGTTGTCCATGTTGTCACAAATGATAAGATCTCATCCTTCTTTATGGCTACATAATATTCAATTGTGTGTTTGTGTGTGTGTGTGTTTGTGTGTGTGTGTATAGTTTTTCAGGTTAGTGTTTTCATTTTCTTTGAGTAAATACTTAGTAGTGGAATAACTGGATCATGTGGTATTTCCATTTTAATTTTTTTTTTCCATTTTAATTTTAAAAAATATTTTTAAAATATTTATTTATTTGAGAGAGAGAACATGAGGTGGGAGGGGTAGAGGGAAAGAAAGAAGAAGCAGATGCCTTGCTGAGCAGGGAGCCACTGCGGAGCTCAATCCCAGGACCCTGAGATCATGATCTAAGCCAAAGGTAGACACTTAACTGACTAAGCCACCCAAGTGCCCCTCTATTTTAATTTTTTGAGTTTTCCATAGTGACTGCATAAATTTAACATTCTCACCAACAGTGCATGAGGGTTCCTTTTTCTCCATATCCATGTAACATTTGTTATTTCTTGTCTTTTTTATTTTAGCCATTCTGTCTGGTGTGAGATGATATCTCATGTGGTTTTGACTTGCATTTCCCTGATGATGAGTGATGTTGAGCATCTTTTCATGTGTCTATTAGCCCTTTGTATGTCTTTTTTGGAAAAACATCTATTCAGTAGGTTGCCTTTTTGCTTTGTTGATAGTTTCCTTTGCTGTGCAAAAGCTTTTGTTTTGCTGTAGTTCCAACAGTTTATTTTTGCTTTTGTTTCCCTTGCCTCAGAAGACATATGTAGAAAAATGTTGCTACAGCCAATGTTAGAGAAATTACTGCCTGTTTTCTCTTCTAGGATTTTTATGGTTTCAGATCTCACTTTTAGGTCCTTAATTCATTTTGAGTTTATTTCGTGAATAGTGTTAGAAAGTGGTCTGGCTTCATTCTTTTGCAAGGAGCTATCCACTTTTCCCAGAACCATTTATTGAAGAGACTGTCTTTCCCCCCATTGTATATTCTTGCCTCCTTTGTTATACTTCAATTGATCATGTAATTGTGGGTTTATTTCTGGACTCTATTCTGTTCTATTGAGCTATGTGTCTGTTTTTGTGTCAGTACCATACTGTTTTGATGACTACAGCTTTGCAGTATGTCTTGAAAGCTGGAATTGTGATACCTCCAGCTTTGTTCTACTTTCTCAAGATTTCTTAGACTATTTGGGGTCTTTGTGGTTCTGTACAAATTTTAGGTTATTTGTTCTAGTTCTATGAAAGATGCTATTGGTATTTTGATAGGGATCACATTGAATCTGTAGATTGTTTTGTACAGTATGGACTTTTTAACAAATATTAATTCTTCTAATTATGAGCATGGAATATCTTTCCATTTGTGTCATCTTCAATCTCTAAGAATATATTCTTTGTGACTACATTTAAATAAAGTATAAGAGCAGGCAAAGTTAACCTATGTCAAAAGTCAGGATAGCCACCGCCGTTCTTAGCGTAGTAGGCTATTGGAGAGAAGTGTAAAGTGAGTGCTTTTCTAAATGTCAGGCTCAACTTTGAGAAAAAAAAGGCAGGGCTGGGTGAGGGAACGTTCACAGCTCTGAGTGGAGCTCTCACTCTGCCCTTTGGGCTGATGAGTTAAGAGTGTGAGCTAGCCCCACCCAGTGGACAAATGTGGATATGCATGTCAATGCTTAAAAGAGGTAGATGACAGGCCTCTCCTGGGCGCCTCATTGGGTCAGCCAATTTCGGGAGTAGGGTAAAGAATCTGGGCTCAGAAATGGGTTAGAGTATGTCAAAAGAATCTGAAGTCAACCTTTCTGTTCTGTTACAGAAATCTGGGGGACAAGTGACTTCTCTGAAAGGAGAGGTAGGAAGCCCAGGGAAGGGTAAACACTATCCCAGCTGAGGGCTCTCCTGTCTTCAGGCTTTGCCCCACTAGGCAGTCTGGGCTGGGTTTGGACATCAGCTTTACTCAGGGTCGAGATGCTAATCCAGCAAAGCAGATAGTGATCCCCATCCTAGAAATGAGGGAGCTGAGGCCCAGGTAATTTGGCTTGTAAATGGCAGAATTAAGGTTTGAACTCAGGTCTCTTTGGCTCCAAACCCAGCCCTAAGTCATGATTCTCTATATAGTGACTTAACCTCTTTTGCGCCATGGCTCCCTCTGGCAGTCTGGTGAAGCCTGTGGGCCCATCTCAGAATAATGTTTTAAAAATCATAAAATGAAAAAAGAAAAAAAATAATAAAAATAGAAATCATAAAATGAAATATGTAAGTGGATAGTGGAAAAGGGGGGGAAAAAGAAAAAAATACGTAAAATTAGCAATCCTATTGAAATTGTCAGGAGCTGGGACGCCTGGGTGGTGCAGTGGTTAAGCGTCTGCCTTTGGCTGGGGTCATGATCCCGGAGTCCTGGGATGGAGTCCCACATCCGGCTCCCCACAGGGAGCCTGCTTCTCCCTCTGCCTGTGTCTCTGCCTTTTGGTGGCTCTCATGAATAAATAAATAAAATCTTTAAAAAAGGAAATTTCCAGGAGCTGCTGATCCTATCAAAATACAGATACCACAGGCAGCCCAGGTGGCTCAGTGGTTTAGTGCCGACTTCAGCCCAGGGCGTGATCCTGGAGACCCAGGATCCAGTCCCACATCGGGCTTCCTGCATGGAGCCTGCTTACCTCTCTGCCTGTGTCTGTCTCTGTCTGTCTGTCTGTCTGTCTCTCTCTCTCTGTGTGTCTCCCATGAATAAATAAAAAATCTTTAATAAAATAAAATAAAATTTAAAAATAATAAAATAAAGAGTATCGTGGTATCTGGGTTTTTTTTTTAAGATTTTATTTATTTATTCATGAGAGACACACACACACACACACAGAGGCAGAGACACAGGCAGAGAGAGAAGCAGGCTCCACACAGGGAGCCCGACGTGGGACTCGATCCCCCAACTCCCAAGATCACATCCTGAGCCAAAGGCAGACGCTCAACCAGAAGCAAAGATCACAGGGCCCAACAGACACTTACTGATGGCCTGCAGTGCTTCAAACAGGTCGCTGGATACAGAGACACACAGGAATAAGATGCAGTCTTCTTTTTAAGGAGCCCCAGCCTGGTAGAGGCAGCATCCCCAAGAAGTTTATGATTGACTTCCAAATGAAATAAACAGGCGAGAATTGAATGCTTTGGGGACAAAGGAAGAGCAATCCTATGGGCTGGGCAGTCCAGGAAGTTCTATAAGAGGCAACAGTAGGGCTGGCAGAGGGTAGTACAATGCAGTAGTCAGGCGCACAAGCTCTGTTGTCAGATGGCCTAGGCTCGAAATTTGATTCTGTCACTTCCTAGCTATAGGCAAGTCTATGTGATCTCTCCATACCTCAATGTTCTCATCTGTGAAATGAGGTAAGCCTAATACTTCATAGGGTGGTGTGAAGATTAAGGAGTTTAAGTGCTATTAGCCACGATAATAGTACTGATTATCATTAGATAGATGGACAGACAGAAGGATGAAAGCTTTCTGGGGTTAAGGACAGCTTGAGCTATACAGAAACTAGATTGTTTTCTTGTGAAAAGAGTAGGTCGAGGAGGGCCACTGGCTGAATGATTTAAGGTAGGACATAAAAGACATGTTTTATTTTCATAACTGTGTTTTTTGTTTTATTTTGCACTGGGGAATGGCGTCAAAGCTTTGATTTTACCGATAGTGCTCCATAAGATAGCACTAGTGTGAGTATTTAAGTGTCAAAAAAAATGATGGGTTGGTTTAGAGAGAATATTCATACAATAATACATAGTACGGGTGGTACGGGGATATAACAAAAAATGTGAAAGTGGTAGCAAAAAATATGGAAGTGCTTAGTTTGAATCATTGGATTAGGAAATAGAAATCACTCTCAATTTGAGAGGCTCTCCTGACTCAACCCAGCAATCCCTGTAGCACTGAATGGGACATGGGGCTGACGGTAAATACACAGTATTTAGGAAAAGCTCAGTAATGCTGTCCACACCCTTTTATTTCTGGACACACTTGAGGGCAATATTTCATATTGTAGGTTACCACCCAGAAACAGGTTGTGAAATCAGCTATTGGGTCATGTCCAGCATTTATAAAATAAGAAACAACAGAATAGAAAATGTCAAAGCACATTGTTGGATAGTTAAGGTAATTATTATTTTGTGAAGTTTATGCAGCAGACTGCCAGGTAAAGTGCATTTCCTCCAGTGGGTTACATGCAAAAGCATCTACTAAATAGAATAGGCTTAGATTGTAGACCAAGTTCTGCTCCTGCCCTGCTGTCTAGCAGGGTGATCCCTGACCCTCTCACCCTTTCAGAGACTTGGAGGCAAATTAATTTTGCTAGGTGGCTAGCTGAGATGTGAAAGGGCTATTTATGTTTGGGGTTCTATTTTAGCCAAAGTGTTCTTGAGCCTATCTGTATGTCCCGGGCCCTCTACTTTGGAGGGATTGAGTTCTCCAGGAGGGAGGACTGGAATCAAGCCAAATAGGCCCCTAGGGTTTTTAATGTCACCTTCCTGATCTCAGCCAGATGTTCCTCTTTCTAGATTTTCAGCTCACACCCAGGTCTTCTGCTTCCAAACATCCCATCACATTTCCAGTTACAGCATTTCCTTATCTCCCATGATTTCCTCATTTTGTGGTCACACTTCCCACTCTGATGTGCAATATCTGGGTGGGGTGTGTGTCCATCCTGAAACAGCCTTTGCTGTTGTTCTGCCCCACTTCTTCTAGAATCTGCTGTCCTGTGGAACTAGAAGAGGCAGAGGGTCCGCTATAGATCTCCAGAGGTTCAACCCCTGTATTTGGTTTAGCAGTTTTCTCCCATTGACGCTCCCTAAGGGTAGCCAGGTGGTGATTTGAGGGGACAATCCTTAGATAGAGTATGTGGATAACCATGTTAGCAGCCTCCGAGACAAAGATTTGAATGTGAATTTTAGTTTGATCTCCATGAAATTGCCATTTTTATATTGCCATTAACAATGCCATGTGGTGCAAGTAGTGGTTTATTTAGGAGACTGGGGAAGTGAGGTGGGGGCGGGAAGGTTGCTAATAAAGAGGGTGTTTTGCCTGTTACCCTTTTGGTAGCTGGAGCTTAATCCCATTGGAGAAACTCGGGGTAGTATATAGCATACACCTCAGAGTTATTCCACCTCAGGGGCAAGGGAAGTGGGATAGTTCTGTACCAACTCAGCCCAGTCATTTGTTGAGGAGGCTTGAGGGAATAGGGAGCCACACTGCTGGGCAGGAGCAAAACAGGCTTTGTTAGCCAGAGGAAATCCTCAGGTGAAAAAGGATGGGTATTGCCAGTGGGAACTCAGCAGCGTATACTGAGCAGGTGAGGCCAGAGTATAGGAGGACTGCCACCAGAAGTCATGCCTGTGGACTCTCAAAGTGCCACTAGCTCTTGGCCACATACTCAGGTACACAAGAAAACACAGTTATGTTTTTCTATAACAACTTATTTTCTGTTTTGAGACCCTAGTCCACAAGATATTGAAAAAGAAGTCACTGTGCAGGTCACCTATTTTCCAGAATTGTATCAGTTCTATGGAATTCGGTCAGTGCCAAGGTTCAAGCAAGCCTTTGTGCCACCTGGTCTTTGGTGGCATCTGTCCATGTGAACTTTCACTTAGATGTCATTTCCTACCTTCCTGTTGCTTACCAGTTCACTCTCAGTATGATCTACTGGCACCATCAACCCCAGCAAGGCATTGAATATGTCATATGATTGCTTCTGTACCAGTCCAGGGCATGGGCCTGTGGCTATATTCATCTTGGACTCACCATTACCCTGTTCCTCTGCCTCTGGATCACATTAAACCCAGGACTCTGGCTGGGGGACAGAGTATAGGATCTCTCTAATGTCTAGACTGACTTGCTTCTCTCAGACCTCTCGTCTTTTCTCTCCAGCCTGGGAAATAATGTTTTAGATTGATATAGGATAGAAAGGGAGGCTTAATGTCCTCAAACTCCTATACTTAAAGGACTAGGAAAAATTGGAAGACCTTTTCTGAGGTCTGGCTCTTTGAGTGCAGGAAAATTCAATACGGAGATATATCAATTAACACTTCAGAAATTTCCCACCCTCATGACCAATGCAGTGTGATCACTGCCTCTTCCATACCTGCTCTCTGTACTACTTGTTTCCTTTTATGTTCATTATAGCTGTATAACCAAGTAGAGAACATTGTTGTTTTATGTTATTATTTCTAAAAGATTTTATTTATTTATTTATTTATTTATTTATTTATTTATTTAAGAGAGAGCACAAATGGGGGGAGAGGCAGAGAGTGAGGGAGAAGCAGATTCCCTGCTGAGCAAGGAACCCAATGTGGGGCTTGAACCCAGGACTCCAAGATCACAACCTGAGCTGAGGGCAGATGCTTAACTGACTGAGCCCAGGTGCCCTGCAAAGTTGCCATTTTAAACAAGGCAGGGGTTCCTCACCTGAGGGTCCATGGTCTAATTCAAGAAATCCTAAATTTGGTTAGGAAGAAAATTTACATTTTTATTTTCATTAACCTCTAACAAAATTGACATCTCCTTCAATTATAAATGTAGGCATAGCAGGACTTCATCACAGGTATCTTGAAACACTGTTTATACTCATCACTGTCAGAGTTCTAAGATCTGCCCCTACCTCTTTTGAAATGTGTTAATATTGAAATGCATATGTTCCTATATCATAAATGTGTTTTTAAAGTATTTCAATAATTGTGTTTCAGAACAATTTTTAACTTTTTAAGGTAAATTTATCTTAAGTATAGACATGAATTTTTTTAAGATTTTATTTATTCACGAGAAACAAATATAGACAGAGGGAGAAGCAGGCTCCCCACAGGGAGCCCAATGTGGGACTCGATCCCTGCACCCAGGATCACACCCTGAGCCAAAGGCATATGCTCGAACACTGAGCCACCCAGGCATCCCTATAGACATGAATTTTAAGAAAAAATTCAGACAGATTCTGTCTGAATTTACCCAGTTTCTCCCCATGTAACATCTTGCAAGCTATACTACAATATCATAACCAGGGAATTGATATTGATATGGTCCCTACTTTATTCGGATCTCACCAGTTGTGTGTGTGTGTGTGTGTGTGTGTGTGTGTGTGTGTAGATTTGTGTGACCACGAGAACAGTTCTATCACCACAAAGATCCCTTGTGATATTCTTTCATAGTTAGACACTTGCCATCCTCTCCCTTCCCTAGTGTCTGGCATTCACTAATCTGTCTCCATCTCTATAACTTTGTCATTTCAAACATGTTATATAATGGAATTTGTACCTTTTTGTGATATAAAAGTATGTAACCTTATATACCTTTTGAGGTATATAAAGTATATAACCTTTTGAAATTGGCTTGTCCTCATTCTGTATAATTCTCTTGAGATTGATTCAAATTGTCATGTAGATAAGAATTTGTTCCTTTTTGTACCTGAGTAGTGTTCCGTGGTAGGCATGTACCTAATTTATTTAATCATTTTCCCACTGAGGACATTTGGATTGTTTCCAATTCTGAGGTATAATTGGTTTTTAACATATTTAGTTTTATGTTTTAAAAAATGTTATTCTGAAAGAAAGTCCAAGGCTTTGGTATGCTACCCAAAGGGTCCATTGGCACAAAAATGTAGTTCTAAAGGAGAAGAGGACTATGTATCTCCACATTATCCTTCTCTCCATAGGGACTGGGTGGGAATGGGGACGAAGAGGGGGAGGTATTTCAATGATCTATGCCACTGGGTGAAACCTGAGACAGATGGTCTCTGTCATGGAAGTGAGTTACTGAGCTGATCTTCATTGTAATGAGGGGAGTACATCCATGGGAAGGAGAGTCAGTGAATGAGGAGGGGCCACAAGAAAGAGAGGGGCTTAGGCACAGGGCAACTTGAAACCCAACCAAGGCCCCAAACCTAAGGAATATATGTCACACTCAGAAAAGAGTCATGAGTGATTCTGAGGAGGCAGAGGGAGAGAGTCATAGGACTGAGGCTCATACCCGGATCTGCAGGGGAAGGGAGCAGCTGGGGGAAGTGAGCTATGAGTGGGCTGGAGAGGTCAAGGATGCAAAGACTCAGAGCTATAAGTGACTGTGACAGCACAAGCCGCTGGGCATTTTAACAGGTGCAGCCTCCTGCTAGGTACAAGCCCATTTCATTCCTTTTCAAAGAACCATGTGACCTCAGCTGGCAATAAGCTACACTTGACTTCATCTGTGAGAATGTTACTTTGGTTGGAGGAGTCAGGGCACACACTGTGATGACCACTGAACCTCGTATCCCCCAAAGAATAGCCCCCTAACTGGGGCATTTGGGGTAGAATTTGTGCTATTCTCTGCTTTTTTTTTGCCAGCCCTGTGTGACCTGAACAGGAGCCTGGTAGCCAAGTGCCAAGGAATGCCAGTAGCTAAGAAGCCATTCAGGAAGAAGATGCTACAGAAAGATCAGGGGTGCACCAGAGTCTCCAGAGTCTGCAGGAGTAGACCATAAGTGGGTCAAAGGTAAACCAGCCACCATTGTGCAACCACTAAAGAACGAATGGGCCTTGGCATTGAGCATCAGTGGCTGCTCACCTCACAAGAAGGGCAACAACCAGACAGTATGTGCCCCTTAATGGATGAACACCAAATGGATGAAGTATCAAAGCTCAATCTGACCAGACCTCCAACTTCTAATTTACAGAAAAACACGAGGGCAGAGAAACGTGTTCAACACCGCCACAATGATGCAATCAGCACAATCCAGACCATGGGGAACCTGACATACAGGACAAACAACCAGTTTCTTCAGTAAATAAGTTTCAAGGAAAAGCAAAAAGATAGAAGTGGAGAAGGAACCTATAAGTTTAAAAAGACAACATATACATCAGCCATTTACAGTGTATGGACCTTATTTGGATACTGGACCAAACTGAAAAGGGAAAAAATTATGAGATTAGTGAAAAGATACTCGATGATATTAAAGAATTAGTGTTAACTTTTGACAGTAATCGGAATTCCTTATCTTTTAAAGTCACATATCAAATGTTTACAGATTGCAAGGCATGATGGCTGATATGTGCTTCAAAATAGTACAGGAAGGGATAAGCGGCTGGGATTGTATGTGAAAAAGATTGGCTACTGGTTGATAGTTGAAGCTGGATGATGGTTGCATGGGAGCTCATTATACTGTTTTAGGGTATTTGAAAAATACCACAATAAACAACTTAGCAAAACTACAAAACTTACCTAGTGAGGAAGGGAGAACACCTAGTTTGAGAAGGAAGATGTGGTCAACCAACTCCCTGAGGGTCAGGCTGAGAGTAGAGGAGTTAGGCTGCCTGGACCTGGGACAGTCACTTGAGGAGGGCCTCCTGGATGGACAGATGGGATGAAAAGGTGAAGAAATAGTCAGGCAATCCTTTCTTTCAGTTCTCAACTGTTGATTAGCAATCAGCTTTCCAAGACCTTTGAAAAGGAATGAAATGGATGTGTGCCTAGCAGTTTAGAAGAAAGTAGTACCAGAACTTGTGAAGATGGCAGAGTAGCAAGGAGACTCTGAACTTGCCTTGTCCTTCAAATATAGCTGGATCAACATTCAACTATTTTTGAACAACTAGGAGGATGATCGAGGATTAAGGAAACAATCTGCATAGTTGGAGGGAGAGAACATGGCAGAAGCCAGGCTTTTCTTGACAAACAAATCAAAACACACCTACTTAAAGGTCCAAACACTCCCCACTACAAGCAAGGGGGAACTCTGTAGAGGAAGGTCCAGGGGGAAAGAGCAGCCAAAACACAAGAGCAGAGTGTATACAGCATACACCAGAAACACTTTTTGAAGTTTTTTTGTTGTTTTTGTTATTACTGCTGCTTTTGCTTTGCTTTGCTTTGTCTTTCCTCCTTTCTTTTCTGGACATAATGACTAGACAGAGAAATTCACCCCAAAAGAAAGAACAGGAGGTAATACCCACCTCCAGGGATGTAATCAATATGGATATAAGTAAAATGTCTGAACTAGAATTTAAAGCAATGATTATTAAGATACTTGTAGGGCTTGAAAAAAGCATAGAAGACACCACAGAATCCCTTACTGCAGAAATCAAAGAACTAAAATCTAATCAGGACAAAATTAAAAATGCTATTTCTGAGGTGCAGTCACAAATAGAGGCTTTAACAGCAAGGACACATGAGGTAGAAGAGAGAGTCAGTGATATAGAAGATAAAATGATGGAGAATAAGGAAGCTGAGAAAAAGAAAGACAGCTACTGTTCATGAAGGGAGACTTTGAGAACTCAGCGATTCTGTAAAATGAAATAATATCCAGACAATAGGGGTCCCAAGAGATGAAGAGCAGAGAGAGGGACAGAAGGTCTATTTGAACAGATTATAACTAAAAACTTCCCTAATCTGGGGAAGGAAACAGGCATTCAAGTCCAGGAGGTTGAGACCCCTCCCCCATCAATAAAAAATAAGTCAACGCTTTGACATATAATAGTGAGACTTGCAAATTCCAAAGATAAAGAGAAAATCCTGAAAGCAGATCAAGACAAGAGGTCCTTAACCTACAAGAGGAGAAACATAAGGCTGACTGCAGACCTATCCACAGAGACCTGACAGGCCAGAAAGGACTGACATGACATACTCAATGTGCTAAATGGGAAAAATATGCAGCCAAGGATACTTTATCCAGCAAGGCTGTCATTCAGAATAGAAGGAAAGATAAATAATTTCCAGGACAAACAAAAAGTAAAGGAATTTGTGAACTCTAAATCAGTCCTACAAGAAATATTGAAGGGGATCCTTTGGGCAAAGAGAGAGCACAAAAGTAACAAAGACAAGAAAATAACAGAGACAATCTACAGGAACAGCGACTTTACAGGTAATACAAAGGCACTAACTTCATATCTTTCAATAATTATTCTGAATGTAAACAGACTAAATGCTCCAGTCAAAAGACACAGGGTGTCAGAATGGATTTAAAAAAAAAAAAACCCAAGATCTATTGATATGCTGCTTACAAGAGACTCAATTTATACTAAAAAACACCTCTAGATTGAACGTGAGGGGTGGACAACAATTTATCATGCCAATGGGCATCAAAAGAAAGCTAGAGTAGCCATCCTTATATTAGACAAACTAGATTCTAAACCAAAGACTAAAAAATAAATAAATAAATAAAAATAAACCAAAGACTATAAGGAGAAATGAAGGACACTATATTATAATAAACAATTCTATCCAACAAGAAGCTCTAATAATTGTAAATATTTATTCCCCTAACTTAGGAACAGCCAATTATATAATCCAATTTATAACAAAATTAAAGAAACACATCGAGGGGAGTGTTCAGCTTAGATCATGATCCTGGGATCCTTGGGGGTTCCTGCATGAGGTTCCCTGCTCAGCAGAGTCTACTTCTTTCTCTCCCTTTTATCTTCCTCCTCCCAACCCCTGCTCATGTACTCTCTCTTGCTCTTTCTCTCTCAAATAAATAAATCTTTTTTAAAAATAAAAAACACACATTGATAATAATACAATAATAGCAGGGGACTTTAACACTCCACTCACACCAATGGACAGATCGTGTAAGCCAAAATCAATAAAAAACGAGGACTTTGAATGACACACTAGATTGGATGGACTTAACAGATACATTCAGAGCATTTAATCTTAAAGCTGCAGAATACACATTCTTCTTGAATGCACATGGAAAATTCTCCAGAAGTGACCACATACTAGGTCAAAAATCAGGTCAAGCAGTATAAAAAGATTGAGATTAGTCCATGCATATTTTCAGACCATGATGCTTTAGAACTTGAAGTCAACTACAAGAAAAACATTTGGAAGGGGATCCCTGGGTGGCTCAATGTTTTAGCGCTTGTGTTCGGCCCAGGGCGTGATCCTGGAGACCCAGGATCGAGTCTCACGTGGGGCTCCCTGCATGGAGCCTGCTTCTCCCTCTGCTTGTGTCTCTGCTTCTCTTTCTGTGTGTCTCTCATGAATAAATAAATAAAATCTTTTTTAAAAAAAAGGAAAACATTTGAAAGGACCACAAACACATGGAGGTTAAAGAGCATCCTATTGAAGAATGAATGGGACAACCAGGAAATAAAAAAATAATTTAAGAAATACATGGAAGCAAATGAAAATGAAAACATGACCATTTAGAACCTCTGGGATGCAGCAAATGCAGTCCTAAGAGGGAAGTATGTAGCAATACAGGACTTTCTCAAGAAACAAGAAAAGTCTCAAATATACAACCTAATCTTACACCTAAAAGAGCTGGAAAAAGAACAGCAAATAAAGCCTAAATCCAGTAGGAGAAGTGAAATAAGAAATATTAGAACAAAAATCAATGATATAGAAATAAAAAAATAGTAGAGCATATAAATGAAACTAGGAGCTGGCTCTTTGAAAGAATGATTGATAAACCTCTAACCAGACTTACCAAAAAGGAAAGAGAAAGGACTCAAATAAATAGAGCCATGAATGAGAGAGGAGAGATCACAACAACACTGAAGAAATACAATTATAAGAGAATATTGTGAGCAATTATATGCCAACAAATTAGGCAATCTGGAAGAAATGGATGCATTCCTAGAACATATAAACTACCAAAACTGAAATAGGAAGAAATAGAAAACCTGAACAGATCCATAACCCGCCAAAAAATTGAATCAGTAATCAAAAATCTCTCAACAAACAACAGTCCAGGTCCATATGGCTGGAATGGTGGAATTCTACCAAACATTTAAAGAATTAATACCTATCCTTCTGAAACTGCGTCAAAAAATAGAAATGGGAGGAAAACTTCCAAACTCATTCTATGAGGCCAGTATTATCCAAACCAGAAAAAGACCCCACTAAAAAATAGGCAGCCCCGGTGGCGTAGCAGTTTAGCACCGCCTGCAGCCCAGGGTGTGATCCTGGAGACCCTGGATTGAGTCCCACGTCGGGCTTTCTGCGTGGTGCCTCCTTCTCCCTCTGGCTGTGTCTTTGCCTCTCTCTCTATCTCTCTCTCTGAATAAATAAATATTTTTTTTTAAAAAAAGACCGCACTAAAAAAAGAGAATTAAAGATCAATATCACTGATGAACATGGATGCAAAAATTCTCACCAAGATACTAGCTAATAGGATTCAACAGTACATTAAAAGGATTATTCACCACAATGCAGTGGGATTTATTCCTCACTCTAAGGTGATTTAACATGTGTAAATCAATCAGTGTGATATACCACATTAATTAAAGAAAGGACAAGAACTATATGTTCCTCTCAATAAATATAAAACAGCATTTGACAAAATACAGTATACTTCATTGATAAAAACTCTCCACTGAGTAGAGACCAAGGGAACATACCTCAGTATCATAAAAGCCATATATGAAAAACCCACAGAAAATGTCCTCCTCAACAGGGAAAAACTGAGTGCTTTTCTCCTAAGGTTAGGAAAACAACAGATTTGTCCACTCTCACCACTGTTGTTCAACATAATACTGGAAGTTCTAGCTTCAGCTATCAGACAACACAAAGAAATAAAAGGCATCCAAATTGGCAAAGAAGAACTCAAACTTTCACTCTTCGCAGGCAACATGATACTCTATGTAGAAAACTCAAAAGACTCCAGCAAAAAAAATTTCTAGAGCCGTTAGAGGAATTCAGCAAAGTGGTGGTATATAAAATCAATGCATAGAGGTCAGTTGCATTTCTATACACTAACAATGCAGCAGAAGAAAGAGAAATTAAAGAATTGATCCAATTTACAATTGCACCAAAAGCCATGAGATACCTAGGAATAAACTTAACCAAATAAGAGGGAAAGGATTTGTACTCTGAAAACATAGAACCCTTATGATAGAAATTGAGGAAGACACAAAGAAATGAAAAATCATTCCATGCTCATGGATTGGAAGAACAAATGTTAAAATGTCTGTGCTACCCAAAGCAGCCTACACATTCATTCAATGCAATCTCTATCAAAATACCATCAATATTTTTCACAGAGCTGGAACAAACAATCCTAAAATTTGAATGGAACCACAGAAGACCCTGAATAGCCAAAGGAATATTGAAATATAAAACCAGAGTGGAGGCATCACAATTCTGGACTTCAAGCTGTATTATAAAGCTGTAATCACCAAGACAGTATGGTACTGGCATAAAAATAAAAATGAAAATAAAAACAGATACATAGATCAATAGAATAGAATAGAGAACCCAGAAATGGATTGACATTTATAGTCAACTAATCTTTGACAAAGCAGGAAGGAATATCCAATGGAAAAAAGACAGTTTCTTCAACAAATGGTGTTGGGAAAATTGGACAGCCACATGCAGAAGAATGAAACTGCACTACTTTCTTTGTTGTTGTTGTTGTTTTGGTTTTTTAAAAAGATTGATTGATTGATTGATTCATGAGAGACACAGAGAGGGAAAGGCAGAGATATAGGCAGAGGGAGAAGCAGGATCCCTGCAAGGAGCCTGATGTGGGACTCGATCCTGGACCCCGGGATCACGCCCTGAGCTGAAGGCAGACGCTCAACCGCTGAGCCACCCAGGCATCTCTGGATCACATTCTTATATCATAAACAAAAATAAACTCAAAATGGATGAAAGACCTAAGTGTGAGACAGGAATTTGTCAAAATCTAAGAGTAACAATGCAGGCAACAACCTCTTTGATCCTTGGGCACAGCAACTTCTTTCTAGACACGTCTCCAAAGGCAAGAGAAACTAAAGGAAAAATGAACTATTGGGACTTCATCAGGATAAAGAGCTTTTGCACAGCAAAAGAAACAGTCAGCAAAACTAAAAGGCAATCTATAAAATGGGTGAAAATATTCACAAATGACATATCAAATAAAGGGCTAGTATCCAAAATCTATAAAGAATTTACCAAACTCAACACCCAAAAAACAAAAAATCCAATCAAGAAATGGGCAGAAAACATGAATAGACATTTCACCATAGAAGACAAACAAATGGCCGACACACACATGAGAAAATACTCAACATCATTCGGCATCAGGGAAATACAAATCAAAACCACAAAGGGATACTATCTCACACCAGCCAGAATGGCTAAAGTGAACAACTTAGGAAACAGCAGATGCTGGGTAACGATGCGGAGAAAGGGGAACTCTCTTAAACTGTTGGGAATGCAAACTAGTGCAACCACTCTGGAAAACAGTATGGATGTTCCTCAAAAAGTTGAAAATAGAGCTACCTTATGACCCAGCACTTGCACTACTAGGTATTTATCCAAAGGATACAAAAATAGTGATTCAAAAGGACACCTGCACCCCAGTGTTTATAGCAGCAATGTCCACAATAGTCAAATATGGGAGGAGTCCAGATGTCTACTGACAGGTGAGTGGATAAAGATGACATGGTACATATGTACAATGGAATATTACTCAGCCATCAAAAAGAATGAAATCTTGGCATTTGCAACGATATGGTTGAAACTAGATGGTATTATGCTAAACTAGTCAGTAGAGAAAGACAAATACCATATGATTTCATTCATATGTGGAATTCAAGAAACAAAACAGATGAACATAGGGAAAGGGAGGGAAAAATAAGGCAAAATCAGAGAGGGAGACAAACCATAAGGGACTCTTAATCATAGGAAACAAACTGAGGGTTGCTGGGGGGAGGGGTCAGAGGAGGGGGGTAACCAGGTGATGGTCATTAAGAAGGCACTTGAAGCAATGAGCATTTGGTGTTGCATGCAACTGATGAATCACTGAATTCTATCTCTGAAACTAATAATACAGTATATGTTAATTAAATTGAATTTAAGTAAAACATGTAAATAAAGAAAGTAATATCAGAGGAATAGAATTGATGGCAGAGAGCCAACAGCTCAGCCTGTTCATGCCAATCACTTACTTCCAGTCTTAGCTGTAAACACCAATTTCCAAGCCCTGTATTGTCTTCTCTACCTGACAGTATGCACAGCTGCTTCTGTTTGCTGTCCCTGACCTTAGGCTAGTGGCATCATTGCTCCCAAAGCATAGACAGCAGTCTTCATGTGCAAGTCCCAGAGCCAATAGCAGGGTATCATAACTTCAGGAATATGGGCATCATCGAGTCCAATTCTGTACAACTGCTCTACAGACAGGGAAACTGTGTCCCAGAGAAACCCCAGGGACTGGAGACTGTGTATAAAAAGCATTAGGACCAGTCTTAGATAAGAGTAGGTACTTCTTGGGAAGGCTTTCTACATAGAAACATGTGTTCCCTCAATAAACTTTTATTGAGTGTCTGCTGTGTGTCAATCACTACCTGGTGTGAGAGATCCTCAGCTGAGTTAGAAATAAATTCTGTCCTGGAATAGCTAACTAGATCTGAGTTGGAGGGGTTGGGGAATAGGAAGGAGAAAAGAATTACACAGAATATTCACATACATTTTGGACAAGAGAGCACTGATATGGGAGCCAGAAGACCCTGGTGACTCCTATCAACTTCCAGGCAAGTGACTTACCCTCTCTGAGCCTTGACAACTGTGTCTACAAATTGGATGTGATAACCTCAGCTTCGCCCAATCCACAGGGAAGACATCTGGAGAACTCTAACGTGTAATATGTGGTTAAAGATATCTTGATAAATGAATAAATACATTGATTTCAAACACATGTTTGTAGGAAGGCAAGGGATTTGTATGTGGTGGAAAGGTTACACACACCCTCCCTCCCTCAGCTAAAGGCAGCCTCCCCCCAAAGTCCTGAACACAACACACTGGACAGAGGTACAAAAGGGGAGACATGTCTGGGTGGCTGGAAGAGATCAGCTGGTGGGGGCAGCACAGAAAGAGGAAATGGAAGAGGTGAGATGAGCAAAATTTCCTTCCTGTGTTGCAGTCAATGGAGCATGATCGGAAGAAGTTGGTCTGAGATTCTGATGCGACATCTAATCGATGTGAGTAAACATGGGCTTTACCAGAACTTCTAAATTGGAGGGCAAGTTTGCAGTTTAGAAATTCCAACTTTGAGGCCCTAGAGATAGTCCAGACTGACCCTGTCATGGTTTAACCCAGAAGGGGATGAAGTCTGTTTAAGGAAGACAGAGAGAAATAGAGTGAGACAGATTTGGAGGCAGGGCCAATCTGGGGCTTTTCTGTCAGAATGCTAATTTGTCAAGTGCTGGCTGGGCTGTCAGCACATCACCTGCCCAGATCTCTAGCTTGGGCTCCGTGTGAGTAGCACCAGGTACTCTGTGTGCAGATGAACGAAATTGCAGTCTAGTAGGGAGACAGACTTGCCCCTGAACCATATTTCCCCTACAGACTCAGGAAGCCCAAAGCAGAGCATCAAGGAGGCCCACAAAGATGTGGGGAAACTTCTGGGAGGAGATGGGCCTGGATTTGGCTGGTGGAAGACAGGAAGGGTCAGGCTGCCAGCAAAAGTTTCACAGATTCGCAGTTAGTCCTTGGCTGACAATAGAAGCAGTTGTCTTGAAAATGTGGTGTACTTTTTGCTGTAATAGTAGGTGTGTCCAGTGTGTTAATAATGTAAGTGTGTTAGCAGTGTCTGAGAACAGTATGTATTTTAAGGTCTCTATTCTGAAACAGCATTGTATCCTATAGGAGAGGACCCCTGCATCCTGGCTGTCTGGCTTCATGGGTTGGGTCCAGACTCTTCCCAGGGTGAATAATCCTTGCACATCTTAAAAAACAAGATGAGTTCAGTGCCTTCTCCCCCAAGCCCACTTCAAGATGGGATGTCCATCTTGTCCTCAAGTAGTTTCTCTTACTGCAATGCACTACTGTCTCTGCTTTGGCTGCTTTTGGGGCCGGTGGAGAACAGCTGGTAACTAAACCCCAGGAGGAGAGTGCTTCCTCTGTATCAAAGGATTTGGGCAAGTGCTGCCTCCCTGTCTGCCATCTGCACTTCTCAGCCACTCTCCCTGCAGGTGGGCAGAGAAGAGGGGGTCAAGAAGAAAAAACGCAGGGCATGAAGTGGTCAGCTGGTGCTGCTACTGGGTCAGGATTGGGGTAGGTCTATGGAGGGCAGGATGAATCACAGCAGAGCCTACCTGGCCAGACTCAACTCTTCCTGAAACTCCCTGCCCCTGGAACCATGACTGACTTCCTCTGGCTGGAACCTGCCCATTCCAGGAGGATCCAGCCTTTGCTGGGAAAATGCCTCAGCGAATTCCCCCAGAAACCTGGCCTCTAAGCCTCCACAACCTGCCCTGCACACCAGGGAGTAGGTGTTTGAGGGGGCTGTGGCTGGAAATTCAGCTCAACAGGAAACAGATGGGCTGAGATATTTTGAAAGAGGATGAGACCATTTGAACAGCAAAATCAATGATGATAATAATGGAATAAAATTAATACTCATGGGTCCATACCAATATATGCAAATAAATTGAGAGACGGACCAACTCTTTTTTATAGTAAAGTCCAATTAATAAATGTAAAAAGAATGATGGAAGTTCTGAGAGGTATTTGCTGGGGTAAGAGATTTTTGGCCACCTGAGCTGGAATTTTTGACATGGGCATAAAAACTGGTCTCATTTGGTAAAGCTTCTGGATAAATTACTAGGCAGGAGAGTTTTGCAGGTTTTGGCATAGCTCCACAAAATAATTATTACTGGCACTGCAAAAGGGCAAAGCTTGAGATGCAGCCCTACCAGGGTTAGCACTCAGGCAACTGGTTTGAGCAAAAGCACAGTGGTTACTCCCTTTCTGGCTATAAGTATGACTGTGTGGCAGATGAAAATGGACGCAACCTTTCTGTGCACGGGATCTCTAGGCACCCAGTTGCAACTCTGGTCATGCCTAAGGAAAGTACATCTCTGGCAGAAAAGCAAGATGAAGACCAACTGGAAGATCCAGTTCTTCATTTGAGATTTGAGGAATGAAACAAAGAATTTATTGTGAAAAATGAGGAACTCTATGAGTCTCTCATGAGTTGCCACTGGCAGCCTTTGGATACAGTTCACTCTAAAATCCCAGACAAGCCCCCACAGAAGCATGATGTTCATTAAGCTTCCCAACTGCCATATTAATTGCATCCTGTTTTGTTTTAGTTTTTGAAAAAAAATTAGGAATGTACTGGATTCTGTATATAAACACAAATCTCCAGGACTTAAATGTGACTGATGCAATAAAATGAGGTGTAAATAAAGTTTACGAGCACATACACACACACACACACACACAGAGAGAGAGAGAAAAGAATGACGGAAATAGAAAATCACCATTTGGCAAATAACACAGTAATAATTGTCAGAAAGCATCATCAATGAATTTTGATTTAGTAGGGCAAAAATTGATGAGTATTTGCATAGTCTCAAAGTACCTCCCTACAAGATGCTTATTAATTACAAAGGAATAAATAGTAATTTCACAGTGGAAAAACCCAGCAGATACCATCTTACCAGGTGATTAAACTTAACATTGCCATTATTTAGACATATTGAAATCATGTACCTCTGGTAAAATGCACTGAAAAGGACACAACATCACTTCAATGGTGTTCCTGCCTAAAATACGTAGCCGTAATTTTATCTTGAAGAAGCATCAAATCAAAATTTAGAGAGGTTCCACAGTCCTCTTCAAAACTATCAAGGTCGTGAAAGACAAAGCAAGACTGAGGAATTGCCTCAGAAATGAAGCCACACCAACCAAATACAATGTGGAAGTCTGCTTCAGATCTTGGACCAGAAAAAGGACATTAGTCAGACACTTGGTGACATTTGAATACTGTCTGTAGAATGGTATAGTGTCAATGTTAATTTCTTGGTTTAGATAATTATACTGTGGTTCTATGATTAACATTAGGGGAAGCTGGCTGACAGGTTTATAGAAGTTCTGTGTGCGATATTTGCAAGTCTAAAAATTATTTTAAAGTAGAGTTTGAACAAGGGGGGTGGGGGATGAGGAAGGAGCCTGGGTTCCAGAACTTAGCTGTTATAATTCTAACAGGTTGAAAACAAGTCAATCTTAAAAGGTTATCCATTCCCAGGAAGGAATAAGGGCTCTGTAGCTTCTGTTGGGCATCTACCCATTCCTTATCCTCCCTATTGGTAACCAGCATTGGGCCTGGATTTAAAGACCCACTCACATGGAAGGTCCTCTGCTCCCGTGTTTTGGAGTGAGAACCCATCACAGCTTGACCTCCACTCTAGGTGGCTTATGGACCTCAGGGAAAGGCAAATGTTTAAGTCTGTGTCCACTTCCCTGGGGACATTTAGTTCTCATCATGACTGTCTGAGGAAGGCAGCATCACCACCCCCAATACCGATCTGAACACCAAGGCACAGAGAAGTGAAGCCACCAACTCTAGATCAGACATAGGTACTTACAGAGCCAGATTCAAGCCTGGCACTGGAGTCTGACTCCAATACCAGTGACTCTGACCATCTGGCATTATTCTGTTACTGCTTAATCCAGGTAGAGACAACAGGCATTTACCAAGCACCCACCTGGTATCAGGCTGACAATGGGGTTGGAGGTAGCAGTGGCTGAAAAATTACCACAGAACCACAGGTAGTTTCCTGGCAGAGAAGCACCCTCATACTGGCAAGCATATGGCAGGAAGAATGTCACACACACACACACACACACACACACACACACACATTCAGTCAGTTTCTGCTCTTGCTTGGCCCTAGGCTCAGGTTGGTGGGTCAAGTATGGTCCTTGCCCTGGGAGTTCTAACCCAGTAGGAGAGCAGACCAATAAACAGGCAAAGATACATGCTGTGATGGGGATGGCAGAGGGAGAAGGATGGGGGAGAGGGAAGATGGTTTGGAAAGTCTAGGAGATAAGAATATTGCTGATACTCTGGGGCAGGCAGACGCAGCTGTGCTTTGTGGAAGTCATGGCCAAGGGAGATATGGCCGAGGATGGTGGTAGGATTGTGCTGGAGAGGTGTCTGAGATCAATGCAGCTGGATGGAGGTTGGGGAAAGCTGCCTAGCAAAGGCCTGAAGGTCTGGACTGGAGCTGTTCAACCCCTTAGCCCAGCTGCCTGGGAACTGGCCAGCTGGGAACACGTGTTTCCGGGAGTCTCAGTAGGTTGTCTTTGGGTGGGGAGAGTGCTCCTTAATGAAGGGCAGTCGTTGAACTTGACTCTGTTCCAGGGAGGGAAATAGGCTGGGTCAGGCGCAAAGGGATGCTTTTTGTTCCAGCCTTAAACAGGGTGTGTGCAGAACCCTATCCAGAGAGGGAGAAGATTCATACTCTCTCTGCACTTCTCTGAGGAAGAAGGACCCAGGCGCTGCTTCTCTCCTCAGTGAGGCTGGACATCCCCAGGCAAGTGGGTCTGGCTCTGGTAGGTTATGGCCACAGTTAGAGTGGGGTGGGCCCTACCCAAAGGGCTGCAGGGAGAGACTGGATCCGGTGGTTTGGAGAGTGGCCACAGCATGTGGAGAGGGAAGTATGGAACGGTCAGGGTGGAACATTCTCTCTTGGAGTAATTGCCTTAGCAGCCAGGGAGTAGGCACTTTGCTGGCCCTTCCCCCTTGACTCCAGCTCTGGGAATCTGCTTTGTGGATTCTGAAGGTCTCTGATAGTTGGTATCAGACAACTGAGTTGGCTGCGTGATCCCATGCATTCCCTTTCCAACCCTGAGCCTCAGGTTCCCCAGCTCAGACAGATGAGATGGTCTTTAAAGCCCCCCTCCCAGGGCTGAGGTTGCACATGTCCACACTCTCTCCTTATGCCCCCTTGTTAACTCCTGCCCAAGTTCTCAGCCCTCTCCTCCTGCCCCAGACAGTCTCAGGATTTCCTCTTGTCCATCTGCAGCTAAGCCAGGTGTTATTTTGGAGCCCAGTAGGGGATTGATAGTTATGTGCCAGGCATTCATTTAATTATTGCAAAACCTCCAGGAAGGAGACGTTGTATAGGTAAGGCTCAGGGAGGTTAAGTAATTTGCCCAGGGTGACCCAGCCATTAAGAAGTGGACTAATGCATCCTGTCTATTCTTCCCTGCTGCACCGTGCTTAGTGAGTATGCCACCCTCCCCATGGGCAGTAGACGTGGTGACTGTGTTTCATTTTGAATCAAGCATAATGCTGAAATATAAATGCAAGGAGCCCTAGTAGTAAGATTTCAGACAATAATGAGAGAGACAAAGGAGAAAAAAAGCAAAATTGATTCAGGAAAGACGTGAAAATCATACCTTCTGTAGCAGCAGCTCCTTCAAGAGCTGGGCTCTAAAACCACTTCATTTTTATTAACTGAAATAAGCTTTGGGAGGGGGTTGCCTGGTGAGTTTATCAATGTCACAAACATCCCCATTCCCTGATAAGAGCCAGGAAACATTGAGTAATGTGGGGTCCCAGGGAGCATGGGGAGCCGGTGGGCCTCACATCTCCTAGGGAGCAGGAGGAAACTTCAAAGGCAGTCATGCTCTGCAAGGGACCTGATAAGGTCACTTCCAGCCAGGCTCTGTGATTCCACAGAGGGAGGTTTAGTGCAATGAATGAGCTCTGGGCATGAGACCAGGCAAGATATACCAAAACATTCCCAAAGATTATTCCTGGAGGCAATTAGCCCTTTTTCTATTTTTTCTTGTATTTCTGCATTTTAAATTGAGCATATATTACTTTTGTAATCAGGAAAAATACATGTTAAAAAAGTAAAGAGAGAAAGAGAGGGTGCAATGGTCCAGGGCTCAGAGATTCAGGGCTCTAAGGTCAGCCCTGCCTGACTTGTAGCATGGCTCTGGGCTTCCTGTGAAAACAGAGAGGTAGCACCTAGTGCCTCTAAGAAGGGAGCCAAGAGGATTTGCACGGTCCAGGCAATAAGGGTCTGGGGAAGTAAGTTACTATTGTTTTCATTGTACTCTATACATCACAATGAATCCAAATGCAAGGCTTGCCGTAGTGGACCATGAAGAGGGCAGCTGTCCATTCCGGGAGTCTGAGGTCAGGGCTCCCAGCAGTGGAGCTCCCAGCATACGATTCAGCACTCTGGCTCTGGTGCCCAACAGCACACTTGCTGAGTGTCCTTGGGCAAGTTACTCCCCCTCTCTGAGCTTCAGTTGCTCATTTGTAAAATGGGAATAATAATAGTGCTTGTCTCACAAGGTTGTTGTGAACAGTGAGTACATTAATACACAGAAAGTTTGGCAGAGGGAGAATACAATTGGCTTATTTTCTTTGAGAGACAGTATAATTTAGTGTTTAAGAGCATGGACTCTAGGAGGGATGCCTGGGTGGCTCAGTCAGTTAAGCATCTGACATTTGATTTCAGCTCAGGTCATGATCTCAGGGTCCTGAGATCGGACCAAGCCTGGCATTGGGCTCCACACTCAACATGGAGTCTGCTTGAGATTCTCTCCCTCTCCCTCTCCTTCTACCTTCTGACCCTTTCCCTGTGCTCGCTTGCTCTTTCTCTCTAAAATAAAATAAAAATAAAATAAAATAAAAAGAGCATGGACTCTGGGTTTCAATTCCTGGATCTACTGCTACTCATTTGTTGTGTGACCTTGGGCCAGTTCCCTAATCTCTCTGTGCTTTAGTGTTTTCAGCTATAAAGTGGGGCTGATAATAGCATTTAACTTCTATAACTTCTATAAGGTAAGTGTGAGGATTAAATAAATCAATACAGGTAAAGGTCCTTGCCCTATCATCCAGCAGGACTGTCAGGGCTCTATGGCAGTAGCTATTAAAATGATTGTACAAGATTTACCCTCACAAAATTATTTGCTGGAAGTACTATTTCCTTTACGGGTAAGAAGACAGGCTTGTACAAGTGAAGGGTTCTAGGATGGAAGCCTTGACTTTGTGTTAGGTCTGGCAGGGCCCAATGTTCAAGCTCCAGGGCATCTCAAACCAACCAGTGAGGCAGACACTGCTCTGCCCCAGGTAGGCTGTTGATGAGTTCTCTCCAAGTATACCATTATAAGGCACTAGACTTCTTCCCTCCAGTCCTCCTTGTGTGGCTCCCAGTTCCTTTCCCTGTCTTTCATTCATGTACCATCAGCCCCACAGCTAGTCTCCATTCAGGCACCCTGAGCAACGGCAGCCTGGTCTCCTTTCACTTCTTAATTTCTAGCCCCCATTCTTCACCCTTGTCTTTTAATGAGCTAGCCCAGACTCAGCCTGCATTCAAACCCAGCTCTGCGACTTGCTAGCTGTGTGGCCTTGGGCAAGTTCCTTAGCCTCTCTGTGACTAACTTTCCTCATCTGTAAAATCAAATATAGTAGCACCCATATCAGGGTGGTATTGCAAGGATGAAATGAATGGATGCTTGCCAAGTTCTCAGAACAGAGCCTCACTCAGCATAAAGTGCTATGTAAGTAGTGGGCGTTTGTTGCTGTTGTTGTTGTAACTGTCATATACACAGTAGAGTTTAACATCTGGTGTTTCCTCAAATCCAGGGAGAAGAAAATAGAGTGATCTCAACACTGTCACTGGGTCACCCAAAGGCAAGTATTCTCCTACCTGTGTCCCAAGGCCAGAGCACTTTCCACAGCCAGACACTGTGGTCAGAGAGTGCGTCACTTCATAACTCCTTGCTTCAACTTTTCCAGCCACAGCTAGGCCAGGAATCCAGAATGGTAAAACTAGATTTATAGTCAGAGAGAGCCCATCCCAAGCTGAACCAGGGTGGAGTCCAGGCCTTGAGACTCCATCTCCACCCTAGTCCTCCCAGAGCAGTTAGGGGAGACTCCTGAGGGAGGAATCTGGGGGTGGTCAGAGGGCACATCCTGTAACATTGGTCCAGGGAGGCTGTGCCAACTGGAGACAGCACTTGAACATGGCTCAGTGGAAGCAGTGGGCTGGACATGCTCCATGGCTACAGGCTCCCAAGGCCACCATTGCAGGGCTGGCCCAGGCTTGGGAAATGACCCACGGAAGGAGGGTCTTGGCTCTGCTGTGTCCAGAGCACCAATGGGAGGAGGCAGAAAACCAAGCAAGGGAAAAGTGAGGCAAGAAAAGACATGAAGAGTGGTTACAGTACTGATTAAGTCCATGGTCACTTGTCGAATGCCCCTCAGATGCCAGCCCTGTGCTAGTGCATTCTAGCCCCTCTCTAGCCGAGGAGGCAAGCAATTCTCAAAAGGTGACTCTGTTCAAGGAGGCAGGTACCAAGGCCGAGGAGTGACCCTCTGTTAGTGCTGGGGTTTGGGGCAGGGGTTATGCCAAGCTAGTGTCCAGACAGGCTTCTGGGAAGGGAGAATTTAGATTTCATTTTACAAGATATGATTTCCAAATTGTAAGGAAGCCAGCCTAATTTTCGTTCATTAGAAGTGATCTCAGATGTTATTCTTGGTTTTACATTTTGAAAGCTAGTATGGCTTTTTGAGGTAATATTTGATCTTGTTTATTTGTTCACTAGTCAGAGCTACAGCATGGGCAGCACACTCCGTATGGCTATGCCATGGGCATCTGAGAGGGGACCTCGCGTGACCCTATCCTCAAGAGCTCTTGGCTGGGGAGGAGGCAGCTACAGCACTGATAAGACAGGCAGAGGAGGAAAGGTGATGAGAGACATAGACAGGGACCTAGCGAAATGGGCAGGGTTAGGTCAGGTTTCGTGGAGTCTTGATCAGGGGTATGCCAGTAAAGCCTTAATAACCAGCTCTCAGTGATGATGGTGGGGGCACATGCAAGAAGGAGAGGAAGCTCCAATTTGTGGCATTTGCCATGGTATAAATATCCCCACCATGACCAATTTCAAGCTACCAGCTTAACATCCCCCAATGTGGAATTAGTTAATTCGATGGTTGTTTGTTGGATGCCTCCCAGATATTGCATAACTGGCTCTCATAAGCCTGTGGGAGCTGCTCCAGCACATCAAACCTTAACACTGGTTAAATAACACTGGTTATTAAAGTCAGACGTCCTGCTACCAGAGGCTCATCCTTCAAACTCAGGTTTGGCCATACTGAAAAGGGGAGGGTCACCAATTCTACCTTGTATCGTTGGGACCATTTCCAATCCTGAGTCCATCATTTGCTGATCTGAAGTGGGGACATTTGGATTCCACCCATTCCAAGCCTCAGTTTCCTGATCTAGAAAATGGGAATCATGATAGTACTGCTTCCCAGAACTATGGTGAGGATTAAATGAGAAAAATCACACCTGGGTGTTCAGCTCAAGGCAGGAGCTCAACTAACGTGGTTGCCTTTCTGTCTAGAGGGATACAGAAATATCCTCTCTCTTGTTGCCTCAACTGTGGCTTCTCTGAGAGGCCTAGGAAGGTGAACTCTAGATCCTTAGGAGGGGTCATTACTCTCCAGCTAGAGATTCTTGCTGAGTCAAAGCTGGAGCCAAGGCAGGCCAGCAGCCTCAGGAAGTCACAAAGAGGATGATGTTACTGCTCCAGAAAGAAGCTGTAGTTTGCCTTTGTGCCCTTGGCTTCATTGTAGGGGAAGCTTGCTCACCTCACCCTTGTTTTCCCTCTTCTTTAAATCCTCCCTCTCTATACAGTTCCCTAGATTCCCCCAAAGTTTCCACTGCATAACTTTGTACTGCTAATTCATACTAGCATGTAAATAACTGATACTCTCATTTATTCCTTTCAAGGTATGGCTGGATAAGCCAAATGAACTTGGGCATAAGGAAAAGTGAACATAAAAAAGAAAAACCTGAGTGAGTCCAGAGGGACAGGTAGGTAAGTGTTTACTAAGACCTGAAGAGCAGGCAGTCAGGAACATGGGGTTCATGGCTCAGTGTGGCCACTGACCACTCACTGTGTGCTTGGCACAAGTTGTTCCCCTTCTTGAGTCTTAGTTTCCCCTGCCTTTCAGCTGAAGGAGGTGGATGCGATGTTCTCTCACTCCTTCAGTCTGAAATTCTGGAGGCACAGAGGGTCACAGGAAGTGTACGGTAACCTATTGCCACTGTAACAAATTCAGTGGCTTAAAACAACACAAATTTATGACCTTCAAGTTCTAGGGGCCAGAAGTCTGAGATGGGTCAGCAGGGCTTGGTTCCTTCTAGAGGCTCAGTACAGACTCTGTTCCTTGCCTCTTATAGCTTCTAGAGGCTGCTTAAATCCTTTGTCTTGTAACTGAATTGCTCTGACCTCTGTTTCTACCCTGATTCTCCTCTGATTTGGACAGTCTTGCCTCTCTCATATAAAGACCCTTCTGATTACACTGGCCCTCCCTTAGTCACATCTGTAAATCTCTTTTGATATAGAAGGTAACATATTTTTTAATCTTTTTATTTTTTTAAACATTTTATTTATTTATTCATAGAGACACACACAGAGAGAGAGGCAGAGACACAGGCAGAGGGAGAAGCAGGCTCCATTCAGGGAGCCTGATGTGGGACTCGATCCCGGGTCTCCGGGATCACGCCCTGGGCTGGAGGTGGCGCTAAACCTGCTGAGCCACCAGGGCTGCCCGGTAACATATTTAAAGATTTTTAAAATGTATTTATGAGAGAGAGAGAGAGGCAGAGACAGAGGCAGATTGTATTTATTTATTCATGAAAGACACAGGCAGAGGGAGAAGTAGGCTTCCTGCAGGGAGCTCGATGTGGGACTTGATCCCAGGACTCCAGGATCACACCCTGAGCCAAAGGCAGACGCTCAACCGCTAAGCCACCCAGGCGGCCCAGAAGGTAACATATTTATAGGTTTCAGTAGATATCGTTGGGAGGCCATTATTCTGATCATAGGTAGGCTCAATAAAGCCTTTGGAGGGGGGAGGGAGGTGGCATTAGTGGTGGAATCTACGGAGGCTAGACCAGCCACTGCAGGCAATATCCTGGGCATTCAAGACCTCCTGAATCCAAATCACACCTTTGTCAGTGGGCTCCTTTTAGTGATTGCTGGATATGGCAAAACAGAGGACAGGGATGAGATGGGACCAGGAGCAAGGCACTGTTCCTATAGTCTAAAACCTGGGAGTCAGATACAGCTCAGCCATGTGATTGTAGGAAAGTGCTCTCTTCATAGAATAAATGGGGCTGATAGTCTCTTCCTGGTTTGCCTTACAGGACGGCCACACTGGCTGTGAAGGTGCCTGGTCAGTTGTCACATGCACATAGAGGTGCTGCTTGCTGCTGTCATTGTTGTTGGCCTTACTGATGAGAGTGATGGGAGGGGCTGGTGCTTTCAGAGGTCAGGATGACCTGGAAAGATTCCCAGAGTGAAAGGTCAGGAGGCCAGAGGCCCTGAGAGGGAAGGGAACAGTGTTCTGGGTGGAAGGAGCCTTGTAAAGGTGACCTGGGCCAGCCTGGAGCCTGCTGACCCTGACCTCTGACTTTGATCAAAGCAATTATCAAACTTGGTTGTTTGTTAAAGCAGGGACTTTGAGAAACCAGGTCAGGATCAACGTCAGTAATGCTGGACCAGAAGAGCCGGTGTTTAATTAGTGACAGGTTCTGATTAATAATCCCTAATCAGGCCCAAGTGCAGAAGTGCACTCCCTCCTCCCAACCCCAGTAGCTCATGGACTCCCAACATTAGCCATGTGCTGGGAGCATCCTTACTGCTACCCAGGAAAAGGAGGTGCTCAGGGACAGGAGACCCCAGATGCATAAGAAGGGAATGGAGGACCAGGAAGGGAAAGCACAGGTCAAAGTTCCTGAGGCCAGTCAGGAGCCCAGCCCTAAATAAAGCTGCCCATGCTGAGCTCCTAGGTGGGGTTAGGGCATGTGTGTGATTTTCCCCAATATTTGGCAGATGCCATTTAATAGGAGCCCAAGGGTGGTGCAGAGTCTCAATGACTAGGAAGACGCTGGAGTTTCCCTGGGTGACATTCTGCCTCAGAGGCATTGTGAGGTCCCAGGGTCATGGATACTAGAAGGGTCACCTGAGGGGCTGAGTCAACATTTCTTTCAGAATTCTACCTGAGGGAAAAAAATTACAAAACTTCTACCAGGAAGGACTGGGGAAAATTTTGCAATATATGTAAGTAAAAAAAGCGAAATCCTAGGGATGCCTGGGTGGCTCAGCGCTTGAGCGTCTGCCTTTGGCTCAGGGCATGATCCTGGAGTCCGGGGATTGAATCCCACATTGCTCTCCCTGCATGGAGCCTGCTTCTCCCTCTGCCTGTGTCTCTGCCTCTCTCTCTCTGTGTGTCTCTCATGAATAAATAAATAAAATCTTAAAAAAAAAAAAAGAAGTGAAATCTTTACCATGTATAATCTCTTTTAAAATGAGAATCCCATCCATTAAAACAACATATTATTCACCGAAGAATACAAACAAGCATTGAACATATTAAAAGTTCAATCTCACTTGAATCAAAGAATAAAAAATAAAACCCAGAGGTGGAAAATGGGCTTGATTTATATTTCTTGGTTTATGAACCATTGTCACCAGCCTATAGGCCCCACTCTGGAGTACTTGCATGATTGCCTCCTTGAGTGACATATTCTTTTTTATCTCCTACTCTCTTCTCCAAAACCCTCTTCTTCACTGGTGAACAGTCTAATGTGTTGAACATGAAGTCTCTCTCCTGGAACATAGAACAGGATTAGCATAATCCTTGGTTCATGACAGATTCTTATCACTGCTTCATGTGAGGCTCTCTCTTAAAAAACATTTTTAATAACACAATTAAAACCTGGAAAACCACTGCCCCAGAGGGAACTAACTTGACCGCAGACAGTGACCTGCCCTCATCCCATGCCTCTGGCTTCTGTCAAGGCAGCCACCATCTTAAATGCATCTTAAATGCCTGTCATTCCCCTGCTTTCCCTTTCATCTCTTTGAACTCCTTCAAACCATTTTTGTTTCATTTGTCTTAATTCTATTAAGCAAGTATCGTGTATATATTTTTATAGGACTTAGAAATGTTGGACATATTCAAATGGCAGTAAGGAGGTAGAGATTCCCAGGTGGGGGTGGGGGAGTAAGAAAGGAACCTGAGGATGTCTCTCACGTTTCAGTCCTAGGTGACTAGGTAGTTGGTGGTACCATTCAGTTAGGTAGATGCAAGAGAGAAGTTGCTGGTGGGAAGATGATGGACTCAGTTTTCAACAAAGCAATAATTTAAGCTAGCATTCTATGAGTGCCTACTATGTTCTGGGCACTCTTCATAGAGTGTGAAGTCCTCTAAATAAATGATCACATTTAAGCTTCAAAAGAACCCCATGAAGTAGGTACTATTAGCAGTAGTATCATTTTAAAGATGGAGTAACTGAGGAATGGAAAGTTTTAGTAGGCTGAGTCAGCATGATGGATCACTTTTCTGCTCCAAACCTAGATATCCTGGATAAAAATATTTTTAAAATATTAAATGTTTATAAACAAAAATATTGGTGTAAGGCTAAATATTTATAAGTAAAACATTTTTAAAATAACAAAAACAAGGGAAACACTTAGATGATAGAAGTCAAGAAAATTGAAAGTCAGAGTGGACACACTTGATATTTATGGATAAAACAAGTCCCACTGAAGAGAAGTGCTTGTTAAAAATAAAACATAAGCCACACAAAGAAGAATAATTAGGAGGCACACATGAGGAAGAGTGTGGAGACACAATACACAGCTGAATTGGAATTCCCCAAATTATAAAGAAAAATTCTGAAAGACATAATAAGTTCTTTCAAACGATGAAGGAGAAAATAAAGAGAAGCCATAATGAAAGAAGTGATACTATTAAAACACCTGAGGTTAGCCCCCCATCCAGGTGACAGCTATAAGTGGTAGGCTTAGGGTCCCCACACCTGTGCTCTTCCTTGCTAGCCTACAGGTACTGATGTCGATGTGAAGAGTCTGTTGGGCCTTCCAGAGCAGTAGCAAAAGTGGATTTGGAGAATGGTACAGAATGTCTGGTTTCATCTTTTTTCTTTTCCACTGTACTGTGGTCCACAGAGCTCCGGAACTGAGCGTGTCCTCCCAGCATGGCCCCCACTGCTTCCCCTCTGCCGCTGACCACTGAGGTCACCAGTTCTGAGAACAGCAGCTCCTTCTACGACTATGAGTATTACCTGGACCAGGTAGCCTTCATGCTCTGCAGGAAGGACGAAGTGCTGGCCTTTGGCAGGATCTTCCTGCCAATCTTCTACAGCCTGATCTTTGTGCTGGGTTTGGGCGGGAACCTCCTTCTTCTAGTGGTCTTGCTTCGGTATATACCTCGCAGGCGGATGACTGAAGTCTATCTGCTGAACCTGGCCATCTCCAACCTCCTGTTTGTGGTGACACTGCCTTTCTGGGGCATCTCCGTGGCCTGGCATTGGGTCTTTGGGAATTTCTTGTGCAAGATGGTGAGCACCCTCTATACCATCAACTTCTACAGTGGCATCTTCTTCATTAGCTGCATGAGCCTGGACAAGTACCTGGAGATCGTCCATGCTCAGCCTCACCACAGGCTGAGAACCCGGGCCAAAAGCCTGCTTCTGGCTGCCATGGTATGGGCTATGGCCCTGGCTGTCTCCATCCCCGACATGGTTTTTGTGCGGACACATGAAAACCCCATGGGTGTGTGGAACTGCTATGCAGATTTTGGGGGTCATGCGACCATCTGGAAGCTCTTCCTCCGTTTCCAGCAGAACTTCCTGGGTTTTATTCTTCCACTCCTTGTCATGATCTTCTTCTACTCCCGCATTGGCTCTGTGCTGGTCAGGCTGAGGCCCCCAGGTCAGGGCCGGGCTCTAAGGATAGTCATAGCCCTCGTGGTGGCGTTCTTTGTGCTGTGGTTCCCATACAACCTCACCTTGTTTCTGCACTCACTGCTGGACCTCCAAGTCTTTGGGGAATGCAAGGTTGCCCGACACCTGGACTATGCAATGCAGGTGACAGAGAGCATTGCCTTCCTTCACTGCTGCTTCACCCCCATTCTTTATGCTTTCTCCAGCCGCCACTTCCGCCAGTACCTGAAGGCTTTCCTTGTCACTGTGCTCAGGCGGCACCAGACACCTTGCCCTGCACAGGCCCCGCTGTCCAGCTGTTCTGAGAGTAGCAGTCTTACTGCTCAAGAAGAAGTGACCAACATGAATAACCTTGGGGAGAGGCAGGCTGAACACTCCCCCAACAAGAATGATATGGGAAAAAATTAAGTCTGAGTGTCCATACCATGGTCTGGTGAGAATGGCTGGGACCTAGTTCACTCAGTTGGGCATCCACCCAAACTCCTCTCTCCAAAGGCCTCAGAGACCATGTTGCCACACCCCATGGTCAGCTCTCAGTTCTCCACCATAAGCGACATTTGCTTACTCCTGCCTCCTTCTTCCTCTTTCTTTATTGCCTTCTAGGAAACCATACTCTCTTGAGTGAATTGCTAGAGTAGTTTCCCAACTGACCTCTATGCTTGCTGTCATGCACTCCTGTCATCTAATCTACATCCACCAGCCAGAATGATCACATCCCCCTCAGCTGTCACTTCCATCATCCTCAGAGTAGCCCAAGGCTTGCCACCCACCAGTCTGCTCCCTTCCCTGGAGCTCAGCTGGGGAAATATTGTTGCAATATTGTTTAATGTCACAGCATTGATGGTGGCTCCAAGGGTCTGGCCAGTGGGAGGGGCTGGAAGTGCCCCACATGGGGAACTTTCCAGGAACATGAGAGATAGCAGGTGGGAGGCAGAGTGAACACATGTTCCTAGCAGTTCGAGAGGATCATCTTCTCTCTGCTTCCCATGCTCTCTCTGGAGCCTTCAGGGGTCCCTGGGGTCTATGCAAAGCCCAAGGTCTTTGTCCAGACTCCAAGGTCTTTCACAAGTACCATACACCAGCTTACTCTTATACTTCTTCATTACTTTTCATTTCCTGGACACCAGGAACCCTTGTTTCTTGCACCTTCCCACCTTTATGTTTTGCACTTGCCACTCTCTTGTGTAACAGGGATCATTTTTCAGCCAGCTGTCCCTTCATCCTTTTTTTTTATAACAGAATTCTACTTGCTCTGGGAAGCCACTCCTTGGTCACTCTGCCCTCTGCATTGGATAGAAGTTGAGTAGAGCACAGGACTTGAGCCAATTACAGCCTTACCTTTCCCTGGCACAGTGATTCATTTAGGATGGGCACAGGACCCAGGAAGAGCTTGTGAAATGTGGCAATTAAAACATGCTAGAGCAGAGGCATGAGACTAAAGCCAAGAAGATGTGTGGTCTGGGGTCCTCCTTCATCAACTTGAACTTCAGAGGGTGAGGTAATAGCACAGTGAGTGAGCAGACCCTAAGGGTCTGTTCAAGCCCCAGAATCTAGGCATGGCTGAAGATCATCCCAGTCCTGGACTTGACGGTTACATGAACCAATATATTCCTTTAAAGTTTAGGTGGTAATGTTTTGTAACTTGTAATCTAAGGATTCCTGGCTGATATGCCCTGCCTCGGTGCTTTCCTCTTCATGTCCCCTGTGGTTAACATCTGCCCTGCTCACTGAAGGTGGTGATTTGTTTGAGGATGTGGTGGATAGAGTTCTATTTTAGGGCTTCTGAAATGTGCCTCATAAGGGACTTAAGTTCTGCCCATAGAGCAGCCTGACTGAACCAACAGGGTCTTAGGTACCCAGGGTCTCTGACTTTGTATCCATGATGCACAGATGGAATGGCATGAGGTATGCCAGCCAAGGGACACACCTGGTAAGGTCATCCCCAGTACTGGTGCATGTGTGTGTGTAGTCTGTGTACATGTGTCTGTTTTGCTCTGTGGGCTGTGCATAGGACATATGGTTACGTATGTAGGTCTGACATGAACATGTCACTGTGTCCACATGGGTCTGGGCATGTGCCCGTGGGTTTTCTGTGTGTTCCTATGTGTCTTTCTGTAGCTGTGTATGTGTGGGATGTGCTGTCTGCAAACAGCAGGTATATAAGAAGGGCCCCAAAGCATATGCCCAAGGGAGAGAAGGGCTGCCACAGGTGACCCATTGATCCCTCTCACTGTCCTAGTTGCCATACTGCAGATGCCATATTGAGGGCTCTCACTTCTATCACAGAAGGGACTGATCAGGAAGTGAATTTGGAGGTGGGCTCTCACAGCCCAGGCCAGGCCAGGGCTGCCTTCATCCTGACCTTACTTCCCCAGCCTGAACGTTGGTTTCTTCTGCTGCTCTCCATCTGCCCAAATGCCTGGCTCCCTGGCTTCACTGCTCAGACCTTTCCAAGAAAGCTCCCAGGATTCTCTTGTTCCTCATATCCTGAGGCAAGATGGACTTTTCTCCTGGTGACCCTGGGAGAAGGACAGGCATGGCTCTGCCTGGGAGCAGGGCTGCCCACTCTCTACCCTGTGAAGTATGGTTTGAGGGTTTACAGCTGTTACTACCTATGAAAAAAGAAAAGCCAAACCAAACCAAAACAAAAACCTCTTTTCTTTCCCAGGTGCCTGCAATTCCACCATTGGCATGTCATTCCTGATCTTGCTTTGTTATTAGCTATCCTCAGAGAATACACATAGTGGGCTTTTCTTTGAGAGAGAAAAAAATTGGTACAGAAATGAGGATTTGGGGATCAGAACTGCTGTGTCAGAACATGTAGTGACTAGTTGTATCCTTGGGGGTTTCAGACTTCCTACTGCCTCAAGGCCCCTGGAAGGTAAGAAAGGGTAGCCCTTGTAGAGAGTGTGTCCTGTCCCCATGCAGAGGGCATAGGACTACAGGTGACATGGGCCCCACCCTTGCCCACAGGTGGGCATTGGCTTCTGTGTGCACACTCTAACCATGAGTGGTCATGTCTTCCTGGGAGGCCCGTTGTTATGGTGGATATCCATGACTGTGGGATGGTATACTTGTATTCACCTCAACCTGACCCACTGAAGGTTCCCTTAGTCCCAGGCATACCCTCAAACATGAGGTTCTTGGGAGATCTACATGAAGTCACTCTCAGTTGAAACTTCTTGGTCTTGACTCAATGGATTTGGGCCCTCAGGTTAGGCCCCTGGCCCAGATTTCTTTGAGCGTGGGGAGAATGAGAGGATGCAGCACCTAGGTCTGCGCAGGACCCAGGAGTATGTCAAGGCCCTGTATCTTTGCCCTGAACCCAATACCTGCTCTGGCACAGGGCCTGGCTATGTGGAGAGGTCATTGGTAAGCTCCCCATGGTGGCTCCTAGCCTCTCAGTCTGCTTCTTCCTATTCTGTACTCCCCATGTGAGTTTTCTTTTGCTCCTGGCCCCTTGTAGAATAGGGTGGGATATCCTGGCTCCAGTCAGCATCATTTTGGAGTAAATAGATTCACAGAAAGACAGGCTCTGGCCTAGAGTCACATAGCATGTGGAGACAGACACCTATCTCTAGTCCTGTGTTTGAGCTGCTTTAACAACCTGTTATCCTGGCAAAACTCTGAGCAGAACAACCAGCCTCAAAATAATAGAAGAGGATAGTAATAGGTGAGGGATAGGTGAGTAAGAGAGAAGCCCCACTAGGCATCCTCGCAGGGGTTCTATGCCGTTTGGCCTCCCTATGCCCACTCCCACAGCCATTGCCCCTCCTGTCTGGGCCATGCCATCAAGCCAACTGGGCTCTGGCAACAACACCCTCTCACTCACCCCCAGCCCTGGAAAGTATGCCTGGCAATGAGATTGTCTCCATTTCATATGCCAGAAAGCTGAGTGAGGCCAGGGAGGGGAAGGAAATGATTTGAGGACAAGAAGTAAAGTGGCTGAGACTGAGTCAATTTTCTGTCATTTAATCTCTGTTTAGGGAATTGGGGGTCAGAGATGAAGTAATAAGATACCAAGTCCTATGAGCTCCAGTCTGGAGGAGGGGGAAAGAGAAAGAGCAGGACATAGAAAGCAATGACACATAACAGATGTGCTATGACACAAACTATGCTAGGGTAGCCTCAGGGGATGGAGTCCATTTCTGGCCAGAGGATGAAGGGGTGAGATCCAGGAAAACTTCCAGGAGAAGCCAGCCCCGGGGTTGGCTGTAGAAGCAAGCAACTGTACTTTATAGATCGTAAATTGCACTGGATTGAAAATTTAGGGACTGATGGTGGCAAAATTTAAATGTTAGGTGTGGAAGGATGGGGGGCCCGAAAAGTGAAAGAGTGACAATCAGAGTTGAAAGGTTTGGAGAAAGGTCAGGGTAAAGAGAGGACCTGGCAGGCCTGGTGTGGGGAGATGCGGGGTGCTGAGCTATAAGAAAGGCAGTGGGGGTGGGAAAAACATGACAGTTTCAAAGGCCCCACTGGGGCTTGAAGGAACAGACTGGGGCCTGACTACAAATGGGTGAGAGCAGGGGAGGAAGTGAGGGTGTCTTCTCCATATCTGTCTTGGGGGATAGTGCAGCTGGTGGTGTCCTGAGCAGAGACAGGCAGAGAAATCCAGAGAAGGGGGTGGTTTAGGGCAGAGGTGAGGAACAGATGCTGAGTTCTGCATGAGCCAAACTGAGTCAGAGGGGCTGTGGGACCCCGGTAGGGAGGCTGAGGGTCTGCATTGTAGGAACGGGTTCCAAGCTCAGCAGTGGTTGCAGAAACCAGAGGAGTGGTTGATGTGGGGTGGACACTTGGAGGGGAGACAAGGGCATTGAGGAGGGGCCTTGAATAACTCCTATGTGAAAGGCAACATGTCTCCAGACCTGCTCTATCCAGTTCAGGAGCCACTAGCCCCATATGGCTGTTGAGCACTTAGAATGCACCTGGTCTGAAGTGAGAAAGGCTGCTAGGGGAAAAAGTACACACCAGAATTTCCAGGCAACACAGAAAAGAGAACTGTAAAAATATTTCACAACTATTCTTATATTGATGACATACTGAAATGCTAATCTTTTAGATATATTGGTCTAAGTTAAATATATTATAAACATGAACTTCGCCTGTTTCCTTTTATTTTTTAAAAAAATGGGTCAGCTAGGAAATTAAAAATTACACACGTGGCTTGCCTTGTATTCCTTTGGATGAACTTGAATTCCACAGGATGTGGAATAAGCATAGAGGAAAACAGTAAAGTGAGGTAGGAGAGTGGAAGGTAACATTTGCAAGACACTGTGTTACAATAACCAGTTTCTGTACTGCAGGACTTGTCAAGGTACGCATTATTTCCCAAACTAAGTTTCCCACAGATACTTTCCCTTCCTCTGTCTGCACTTTGCATGAGAGGAGGGTTCTGCAGAACCCACTCTGAGAGATGGTGTTTTCAGGAGAGACAGATAAGCCTACCAGGTAGCAAGAGGAAAGCCAGAGAGCAAGGAAGGCAACCAGGACAGAGGTAGGAGATACCAGAGAACCCGAGGGAAGGGTGGGGCTTCAGAGGGGCGAGAGGAGGTAGAGACCCCCAGGGGAAGCCTTGAGGCCAGGCTTGCAGCCACCGTGGCAGAGCTCAGCTGGTTGGTCTCAGGCGGTAGCGGAAGCGCACCTCGTGGCTGGGCTGTGTGGTGCCAAAGCCCCATCGCTGGGGATCCACAGGTGGCACAGGTGTGTTGGGGTCCACCAGCTCCAGGTCAAAGTATGTCACCATGAGCAGGACAAAGAGCTTCATCTCATTGGTGGCCAAGAACCTCCCAGGGCAGATGGAGACACCTGAGCCCCACGGCATGGTATAGTGGTGGATCTTCTTGCCTGCCTTGTAGAAGTCCACTTTTCGGCTACCATTGGGGTTGAGGAAACGATCATACTTGAAGGTGGTGGGTTCCGGGTGGATGTCAGGATCCATGTGTACTGAAAGATAGGGGAAGAGGGCCACAATATCTCCACTTCGAAGCAGGTACTCCTGTCCACTGGCCATCTTCAGGATATGGTCATTGTGCACCACCCTGAGGAGGGTGGGTGCAGCCCCCAGCCGCAGAGTCTCCTCCATCACACTGTCCAGCACTGGCGTGTGGTGCAGGGTGCTGACCTCGAAGTCAAAGGACTGCCTGGCCTTCAGCCTGGCCTCCCCTAGGACTTGGGTGGCCTCCTCTCTCACAGCCCGCAAGGCTTCCGGGTGTTTTAGGAGGAACAAGAGGGCCCAGAAGGAGGTCGGGCCCGTGTTCCCCTGGGAGGCCCAGAGCATCATGAAGTTGAACTTGTCTTGCATGGCCGGGGCTACTCCCCGCTCCCTCAGATACTGAAGCATGTAGGATATCCAGCGGCTTATGCCATTCTTTTCCAAGTTGTGCTTCACAGAGAGTGCCTTGTGGAAGAGACGCTGGAGCCGGCCCACTTCTCGCCACTCCCGGGGACCCAGCAAGGAATACACAAATCTGGGGAACAAGCGGTCAAACTTACGGAACTGAACAAATAATTCCTCTGCCTGTCGCAGGTCCTGGTCCTGGTCCTTGGTATAGCCGAATAAGCTCAGGTAGCCAGCCTTGAACAAGACATTGTAGCAGAAGTGGAAGAGGCCATCTTCATGCCAGCAGCTAGAATCCAGACTCTGGCCTGTGGGTCCTAGCATAACCAAGGACAGGCTGTCTAGCATGGTTTTGTTGAGATCCTCCAAGCCATCCCCCATGAGGTATTTGGTGCTGGCAGAGTGTATCATCCGGTAGTCTCCCTGCCCGGAGTCGTATCCAAATACCTTTAGCACCAGTTTTTCTGCATACTCCACAAAGTCTAGTTTTCTCTGTGCATCCTTGAGGATGGGGCCAAAGGACAGGGGGTCCATGACAAAGGTGAAGTACTGGCCTCCGAGCTGCACTGTGAACACATCTCCATGCTTGGCCCACATGTGCTTCAGGAATTCAAACATATTCTTCCGGAAAGCCATGGCATGGCCTAGCCAGGGGATGGAGCCCTTATCCAGAGGGGGCTCCTGGGGCCTGCGTTGCCGGAGCACCCCAAGCAAATACAGGCACCCCGTAGTGACCACCAGCAGGACTCCCAGCACCAGACCCCAGAACACCATGGCTGTGCTCTTCCAGGTTGAGCTCTGGACACACTGCTCTCTGTGTGTCAGAGAGTTTCTGAGAGGCTTTGGACAAGTTGGGGATGAAAAGGTCTGTCCACCTGAACCTTGCCCTGTGGCTGGAAGTTGTATTAAGTAACCCTGTTGAGACAGTACCTGGGAGCAAAATGTTCTCTTAGATATAGCACTTGCTGCAACCTGGTCATGTGGGAGGAGGGGGTGGTACCAGAAGGAAGCCCAGAAAGAAGCCTCTAGCTATGGGCACAGTCCCCTCACCAGCTTTATGCTTTGCTCTGATCTTTTCAGACTCAGCTCCAGCATGAAGTCTACAAAGCTTTCTTTGATCCCACTCTACCCCCATGATTTATTGACCATTCACACCCTTATTTTCTCATGCATTCATTTATTTATTAATTTACTAGCTTATTCAGCAGAAATGCACCAGTCACGTATTAAGTTTCATCTCTCTCCCTTCCTCATATTTAAACGACTCATAGACCCTCCCAGACTGATGACTATTTGAGCAGATTTTCCGACTTCAGTCCCTTAGCCTGGGGCTTGGGGCCCTCCCAATGGCCTAGTGGGCTTGCACAAGTTCTCCTGCAAGAAGGATCGATTCGGAATCTTGCAAATATGAAATGTAGGGGTGATTAGGACTTCAAACCAACTGCTCTATTTTGTAATAAGGATGTAGGTTCAGAATGCAGTGGGAGACTTTCTCTTACAGCTGTCCTGGCTTCAATGAGGTGAGCTGACCATTTACTGGGGACCTTCTGTGAGGTGTCAGGCCAGCTCCTTCCAGCAGGCCCAAGAAACAGAAGGCTGTGCTATTTACTCTAAGACCATTGTTGCAATATGGTGAGGTTCAGACTCAATTCAACCAGTTCTGATAACCCCAAGGTTACTCTTTAACTTCCTAAGAGGCCCACAAACAGGGACTTTGTTTCCTCAGATTTCCACATGCTCTCTTGAGTGAATTCCCTCTACCTTGAGTGCAGCTCCCTTCTGCAGGTAGCTGGAAGTGTGCACACTCTGCCTCCAGGAAGTCCTCTCTGGTTGCTTAGAGCAACCACAGCAAGTACTCAGCATCAACTCTCCCCAGCCTTAGAATTTGCAGTCAGAAATTGTGGGCAATTTCCATGAGCTGAATTTTGTTCCCCAACTGTTAATGGATTGCAGCACCATCTTACATTCATTCTCACTTATATTTATTCATTCCCTCCTTCCTTGGAACAGCCCCCAACTATCCATTCGACAGATATTTACTGGGCATTTACTGCCAGAATTTCTGCTATCACCAACCTTGAAATGAGATAGACACGGTGGTCCCTGTCCTCTTGGATTGTATGGTCTAAGGAAGAGGGAAATCTATTAAATCCCTGCCCAAAGAAGTATATAATCACAACAGTGTTAAGCGGGAGCGGGAAGTGGGGTGGGGAGTCAGGAAGGCCACAATGATTAGGTGGTCAGTAGGTGGAGGCCTGGAAGAAGACAGAGCCAGGTCAACGCGCGCTGTGTATATTGGGGGCGCTTGACGTGGAGGTCGGGGAGCCTGTGGGATGTGCTACTCAAGGCATGTGGCGGCGGTTCCAAAGAATGGGGTGCACATGCACTCTGAGGCCTGTGTGCCTGGAGGGCTCAGAGGAGGAGGAAGTTTTCAGCACAGCTCAGCCTCTTGCAGGCTCAGCGCGAACTCGAGCTTTGCCCCATCCGCTGCAGAGAACTCCGGCCACGCCAGCTGGGCCAGTCCACCCGGAGCCACAGAGGGGCGGCCCGATGCAGGGGCGGTCCTTACTGGCTCTTGGGGCGGGGCTAGCTTGCTCCAGGGAAGTCGGCCTCTGCGGCTGCCCAGCCAACCCTCCCGAGGGGCCGGGGGCCAGCGACCCAGAGCGAGCCCCGGGAGACCCGGAGCACGCCGCAGCTCCGCAGTAGGGGGGCGCAGAGCCACGCAGCGGGGCTGAGGTTTGACAGGACCAACGAGACGCTCGGACGGCCTCCGGGCGTGCTAGAGCGTGCGCGGGCTCCAGGGTTGGAAGGGCGGTGACGCACTTCCGCCCCCGCGGCCTCCGCGGCGGCGTCTCGGGGCCGGTGCTGCGGGCAGTCGTCCGTGCCGAGGCGCCCTCTGTCCGTGGGTCGGCTGGGCTTCGCGCCGAGGTGCAGTGTGTCAGTGGGTCTGTGAGGGCGTGGGGCTGGGGCTGGGGCTGGGGCTGGGGCTGGGGCTGGGGAGGGCTGCCTCCTTCACTGCCACCGCCGCTGCTTCCAGTGAGCGCGCTGAGCCTAGTAGCCACCACGCCCCGTATTCCTGAAAGTTCGCATCTCCTAGGCCTAGCAGGAGCATTGTTTCGGCTGTCCTTAAACAGCTTTTGTGCTCCTTCCTTGCAGGCTTCATTTGCACAGTCCGTAGTGGGCAACGGTGGTGGGCCTTGCTTTGAGTCCTCTAGACGGCCCAGGCAGGTGTCTGGTCCCGTCTGGTGTCTTCTCATTATATATATGGCTCAGAATTTTGAGCAACTGCCCATCGTTTGGAGGGTTCCATTTAGCTGCTGTGGTTTCTATATCGAGGCTCTCCTTTGGGGTTCTGCAGTCTAGGTGTACTGGCCATCCCCCCTGCATCTTGTTTGCGCATTGTCCTAATGCTGGATGCCATTGACGGCTCTCTTAGGTGCCTGCCACCTCATGTCCACTGCCTCACCCCCCACAAGTCAACAAGAGGATTGTCAAAATGGAGATGCAGCGGAGAAATTGTTTCTTTCTGCCTTTAGAGCAAATAATTTTCTCATCTAATTTAGGGCTGGACTTATCTATGGCTTCTTTTCCTTCCTAGTTTTTCAAGGTTCTATCTCCATGGCAACCGGGTTCTTGACAGCCTAGCCCCAGGTTAATTCTTTTACTCCTAGTCTACATCACATATACCAGGTGACACTGAAGTCAGTATTGAAGTTAAAGGGCAAACCTGAATTCTTGTTTCAACTTTGTCACCAATTGGTGACATGACCCAGGACATTTCAGTTTACCTCTCTGGGCCTTAATAATCTGCTGTATTATTCCTGCTGTTCAGGAAGCTAAACTTGTACTTGCCAGCAATGAGATGCCATTATAAAGGTACTGGGCTGTGCATTTGAGGACATACAGTGGGAGAGGATGGAGGGATAGGATGGAATTGGATTGATTGACCTTGAGCGCCTATCCTGTTCATGGCTCTGTGCTGGTCATCCTCATTGTCACTATAATCATCACTATTATTATGAGAATTTACCATAAGCCAAGTATTATGCTAAATGCTTTGTATGTATTAAGCAATCTAATCCTCATATCAATCTGTGGGCGATCCCCAAGACCACTCTCACATTCAAAGATTCCCTAGAAGAACTAATGAGATGCAGTTTATGGTTGTACTCATGGCTAAGATTTATTACAATGGTGTACTAAGGATATATAGCCAGATCATAAGGGAAAAAGACACACATGGAGTATGAAAGACTCCACATGCAAGTTTCCTAACACTTCCTCTTCAAAGAAGAAATCACAAGAGAAATTAGAAAACACTCTGAAATGGATGAAAATTAAAGTCAACATATCAAAACTTACGGTATATAGTGAAAGCAGTGTTCAGACGAAAACTATAGCTGTAAATGCTTACATTAAAAAAGAATCTCAAAAGCCTAGCTTTACACCTTAAGGAATTAAAAAGCAAGAACAAGCCAAACCCAACACTAGCAGAAGGAAGGAAAGTACATGTAAAGATTAGAGCAGAGATAAATGAAATAGAGAATAGAAAAAATCAGTAAAAGCAAAATTGGTTTTTTGAAAAATTCAACAAAATTGACAAAACTTTAGCTAGATTGACTAGGAAAAAAGGAAAGAAGATGCAAATAAAGTCAGAAGTGGAAGTGGAAACATAACTATTGACCTTATAGAGATACAAAGGATTATAAAAGAACACTTTGAATAATTGTATGTCAACACTGTCAATAATTGTACATCAACAAATTAGATAACCTAGAAATGGACAAATGCCATGAAATATAAATTACCTAAACTGATTCAAGAAGAAATAGAAAATCTCAACAGACGTATAATAAGTAAAGAGATTAAATCACTAATTAAGAACCTCCCAGTAAAGAGAAGTCCTAAACCAGATGGCTTCACTGGTGAATTCTACCAAATACTTATTATTTGGTTTATTTTTTTTAGTAATCTCTATACCCAATGTGGGGCTCAAACCCACAACCCCAAGATCAAGAGTCAATCTACTATCAGTAGTACCATAATACCAAAGTTAGATAAGAACATCACCTGAAAGAAAATTTCAGGCCAGTATCCCTTATGAATATAGATGCAAAAATCCTCAACAAAATATTAGCAAGTCAAATCCAATAACATATTAAAAGGATAATACACCATATCCAAGTGGGGTGTATATCAGAAATATAAGGGTAACTGGACACAGAATATAATAATAGAATGAAAGAAAAAACCTACATGATCATCTCAATCGATGTAGAAAATGCATTTGACAAAATTGAACATCCTTTCATAATAAAGTCCTTTAGAGAACTGAAATGGAGAGTTCCTTAATATGACAAAGGGTATTTATGAAAAGCCTATAGCTAATATACTCAATGGTGAAAGACTGGAGAGTTTCCCTTTAAAATCAGAAGGTCTGGGACAAGGATGCCCACTTTGCTGCTATTCAACAGTGTACTGGAAGTTCTAGCCAGAGCTATTAGATAAGGAAAAAATGAAAAGATTCAAATTGGAAAGGGAGAGATAACTATCTCTATTTGCAAATGACATGATCCTATATAGATAAAATCCAAAAGGTTCCACAAGAGAACTACTAGCGTTAATAAATTCAGCGGAATTGCAGGGTACAAGATCAACATAAAAATTAGCTGTGTTTCTATACACTAGCAGTGAACAATTCAAAAAAGTAAATTAAGAACACAATCCCATTTACAATAGCATCTAAAAGGATTAAATACTGAGGGGAAAAACATCTAGCCAAGTTGGTGAAAGACTTGTAGGTTGAAAATACAATACATGCTGAAAGAAATTAGGCTTATACAAATGGAAAGAGATTCCATATTCATGGGTAGGAAGGATTGTTAAGAGGATAACCAAAGTTATCCTCAGCTACCCAAAGTGATCTATAAATTCAACAAAATCCTTATTAAAAGGCTAACAGCTTTTTTCACAGTATTGGAAAAGCTGATCCTCAAATTCATATGGAATTGCATGGAGCCCCAAAGAGGCAAAACAATCTTGAAAAAGAATAAATTGGGGAGGGGGGCCACTCAAACCTACAGTAAATAAATCATGGTAGTAGCATAAGGACAGACATAGACCAAAGGAATAGAATAGAGTCCAGAAATAACGCTCACTTATATGGTCAATTGGTTATCAATAAGGATGTCAAGACCAAGAGGGAAAGGAAGCCATTGCAAAAAGTGGCGGTGGGAAAACTGAATATCACATTCAAAAGTATTATTTTATACCACATATAAAAATTAGAGTGTATCAAAGACTTAAGATCTAAAACTATGAAACTCTTTGAAGAAAACATTCAAGAAAATCTTTATGACACTGGATTTGGCAACAATTTTGTGTATATGACATCAAAATCACAACAAAAGAAAAATAGGTAAATTGGATTTTCTTAAAATTAGCTGTACAAACCCCTAACAGGATAAACCCAAAGAAATTCAAGTCCAGACACAGTGTAAACAAACACTAAATATCTAAAGACAAGGAAAATGTTTTGAAAGCAACTAGAGAGAAACAGCGTATCACCTATAGAGAAACAACTGAAATGATCATGGATTTCTTATCAGAAACCAAGGTATTATGCTGAGTGAAATAAGTCAATCGGAGAAGGACAAACATATGGTCTCATTCATTTGGGGAATATAAAAAATAGTGAAAGGGAATAAAGGGGAAAGGAGTGAAAATATCAGTGAGGGTGACAAAACATGAGAGACTCCTAACTCTGGGAAACGAACAAGGGGTAGTGGAAGGGGATGTGGGCGGGGCGACGGGGTGACTGGGTGACGGGCACTGAGGGGGGCACCTGATGGTTTGAGTATTGGGTGTTATACTATATGTTGGCAAATCGAACTCCAATAAAAAAAATATACAAAAAAAAAAAAAAAAGAAACCATGAAAGTCATTTGCAAGTGGCACAAAGTTTATCAAGTGATGGGAAAAAAAGGAACTACCAATTCAAGAATCCTATGCCAATAAAAATATCCTTTAGAAATGAAAGTAAAATCAATATGTTATTAAATGAAGGAAAATTAAGGGCAATTGTCATTAGCACACCTACCCTAAAATGATGGCTGAAGGAAGTTCTACAAACAAAAAAGAAATAGTAAAAGCAGGATTCTTGGAACATCAATACAGAAAGAAGTGTATATGACAAATGTGACACAGTTAAGTAGCAAAGGAAACTGGAGTGCATAAGTAGGGGAACTAGGCCTGGTGAATCCTAGCAAATAGACTGCATTGATTCCCTACCTTTATATGGAGAATGCTGCTAGGCATGGACTACAATAGACACCTTTTCAGGATATGGCACTACCATCTTCCACACAGCATATGTCAACAATACTACTTAAGAATTCTTAGATGACCTATGTTACATATTTAGCTTTCCCTAACACACACAATAAGATAATAGTGCTATTTTTATAGCTGAAAGTACCAACAGTGGACAGTTAGCTGGGACATTAGCTGGACCTTTTGTGACCTGTACCATTCCCCAAGAAAGAAGTGCTATTAAGAGAGAGAGTGAACTCTTAAAAACTGGAAAAGATAATTGGACAACCAAGCCTAAGCTCTTAGTGGTGTACAAATTAAGATAATTCACTTGGGCTCCAAATGTGATAATTACCTTAAAGTGTACCTCTCATTTAAGTTATAATGTCTAATTATGAGGTTCAGGAGTGGGAGAAGGCCCTAACTGGCTGCAGGAAACCCAAACCATATAATTAACCCTTATCACTCTATTTTTTCCCTTCTATACCTATCTCTGGAAAACTGGACTACTAGAATTTGCAAGTAGGAAAAAAGAGCTGAGGGCTAGGAGACTGAAACTCATCCCAGCCATGCTTGCTGGATTTGGGAAATTATGAATAATGAGTATAATGATCATGAATTATGAGGTTGAAAACTAAGGCAGTGTTGGCATGGCTCACATGTCAGAGGGTAGGAGATATTCTAAGATGTTCTAAATTATAGAAGAGAGGAGCTTCTGAACTAACCAGGGATGAGTCTAAGCATATGGTGTGGGTTAGACATGGAGAGGACTGGATATAAGGTGAGACACTAGCTGTGGAAGGAGAGGAACAATCCGGATAGTCCTTGGTAAGGATTAGACCCTGGGAAGTCAGGGGCAGAGGGAGGGACCATTAACCTCTTAGCTTTTGTCTATAGGATATCTGAGCAAAACTCCAGGCTTCCATTACCACCCTCAGTTTTACAACTGGCCAATAAATAATCTCAATTTAAAAACTCTTGGAATACTCCCAACAGTCACTGACTCCAGAAAGAAACAGTCTCAGCAAGAAACAACAGAATAAGATTAACTTCCCGGACATTGAAATTATTCCCTTTAGCCTCATCTTGTTATTGTTGGACTTCTTGTACATTTTTCATAGCCCACTGATTGTTCTAAATTCTCTAGCATGATTGATAATGGACAATTGTACTGCCCTGGATTTTTTGCTGTCCAGTTTATGTGGGTTATGTGCCACTGCCAGTACCTCTTGCCTCACTTGGACTACTGACAAAATTAGCTAGATTGGCTCTGGATGAGGAGCCTGACTATGGTTCAATCTCCAGTGGATCTGTTTATACTATTGTATGTCACTATCATGGGCACTTTTGTCTGATGTTGCCTAAGATACAAGGAATGCATTTGACCCATTGTATTGGCAGTATTTGACTGTCAATACAACCAATTAGAGTATCTGATGACCTATGTGGTGGCTCATATTCCTGAGAATCTTTATGTGTAAAAAGTTGGGAGGTCTAGTTATAGGGAAATGGCTCCACCATGGTGCCCTCATAGGTTTACACATATATAAGCCATGCAGTCAAAATCTTGAACTACAGCTACTCTGACTCATGGCAGATCAACCTGTGATCCTTCTATAACATGAGAGGATGAGAGGAGCTTTAGAGACCTTCAAGCTTATCTCCCAACTCCCTTCCCTCTCTCTTGTGGGAGGCAGTCATTAGACCATTTCTCATTGCCTCTCAGATTGTGAAGAGGTAGGAGGGTTTCTGGGTATAACTGCAGAGTGTAACACTGTTTAACTATAGTCTAAAATCAGCTCCTCACCAAGGATGTTACAGCGACTGAACCCCCTTTTGTTTTGAGGTCCTTGTTTTTGGTGCCTGGAACAAGGATCTGGGGACTGACATATTTGGATACTCTTCCTTTTGCTGTTTACTTAAGTAATACATTGTATAAATCTAAAAGTGGCTTATTGTACTTTACTGGTCGAGTCGGTTAGGATATGGCCTTGACCTTGTCTGCTGCTATGTGTTTAACAGGAAGAACAATGGAAAGAGTAAAAATATATGGATGAAAATAGACTATCTCTCTCCTCTTTAGCTTTGAACCAAAACACTGATCCGAACCATAAGAGACCTTCCTTCTGGTGGAGCATGACTTAATAATCAGGCTTCTGAGAGGTCCTTGTTATGAGCACAAACTCCCATAATTATTTTGCACTGAGTCCAGTTTTCTCTATCTTGTCACTAAGAAAATCATGGGAGCATTTGTTGTGTGCTCATCCTTCTTAATGATCTTTCCCAGGGTAAGGACTCACTGCTGCCTACTCAGTGCTCACAGACTATTCACTAGTGTCCATTTATGAACTTCTCCAGTATCCTCTTAAAAACAAACAAGCAAACAAATCAGGGAGCTCATCTGAGGTCTCCTTTGTTCTGTGATTTTTCACGGGTATGATATCTGTAAGCTCTCAGTCCCTGGGTTTCTAAAAGGAATCTGGGCCTCTGGGCTGGAATTTCATTGAAGCAGACATCTTCCTACTTTGTTCACCCCAAAAGACTATATATACAAATGGAAAATGGCCAGACCATATAGAAAAATAGAACTCTGATCCACAGTCTGCAGCAACCAATCTAGGGTCCAGAAAGCCAACCCATTATCTGCAGTAACCAGTCTAGGAAGTCAAACTACTATCCGTAGCAACCAGTCCAGGAAGCCAAAATAAACCCTGTAGCAATCAGCCCCAAATAGCCAGAATTTGATTAATATACTCCCCCAACCACTCACATAAGATGCTTTGCTTCTAGTTAGCTCCCCCATGCCAACAATCTCCAATCAGAGCATACCTGAAGTCTCTTTCCCTGCCCCTCCTCTTTTAACTATAAAGCTTTATACTTCTGTACCTGATTTAGAGTCTTTACCAAATGCAAGTGATGGTGGTTGAACGCCTTTGCTTATAGTAAGCTCTGAATGAATAGCCTTTGCTTGTTCTTATTTTGGTGGTCTTCTATTTCTACAATTTTGCTTAAAGGTTTAACTTCTCAACATGCTATGTGATGTTAGGTAAGCCATTTCCTCTCTCTGGGCCTTACTTTCTTCCACTGAAAAACTGGTTCACAGGGAGCCTGGTTGGCTCAGTCGGTTAAGCGTCTGCCTTGGGTTCAGGTCATGATCCTGGGGCCCTGGGATCGAGCCCCACCTCGGGCTCTCCACTCAGCGAGGAGCCTACTTCTCCTTCCCTCTTTGCCTCTTGCTCTCCCTGCTTGTGCGTGAGCTTGTTTTCTCTCTGTCAAATAAATAAAAGGGGGGAAAAAAAGGTTCAACCTTTATCCATTCCTTTATTCAACAAGTATTCCTTGGCACTTAAAGAAACGGCCATAAGAGGTGCTAGATGTTGGGTGGATATCAGAAGCACCACAGTGATGAAGGCCGTTAGCTGCTCCCTGGGAAGGGAGAACCCAGTGAGGGGATGGAGGTCTAGGAACAGGCAGGCCAGAGGTCTGTGCTATTCCGCACCGGCGTCCGTCCTACGAGGGCAGTGCGGCAGAGGAGGGTGGCCAGTGGGAAGAGGAGGGCTGGGACAGTATTCCCAGGGAGGTCTTCCCCCAGCGGCCCGCTCGCCTGCGTCCCCGCCGCGGCGCTCCGAGGCAGCGGGTGTGTCTGCGGGAGCGGGACGCGCCCTCGGCTCCCGGCTGGAGAGGAGAACCACAGAGACGTGGCGCCCTCCGCCGTCCTAGAGAAGCCGGAGTGGCGGGAGTGCAGCCGCCTCCACCTCTCGGCGCGGAGCCGAGGGGCGCCGGCGTCAGACCCGCCCCGGCCCGGAGCGCCCCTGCCCGACCCGGGCGGCCCCCGGGCGGGCCTGGCGCGCGCTCGCCTCCCCGGAGGGCGGCCCGGGCCATGGCGGCCGCGGCCCTGGCGAGCGGGGCCCCCTTCGGGCCTGCGCCCGAGCTGCAGCCGGGACAGCCCGCGCCGGCCCGGGCGCGCCCGGTGAGTGCGGGGCCGGCGCCGCCAAGCTGGCTCGGCTCTGCCCCGGGCTCTAGGCCCGCAGGAGGGGCGGCGGGGGCCGTGCGGCGGCGGCCGGGGAGCCGGGGTGCAGCCCCGAGTGCAGGGGCCGGAGGAGCGGGCAGGGAGCAGAGTGAGCTCGCCACCCCCCAGACCTGCGCCGGCGGGGGACGCACACGTGCAGCTGCGCAGGCGGGAGCCAAGCGCGGGCGCAGAGGTGTTGGCAGAGCCCTGTGCGCCGCGGCGAATGTCCAGCATTTCCAGGTCACTGGTTTTTACAGAGCTGGTTATGTCTGAGGTGGGTCTTGAGATGAATCTGAGTTTGCCGGCGCAGGAGGGAGGAACTGGATCTCCAGGCAGGGGGAGCTGCAGGTGCAAGGACACCGATGGGGCAAGGCAAGGGTTTGGGTTTCTAACAGGATGGTGACAGGATAGGGCATGAGGGTGGTGGTACAAGAGATGATTCTTGGCAGGTAAGCTGGGTCTCTGAATAGGGAATGGAATCGTCTGCGGTGCAGAGGATTTGGACGTTTTGAGGTGCAAGTCAAGCCAAAGTCTTTGAGCCCCTGGGGTGCTGGGTAAGTCGCTGTGGGGACATTGTAGGGCAAGGACTGATTAGTGGCAGGGAAGTAGAAGTCTTGATGGCTCTACATTAGCACTGTTTGTGTTTCTTAAGGAAAAAGGAAAGAGAAAGGGCAGAAGCTTGGGCTCCCAGAGGTACAGGAAAAGCGGACATTAAGACTGGGAAGCTGGGAAGAAAGAGTAGGCTGCGGAGTGGCAGAGTGCAGGGAGTAAAGTCAGAGTTTGGATCTGCCCTTTGGAGTCCGGCCTCCCGGGCAGCCTGAGTGTACTGAGGTGCCCTTAGCTTCCCCTGTGGCGGGTGACAGTGAGGAGGAGGGAGAGAAGGGAAAGAATCTCACACAGGGACAGCAGGGGTGGCAAGAGTGAGGACCGAAGGCAGCGTGGCACAGTAAAGAAGAGCCAGAGGAGGCAGACAGCCCTGGATTCTGTCTCTGTTCTGTAACTTTGGGAGCAGTAAATCTCTGAACCTCAATTTCTTCTTCTATAGAATGAATCTAATGCCCTCCTCAGAGGCTGTGAGGCACACACCAAGTAATATATGTCAAGTGCTTGTCCTGGACTCGATAGATGATAGTTGAGCTTGTTATCAAGGGTTGGTGACCTCAGACAGAGGGCCCACTGCGGGGAAAGGATGGCTCCTTGAGCACAGATAGTTGTTTGGGGCATAAGGATAAAGAGGGAAAATTTGTAGAGACTCATGAAAAAGATGAGAGGATATTGGGAAGTTAAGATGAAGAGCCATGAGAAATTGATGGCTGATCCTCTATATCTTTGGAAGTGTGGGGTACAAATCTGCTAAGGGTTCTCTTAGGCATTCAGAATCCAGAAACTCAACTGGCACACCCTCCAGTACCTCTTAGTGCCTGGTCTGCCCCTTACTCCAGGCCTGGGTCTGGGATTGTCCTAGGGCATTTAAACACATGTTGTTTCAGGAGTCAGTGACCTTCGAGGATGTGGCCATCTACTTCTCTGAGAACGAATGGACCGGCCTGGCCCCTGCTCAGAGGGTCCTGTACAGGGACGTGATGCTGGAGAATTATGGGGCTGTGGCTGCCCTGGGTAAGGGTCTTTCCTTTTGGACTCTGCTTCTGCCCTTCAGAGTTTCCTGGTTCCTTCTTCCTCAGAAGCTCAGGAGTCTTTGATAACCCTCATCTGAGTGGGAACCTCAGGCCCTTGGATTCAAATGATCCAGCCTCAGTGGTTGCTGGGAAGTGGGAAGTCCAGGTATAAATAAATTCAGGCCTTGAAACAGACTTTATTGCCTCAGGGTGAGAGCTGCCTAACTCCTGACCCCTGTGCCGTGGGTAGAGAAGGAAGAGAGCAGATTCTTGGTGCCTCACCAAGCTCTCAGTTTCCCACTTCTCCCTATGGGAGACCCAGCCCAATACCGAGCCACCTCATGCAGCTGTCTAAACTTGAGAGCTCCAAGGGAGGAAGAGAATAAGAAAGTTCAATCTCAATGAGTGGAATCATCTATTCGCTCACTGAAATTGTCATTGAGCACCTCTTACTCTAATTCCTGACCTTTGTAAGTCCTCTGGCCCCACTCCCCTGGGTCTCCTGTTCCTTCACCTGGACTTCCTTTTCTTGCTCTCCCTAGTTAATTCCCTTCTTTCCAACCCACCCCTAAAGACAAAGCCTGGGAAGAGCTCTGGGATCGCTCTATGTCACCCCACTCACTTGCCTGTCCCATTTCCTTCCCCTTAAGCAGCATTTCCATTTCCCAAACCGGCTCTGATTTCCCAGCTGGAGCGAGGGGAAGCACCCTGGTGCAAGGCTCCTCAGGGAGCTCTGGATGGAGAGGGCCCGAGGGGCATCTCCTCAGGTGAGTGAGGACACATGCCTGTCATCTGGCCAGTTCCCTTGTCTTGATCTTTAAAATGTAATAGGTATATGTTCTCTTAACCTAGTGCTGTAGACATCAGTGGGATTCCTTTTTTTTTTTTTTTTTTCCTGTGTTCCCATGATTTTCCATCTTCTTGAGTCTGTTTAATTCACTCTGGCTCTTCTTCATTCACCTATTTTGTCTCTTCCCCATTTCTACTGTTCTTATCTGTACTCCCTGACTTTTCTGTTTACACACTGAGGTGGCCTTTCTGCATTCCCAGCCTGCTTATAGTCCTCCAGATTCTGACTGCCCTTTGGGGTATCACAGCCATCTTTATCATTAGTAATCAAGAAGTCTCAATAACCCTGAATCATATAGTTCCAGCTCAGGGATTTCTGGCATTCCTTTGCCCAACACAAGGCTTTCCTGTTCCTAATTTCCTAGGGGCAACTATGTCCCCTGTGGCCCCCCTCACCCCATTCTGTCTTCTTCCTACAGGAACTCTCCTGTAGGCACAGTGGAACTTGAGCTGTGCCTCCAACTTCCCCATTCTCACAGTTCCTTGCTGTGTCTGGCAGTCTTTCCATATTAGGATATTCTCGATTATAAGTAACAACCCAGTTCAAACTAGCTGAAACAAAAAAAGAATTTACTGTTTCCTGGAAGTTGAAAGTTCAGAGGTAGAGTTGCAGGTACAGTTTAATCAGAGTTTCAGTCTTTGATTTTTTCTATTTCCTTGTATGTTGGCTTTGTCTACAGTCTGGCTCCTCCTGTGGTGGTAAGATGATTAGTAGTTGTAACCAAGGCTCTGCTTCTTCATACCTCGGGAGAAAAATATGGGATGCCTTCCTCAGGCCTTTGTAATGTACCGTCTTAAGTCTGATGCCAACTCTAAACCAATGACTATGGCCAGGGAAATTGTGTGCACTGATTGTCTTGGCTTGGACTGCCAACTTCTGACACTGTCTCTCATGGAGTAAGTAGGATAGTTTAACCTGCTTGGCTTAGACTAGTGAGGGCTGCATTAGGAACTGGAGTTGATCAAAAAAAAAAAAAAGGAACTGGAGTTGAAATCACTCCCCTCCAAAGGGCATGGCTACTCCATAATGGTCGGGTGGTGGGGTGGGGTTGGTGGTCATGGTAGATGGATATAGGGAGACAACTACAGCGTCCTCTGCATTCTCTCAGGATCTCAGTGCTTATTCTCCCACCAACCAAGGGAACTTCCCATCTTTGCTCTAGGCAGAAAGCCAACAGCTAAATTATTCCTTGAGTAAAATCCTAATGGCCTGACCTGCAGCAAACTTTCTTTTCAAAGTCCATTTTGTCTTAAGAGAATATCAGAGGACACAGTCCTTGGCTTCAGCAGTATAAGAGGTTGTCTTTTGGAGGGTGGGGAATTGGTACATTTCTCAGGAGGCCAGACTTATTGGATGGGAGTTACAAGGAGGCCAGACTTAACTAAGCCTGAAGAAGAGTTTATCAGAGTGGATTTTGCAATTAGAGGTCTGTTATTAGAATAAGAAGTGACTTCTGGAAGTGGCTGAGTGAGGCTGTGAGTCCATTTCTAATGGATGCCATAGGCCCACCATTGACCCTCTGTAGAAAGAGAAGGCAATAGCTAAGGTGGATAGACAGGAAGGAAGCTGAGAGACTGTGGTTCCCCAACATAGCCTCAGGAACAACTCTGTGCAGTTCCATCCCGTCCTGACTCTTTTCCATATGAACTGGATTTTGCCTCCTAGATGAAGTGAAGAAGAGACCTTAGTCTCCCCTGTTTCTTCTTGATATTTAAAATGAATGAAACATTTTCACATTTTGGGGAACTGATGAAATTGCAACTTCCCTGTACATCTGTTTTCTGTCCTCTATATTGTTATCCTCCTCAAATGTCAGGTCGCCTATGTACCAATCTATCCACCCACCTTCATTCTCCCTTACCGCTTCCATCTCTGCTCCTTTCCTAACGGGCCCCACTCCTCCGACTGAGCCACCTTTATTTATATCTTGACCCTGGCAGGATATCCATTTCTAAAGCCTGCTGGGATCTCCCATTTTGAGCAGGTGGAAGAGCCATTGAACCTGAAACTTCAAGGAGAGGGTCCAAGCCTAACCTGTACTGGTAAGTGAGGGAAATGAACACTTTCTTCCCAGGCACATGTTTTCCTCTGTCTTTCTGTTGTAAACTATTAAGATTCCATTTTAGCATTTATGTTCTAAATAAACGACTCTCTAAAAATCCCCAAATCAACCATTTAATGAAGAGGAAAGTTAAACCCCAAGCTTCCAGCTTTCATTTGAACACTATTGATTAATTAAATTCAAATGGGTCTTGGGTCTTAGGCTGTAACTGAACAGATGACCTACTGGCTGCTATGGCCAACCAATATTTTAAAAGTAAGCGCTGCATTTTATTCATTCTGTTAGTTTTTAGGAATCAGAAAGCAAGGACTATATGGCCCCTATCTTGCAAGGGCTCACAGTCTAATGGGACATTATACATAAATGTATAATTACAGCAAAGTGTGATGCTGTGACAGAGATGTGAATAAAGTACTGTGGGAGCAAAGAGCAGGTAGTCTCTGCCCAACTGTATCTGAAGTAGTTTGGGGAAGCACTTTTCATGGTGGACCTGGTGACTGGATTGAATGAGAAGACATTTCCTTTTAGCATTGACAAGTATGAAGAAGATTCTCCTTGTTGCTTTCCACTGCGTGTGACAAGTTTAGGTTCCCCAGGTTTGCCTCAAAGGATTTGTTATTTCTGAACAGGTCCTTTGCCCTGAATCCTGGCCTGTTCTTCTCATGTTATAACCAGGACTACCTAGAAGAAGTTCTGACTTGTGTCCCTGAGGTTCAATTCAACTGTTTTGGGAGAGCTCCCCTTGTGCTTGGCCTGGTGCTTGGGAATCATAGCCCTCAGGGACTCTGTCTAGTTTTTGCCTTTCTGTGGTATACCTTTTGGTTGCTTACTGTGTGCTAGCCCTTGTGCCGTTTCCCACTAAGACAGGGCCACTGAGACACAAGGGGTGACACTTGGAGTGAAATGGACACACTAGTACCACTTGGTGACCTTACTCGCTCTATCATGGGTGATGATGACATTTGCAGCTTTGATTTGTTCTTTCAGAGGGTGTGTTGAAGAGTGAGAAAGAAGATTTTATTCTGAAGGAGGGAAGTTTTGAGGAGGCAAAGGACCACATGGTACTATCAAGTGGACCCCGGTGCCGTGGCTCCCAGGAATTCTGGTTTGGAAAAACCTGTGAGGAGGAAAAAAGCAGGTTAGGGAGGTGGTCTGACTACTCCAATGGGAGAAGTTTGGAGAACACCGCAAATGATATTATAGAAGTGATTGTCAAAGATGAGATGGTCTCTGGCGAAGATAGTTCAGAGAATACTGGTGTTAATATCCCCCTTGGTATACATCAGAAAATTTTCAGTGAGCAGGTATTCTATATATGTGAAGAATGCGGCAAGTGTTTTGATAAAAATGAAGACTTTGACCAACATCAGAGAATTCATAATGGAGAGAAGGTCTATGGATGTAAGGAATGTGGGAAGACTTTCAGTTTTAGATCACATTGCATTGCACATCAGAGAATTCACACGGGGGTGAAACCATACGTGTGTCAAGAATGTGCTAAAGCCTTCGTTTGGAAGTCAAACCTGATTCGGCACCAGAGAATACATACTGGAGAGAAACCCTTTGAATGTAAGGAATGTGGGAAGGGCTTTAGTCAGAACACAAGCCTTACACAGCACCAGCGAATCCACACTGGAGAAAAACCATATACATGTAAGGAATGTGGGAAAAGCTTTACTCGGAACCCAGCCCTACTTCGACATCAAAGAATCCACACTGGGGAGAAGCCTTATGAATGCAAGGACTGTGGGAAAGGCTTTATGTGGAACTCCGATCTTGCTCAGCACCAGAGGGTTCACACAGGGGAGAAGCCTCATGAATGTACTGACTGTGGGAAAAGCTTCATCTGTAAGGCACACCTTATCCGACATCAGAGAATCCATACTGGGGAAAGGCCATATAAATGTAATGACTGTGGGAAGGCCTTCAGTCAGAATTCTGTTTTGATTAAGCACCAGCGGCGCCATGCTAGAGAGAAACCTTGTAATTGTCAGATATCTCACCTTCTTGAACATTAGAGAATGCATAATGGTGATATTTGTTTATAATTCTTATGCTACAGGAACCCCAGAGACAAAACAAGGTGATCGTCCACTTTATTATAACTTTAATAGCCAGTATTATCTTGTCCCCTCTGAACAGGTACCCTGTACTCTAGTAAGACTGGTCTCCCTGTTCAACCATGTTCATGCTAGGCAACTTTTAGTTGAGTATCTACTCTGTCAGGTACTATGCTAACCACTTTACAGTCTTTAGTTTTTCTTAATCCTATTAAGGTAGGTACTCATACTCATTTTACAAATGAGAGATCTGAGGTTGAAAGAAGTTATAAAACTAATTCAAGGTCACTCAGCTAACATGTTATAGAATTGAGATTCAAGTAGGTCTATCTGAGTCTCCTGTTCTCTATTTGTGCACATTACTACTTCTTCTCAAATTTATTTGCTCAACTTTCCGTAGGCTAAAAATTTCCTTCCTCATCTAAGACCCAGCTCCTTCAAATGAACAGACCTTCCTCTTCTACTTGTAATCAGTACTGTCCTAATTGGTATTTAACTATGTGCTGTCTTATATTTTTCTAATGTCTATGTGTGTTAGTCCAGCTAAATGGCTCTTTGAGGATCAGTACTGTATTTTAAGTTTGGAAACTTATTTATTTCTGAGTAGGTATAATGTGCTTATGGTAAAAAAAAAAAAAAAAGTTGAAATAGTTTAAAAAGGTGTTCAGTGAAAAGTGTATCTCCTTGTCACTCTTGTCTCCCAATCTACCTCCTCAGAGACAGCCACTATTACTGTTGTGTCTTCCTGGATATATTCTTTCTATGTGTTATTAATACTGCTTTCATAAGTCTACCTTATTGAAAGCCGTATTTGATGTAGATGACAATGCGGTTACATTGCCAACCCCAGAATTTCTCTTCCTCAGAAGTCATGGTCCACCTTGAGGTCACCAAGGTAACTTAAGAAAGTAGCAGAGGGTAGTCTGGAGGTGCAGTCTTGGGAGACCTGATTTCCCCTTGTGTTTTAAGATAGGACTCTGGACTGGGAAAATGTAAACCAAGTGGGAGATTTTTTTGTTTTCTTGGGTTTGTTTTCCCGTAAAATTTTGTATAGCTACAATACCTCTCATTCCACTATCCCAAATCCCTTTCCAGTCTCTTCTCATCATGATAGCCCACATTCCAGAGTAAGCTGTATTATTAGAGAATGGTACTGACCATATTCAAGGGTTAGAGAAACAGAGGCCCTATTCAGAGAAGAATGCTGGCCAAAACAGATGAAACATACATTCCAGACTTCACCTTGAGAGCTATTTTTCAGCTTCCAGTTTGCCTCTCTGCTAATTAGGCATTCTACTTTAGAAGCTCCCAGCCAGATAGTATAATTGCTGACTAAGGAGCAAGGAAGAGAAGCCAGAGGCTGGCTTGGATTAAACCACATACATATCTCTGGGGCCCCTGATTGCTAAAGCCTAAAGCCATGTAGTAAGGAGAACTTGGCTTACCATACTCCAGTTAGGGTAACCTCTCGTAAAACCTCTCTATTTTGTACTAAATAGAACCAAGAAATGGAAATGAGTGATGTGAAGGGTATTTGGGGGAAGTTTATTAAGCAAATATCACTGAGCACCTGCTTGTATGCAAAGCACTATGCGAGGTGCTGAATAAACAATAGTCAGAACTGCTTCCTGCCTTTCTAGAATATTAATCTAGTGAGAGAGATTATGAAGGAACGAATGGTACAGAGAGGGAATGATGGAGAGGGAGCATCTTTATATAAATAGGGAAGGTCTATCCTAAGAGGTAACATTAAAGCTAAATCTCAGAATGAGAAGAAGGCACATGTATCAATAATAGGGGAAGAACAGCAGGCAGAGGGAACAGCTCTGCAGACTGATGGGTGAAGGGTTTGGCATGTTCAAGAAACCAAAAGGTTTTGGGTATAACAATGATCAAGGGTATTGAAAGGCACAAGTTAGGTTTGTAGACATAGGTGGACCAGATCATTTAATTCCATCCTAAATGAAAGCTATTAAAGGGTATTCAGTGGAGGAATGACATGATTGATTCACATTTCACAATGATTGCTGCCTGCTAAGTAGACAATGGTTTGTAAAGGGAGGAAAGTGAAAGGAGCGATCACATTCGAGACTGCTAGCAGTCCAGGTTGGAGATGATAATGGCTTGGAGTGGGTGGTAGTAGTAGAGATGGAGAGGAAATGTATTTAAGATATAGTTTAGAAATCAAATCACTGACCTGCTAACAGTGGATATAGGAGTAACAGGAATTAGGGACAGCTTTTGGTTTGTGGTCTGAGCAGCTGAATTAGAGAGCAGACCAGTTACTGGAATGGATAACACTGGAATGGAAATAGGTTTGGGGAAGGAGAAATCTAGAACTCTGTTTTGAATTAACATTTGAGGTATGTGTGAGATATACAAGTAGACATTTCAAGTGGTGGTTGTATATATGGGCTAGAGCTCTGGGTTAGTCATAGCTAGAGCTTTGCACCTGGGAGTCATCAAGTGAACAGAAGGTATTTAAAGCCATGGAAGAAATGAATGAAATCACCTGGAGCTGCACTATCCAATACAGTAGCCACTGGTCATTTGTAGGTATTAAATTAAATTTAAAATTTAGGTTCTTCTACTGACCAGATTTTAAGTGCACAATAACTATATGTGGCAGTTGGCTACCGTATTGGATAGTGTAGACATAGAACATTTTCATCATTTCAGGAAGTTCTTTCAGACAGTACTGGCTCCAGAGTATAGCAAAACATGAGGACCCAAGATAGAGTCCTATGAAACACCAATTTAGTATTTAGAGAGTTGGACAGGAGGAAACGCCAGGAAGAGATACGAAGTGCAGTCAATATTACGAGTGGACACATGACACAGGCACAGTTGAAATAGGGTTGAATGAACTAAGCTACAGGAGGTGATCATTAAAATCCTAAATATTAATAAGTCCCCAGGATGCAGATGATATGTATGTTAGGTGATGTCACTATCTTAAAATGGGAGAGAGATAATGAACAGGAAGAAGAATATAGGAATGGAACTATGAAACAGTTTGGACTTACAGAGGAGCATCATGGAAGTTGACCAACCCTAGGAACTCTCTCCCTCAAAGATGAAAATGTTTGTAGGTGAAGAATGACAAGACAAATTTTAGGAGTATCACAATGAAAGAATTATCAAAACATAGCAAAATATACATATTTCAGAGAGATTAAGAAATAGCATGTAGAAATGGATGGCCCCTACCAAGAGAATTCCTAACTGTCTTCCTTACCAGAGGCCTAGAGACAGGTACTTGAAAGCCCATATCAAAGACCATAGTCTGTGATGAAGGAATTGTAAAATGGAAGACCTTCCAATTTGTAATGACACTTTCCACACATCTCAAAGTCAGAAGAGGAATTAAATTAATACTTCCTAAATTTTGGAGAAATAGAAAAATTAGAAACAATTTCTAATTTACAATTAGCAATATAAATAAATTGCAATTAGCAATATATTAAAATCAAAGTTGATTATGGTAAAATTTTGTCTTCAAAATTTTCAGAAGTAGGATTGGAAAGTGAGGAAATATAAAAATAGTGTATAGAGTTATTCATATTGTGAAAATCAGCTGGCCTGCCCAGAATCTCTTGGGGGAATGAATAATTAAATCCCTCAGAGGTACCTACAGAGTTGTCTTAGAAGCAATTCAGTTGCAAAACAGTGTCTGCAATTCTAAGCATGTCTTTGTCATGGCCAAGTCAGGGTTCTGTATTACTCATCTCTTATTTGGTTCCCAGCATCCATTCTTCTCTCTGCAGACAAAACCCATATATTCTTAGGGAAAGTATCGTTTCTCAGCCACCTGACTTGGCTTCAGTCCCAACTCCATAAGCCCATGTCCATCACCTTGTCCTATTTGGTCACAGAGCCAATGAGCTATGAGGAGATATTTACTGGGTCTTCTGAAAGAGAGAGGCTTTTCTTTGACAACAACCAAAGGAGGCATTCTCTGTCCTCCCTATGATATCTAGGAAGATATGAGACCTGGAACTAGGGTAACACTTTTTTTCTGTTAAAAGGGAAGGTGAGGGGGAGTCTAGAGCTTCCTGGTGTTAGCCTGTGGAGCCTGAGGATGAAGCCAATACCGAAGAAGATAGTGATAATGCAGACAAAAATTGGGTACCTGGTGACATTGAGCCATTAGCCCAAGCCTTACCTGAAATAGACTTACCTCTGGACTTTTCAGTTATGTGAGCCAATATATATCCTTTATTAAACTAGTTAGATTTGGGTTTTCTGTCATCTGTAACTTAGTCATATTGATACAGGCTTGTATTTGAAAGCCTGGCCTCTTATACAGCACCTTAATGTTACATTTTCTCCTGTTTAGTAGTCACATGAGCCGCTTATTTGTATCTCATCTCAGTTGCTTGGAGCTTGAGTGGCTAAATAGCCACCTCTCATGCCTTAAACTTAATTTCATGAATACCACCAGACTTATTTGTCATGTCTTAGCATACCTTCCAAATGTGGATATAATACTCTTGGTTCCAGATTCTCTAGTAGATAACTTCCTATCTCTGATGTATTTTCTAGACCCGCCCCCACCCACCCAACCTATGTGAATTTGAGGTTTGCCATGTCACCTATATTTTAAGGTGGATTCTTGTGAAATAACAAGGTATTTTTCATATCCACTAAGGCTTTGTTTTAGTGAACAGTGTTCCAGTACTATTAAGAGGTACAGAGTCCCCTAGAGCATGTTCTCTGAAGGTGAAAGTCATTTCTCTGCTGAGTAATTGAGAAATGAGCAAAAAGATATTTCCTTTCCCTAGCAAAAAGAGAAAACAAAAAGAACTGGCTTTGAACCCCGCCCCCCAAGAATAGAACTATATTTCTGGTGTAAGTGATACAGGTGTTGGAGATAAGCCACTGCATTTTTCAGTCTCCACCCCCGATTACAGGCTGGACTAGTATGCTTAGTATGAAAGAAGCATGAGACCCATTCTGATCTCTAGTATATTGGACCCACTAAAGCTGATAAAAAGTTATTCACTTATTTTCAAGTATATAACAAAATCTTATTTGTTGATAATATAAAGAGAAATGAGAAAGAATTGGTGTGAGAAAAGAAGCCAAAATGTAAATTTGTCTGACAATCAGCTGTTGTCCCAGGTGGTGTCCTATACTATAGATTATTCTTCCCTTCAGATGTGTTTCCTGCCCACCAAAAGCACCCTATGGAGAGACTGACATATGCTTTTGACTCTGCCCCATTCTCTTTGAGAACATAGTAATTCTGAATGCATGGAATCTAACCACCAGGCCCCAAGGTTATTTTATTTTCCTGGGAGACTCAAAGGATACTCATGCCAAAGGGGCTAAGTTCCTCTGATGTATCTGTCCTGGAGGTGGCAAATCAGATTCCCTGATGTTCCTTTGAAAAATGCAAACCTTTATGAAGAGGAAACTAGAGAAGGGAGGGAGAGTAGAATATGCTGGAAACTGGTAGCAAAAACATAAAAGATTTAAAAACCCCAGGATGTATAAATATTCTGAAAAGGTAACAGATACACCTGAGGGAAGCCACTCATGATGGCATTAATACAGAAACTGAAAATCAGCTGAAAGCGTACATAAGACATAGGGACAATCTATTCATTCCTTTCAGCTTCCTTGGCTTTATTTCATATAATTACCATCTCAGAGTTTTGTGATAGCTATTGTCTTTTCAATCCTCTAAGATCAAGAAAATGTTCTTAAAATGAAAACCTATTATATCACTCTCTTTCTATAAGTCCTTTAATTATTTTGCTGTTGCTTAAAAAGCAAAGCCCAAGTTCCTTTGGTGAATAATCAAAATTGTATTACTGGTTTGTTTTAATTGATGGTTTTACTGTATCCCCCATCAATCTCCAACTTAGATCTCAACTACAGCCATAATTTTTAACCATGTTTTGCTTTTCAAGGAATGAGGAGTATATCTGTGTAGGTCAGAGATTCTCAGCTGGAGGTGATTGTGCTCCCCTTCGCCTAGACAATTTGGCAATTGGAGAAATTTTTTGTTGTCACAGTTGAGGATTGGGCTGCTCCTGGCATCTGCCGGTAGAAGCAGGCATGCTACTAAATATACTGCAATGCACAAGGCATTCTGCCACAACAAAGATTATCTGACACCAAATGCCAATAGTGCTGCCTTTAGGAAAATCTTGTACAGGCCAACCTCATTTGGAGGCTTGTTAATCATTTCTTTGATCCTTTAAAAACCTGTTCAACATAAAGAGAATACCAGAATAGAAACAGATTTATTAAGAGGAAGACTATTTGCCTACAGTGGGTGATCAAGTCAGTTGCAAAATTAGCTGTGCTCTGCCAGCCTGCAAAGCCAATTTTCTCCCCTAGGTCAAAGAGTGCAGGAGCTAGAAATGAGTATATTCAAAAGGTGCCAGGAACCCCCTCTGCTTGACAGAGGTAAGACTGCTCTTGTTCTAAGCACAGGCAACTGAAATAGGATGGAAAGGTATAGACTCTGCCTCTCCTCAAGTTCTTCATGTTTCTCTGGAGCCAATGTTTAAAATATAATTGCTTTAGTGGAGATCTAGGAGGATGGAACAAAATCCTAGTTCTGTGGCTTAAAGACTAAAACTACAAGGTTAGGAGGCCCAATTCAGGATCTTAATAATATCTCTGGTAGAACTGAATAACTGATAGATGCCCTTTCCTTCCCTGCAACTGATAATGTAGTGGACTTGATTGGTTGCTGCTCTGGCATCCATCCTCCCCTTTCTTCTTTTTAATAAAGGCACTCACATTTCACAGCCATATAGGATAGTTTAACTATACTACTGGCTAACAGGATGGAACCTGACTGGTTTAAATCATTTGGAATAATGCCATTTCCTTTGCTACATTTAATGGTTGTGACTTAGGTTGATCCAAACAGAGTGGAGCTCAGGACTTTTGAAAATAGCTTCAGGGGGAGATGCCCTCTCTTGGATTTAAATTGAGAAGCATATAGCCATGGCTACGACTACCCTATATAGTGTCTGTGCAAACTGTAAAGAAAGTATTCCTGTGGACAGTTGAAGTATTTTTTTCATTTATAGTTTGTGTTTTTGTGTGTATCATTTAAGAAATCTTTGCCATACCCAAGGTCATTAACATTTTCTCCTGTTTTCTTCCACATGTTTTATGGTTTTAACTCTTACATTTAAGTCTATAATACATTTCAAGGCAATTTTTTTGTATGGGAATGGGCTAAGATTATTTTTTGGATATAACTATTCAATTTTTCTAGAACCATTTGTTGGACAGATTATTTTTCCCATTGAACTGCACGGTCACAATCCTATATATGAATCTATCACCAGACTCACTGATTTATCTATCTTGATACCAATACAATATCATCTTCATTACTATTATCTTTATAACTGTTGAAATCCGGCGTGTAAGTCTTCCAATTTTCCCCCTAAGGTTATTTTGGTTTTTTATCGTTCCTTTGCATTTCCATATACCTGTTAGAAGAAATTTGACAATTTCAACAAAAACATCCGCAGGGATTTGGGTTGAATCTGTAAATCAAATAGGCAGTATTTTGGATTTTGATCCATGAACACGGTATATCTATGTATTTTAATTTTGTAGTTTTTCTGTACAGGTGTGGTACATCTTTTGCCAAATTTATCTCTAAATATATATTTAGAAGCCATTGTAAGTAATATTTAACTTTCAATCTCCTCTTTGCAGAATATAGAAATAAAATAGAGTTTTTTTTTTAATTTTTTATTTATTTATGATAGTCACAGAGAGAGAGAGAGAGGCAGAGATACAGGCAGAGGGAGAAGCAGGCTCCATGCACCGGGAGCCTGACATGGGATTCGATCCCGGGTCTCCAGGATCGCGCCCTGGGCCAAAGGCAGGCGCCAAACCGCTGCGCCACCCAGGGATCCCTAAAATAGAGTTTTAAATATTGATCAGAACCCTGAAATATTGGACTAACTGCCGAGGCAAACCCATCAGCCCCATTAAAATTCCCGTCATGACCATGAATTTTCTAGGCGCAGAAGGAAATTGGTTGGGAAGGAACTGGACCTGATTCCGGCTGGGGATGCGCTCAGCATATGGGCCCCACTGCTCATTGGTCTAGGTGGGCCCCCTCCTCCACCCAGTATCCAACGGAATGAATAGCTCTACCTCTAACTCTTGTTTTAGACATCTGCCGCCTCTCTAGGGAAGCCAGTTAGAGAAGCACCCCTGTCTGGGTGTCTGGGAACCTAGAATCAGAACTGGGAGACAGGAAGATGAGAGGAGCAGACAGTGCCTGCTCTTTTCCTCCGGTTAGTCTCCCAGGGTCTGAAGGAGGAACCACCTAGGTGTGGGTCTCCAAGGTTCCTAAGAGAGAACCGGAGGGAGGTTAGGGTCGGGCTGGTCATGGTGACAATGCATTTCTGGCACAGCATGTTTTTCTTTTAGGGGAAGGGGTTTTGTTTGTTTTGTTTTTTTAAGATTGCATTCATTTATTCATGAGAGACACACAGTGAGACAGAGACATACACAGAAGGAGAAGCAGGCTCCCTGCCTGGACTCCATCCCAGGACCGGAGCCAAAGGCAGACGTTCAACCACTGAGCCACCCAGGTGCCCTTGTTTTGTTTTTTATGTGTGAGGGTACCGTTTGAATATTGACTCTTGCTGACAACTTATGTCGAGAGAAAATCTGCAGGCCTGGAGCGGAGCCCAAGGTGAGCAGTCCGGTTGGCCCTGGAAGGATGGGAAGGACTCTGTACAGAGCCCGACTTTGATAGTCGCTTTGGTCGCGACTAGAGGAGGTATTACGAGACCTGGAGTGCTGGCCAGACTGCACCCCCCACTTCCAGCTTTTCCACCATATTTGTCTATTTTCCTGTAAAGTGTTAGGACAGGGGGCGGTTCGGACAGCCCCATAAGGACATCACCATCCCCCTTCTAGGCTAATCCAGCCGCAGTGGATATGCTTGTCCTCTCCCTCCGTGCTTGCATCTGGGCTCTAGAAACACCCATCTCTCTTAGAATGCCCAACGCCAGGACCCCGTTCATTTTCAGGTGGACCTAGAAAATTGTAAACACTTAACTCCATTGGTATGGCTTTTAGCCCACACCAAAAGCTTGTAACTGTCCATGGAGCAGCCAAAGGGTCTAGTACATTGCAGTTTGGGAGTTTTATTCTAAGATGGAACTTGATTCTAAAATATTGGGATGACAGTAAGGAATTCTTATTTTTAACATCTGTCTGTTAACCCTGTTCATTGCATCCTCTTTTACCTTGTGTCATAACATTAAAGTTCTGAGGATTCAGACCTAACTGGGGTTTACAATCAGCCTCTGTTCAGGAAGTAACTTGGGTTGCAACAGATTTATCTGATAATATCAATGCTTGAGATTTTTAAAAAGATTTTATTTATTTATTTATTCATGAGAGAGATGGAGAGAGGCAGAGATGTAGGCAGAGGGAGAAGCAGGCTCTTCACAGGGAGCCTGATGTGGGACTTGATCCCTGGACCCAGGATCATGCCCTGAGCCAAAGGCAGCCACTCAACCACTGAGCCACCCAGGTATCCCAATGCTTGAAATTATTTTATGGCTGACATCAGATTCTAGAAAATGTTCTGGGTTATTTAGGGAAACTTTAAGTCTGCGATATTTCAGATAACTCACATAGGGCTTTAATATTTTTGAAGCCTATGTTTTTCAACAACCATTTACTTGATCTGACCTTTTTGAAGGTTTCTTGTTGGAAGTCCCAATCTCCATGAAATACCTCCTATATTGGACAAGAAGGTACAAAAATCCAATAACACCTTGATTTAAGAGAAACAGAACACCCATGTCCAAGGAATACCCTAATTACTCAATTTGCAGGGAATTACTACTTGTGTTAATATTGGATAGAATACCTTTCATATTAGCTCTGCATGTGAGGATATAACATTGCCTTTTGTCTTATGTCCTTCAATTCATAATTTTAACTACTCTGTTCTTATTATAGTCTTTATACTCACAGAGGTGTAGTGTTTAGCATCATCTGACAGCCTTTCCCATGACCTACATGCCTGGCTTCCTTGACCTTCCCGAAGGGCTTTAGCATCAGAATGCCATGGACTTGGGAAAACAGAACTGAGATTAGGTTGTGGGATTTGTCTTGTCTGTTCATGTGTGATGTGTGAGCAGGAGAACTGGGTATGGTGATAGCAACCATCTTGCCTCAAACCAAACCAGTTAAAGTATAAAGATTTACCAGTACATGTAGTTTTGGTATGTATGGAATCTCTGATCTAACCAGTGGTACCTGCTGTATGGCAGGTATTGTCTTTAATGGGCATACCTTGCAGAACCAACCCACTGTTTTCCAATGATGAACTAAGTAGCTGACAGAGTGGGGTTTGGGAATCAATTATGAATATAATACTGTAATACTTGGGATATGCCTTATAACTTGGTATGTAATTGTAACATGGCTGCTATTCAATTTTTTTTTCAACTTACCTTCTTCCCACCCTTGCCAGAGCTATACTATACAATTAATGAAGCGTCTTAAAAATAATCTATATATCTTAGATAAAACAGTATTAGGGAGTCTTAAAATCTTATTGGTAAATTATCTCCAAGCCTTGTTTTGGTTTACTTCATTCGAATTATTGGCTTTTATTGCTGAAAAGGAATTTTGAAGTTGCCTAATCCAACTGTCTTATTTCTATACAGCAGAAAAGCAGAGGTTGAGCGGGACTTTTTCAAGGTCTTCCAGTGTTTGTGTGCATATATAGTAAACATTTTCCAATCTCCAGTATGCGGTTTCTAGGGAACTTTATTCATAGCTTGGGGCTCCATTTTTCTTTTTGGTATATAAATCCTCTATCCATCCCTCCCCCCAGCCCCTGTCTCCTTTCCTGGCTATTCTCCTGTGATTATGGATCTGGATTCATGGAGTCTACAGTTTTCTCAGGCTCCTTCCTAGAATGATATCTGCTTTGTCTCAGCATTTTGATCTGTGCCTGTAATCTTCCTCTTGCAAGCAGAGATCATGCTGCCCAATATAAATAATGTTAATATTAAAAGCAGGACCTGGGGTAGCAGTTCTACACAAGAAATTGTGGTCAGTCCCATCTTGCTAAAGTATCTTTCTGTGCCTTAAGTTCCTGAGAGCTTTTCTCCATAAGAGGAATTAAATAAGCTAGGGAATACACCCCTTATAGCTTAGCCTCAGGTGAGCTTTGGTTTCTTTGATCTTCTGTCCACTTGAGTTTTGGGATAAACCAATGCAGGCACTTCAGTGAAACTGTGTCTGAAGGTGAAGATGCATCTATCTATATTCACCAGCAGAGTAACCTCTGAGAGATTTCAGATAAAATAAGAAAGATAGGAGAAGGTGTACATCTGGCCTGAGAGGACAGGATGAATCCTGGGAGTGGGGCAGTGGCAGCAAGAATTACCCTCAGGACATGGAAATACGGTTTAGCCCTTGAACAATGCAGGAGTTAGGGGCACTGGTCCCTGCAGTCAAAAATTCATGACTCCCCTAAAACTTAACTAATAATAGCCTACTGTTTACCAGAAGCCTTGTCAATAACATAGTATATTAACACATATTTTGTATGTTATACATATTATATGCAGTATTCTTACAATAAAGTAAGCTAGAGAAAGGAAAATGTTATTAAGGAAATCATATGGAAGAGAAAATACATTTATAGTACTGTACTATATTTATTTTAAAAATCCATTTATAAGTGGTCCCATGCAGTTCAAACCCCTGTTGTTCAAGGGTCGACTGGACTTGAAGGGCAGGCACAAACTAGTTATAGAGACTCATTCCCTTATTCTATTTTGTTATTCTACTAACTGACATTTGACTATACTGGCATAACACCAAAAATGTGGGAGTGTTTTAAGCAACATGTATAGATTGTGTAATTGATGTTTGGCATCCATTGATCACAACGCCAAACTAATAGCCAGAGTTGTTTACATCTCCCCTGTTGTCTGGCTTTCATGGGTGTGCAGGAATCATGTTACAAATGCTCCAAGTACAGACTCAAACATCTGTGTTTTGCTTCCTGCCCAGTAGACCATACCCACCTGACAGCTTCCCACCACCATAGTAATAAAGGCTTTTGCCTATGTTTGCTGCTCACTGACTGACCCTGGTACTTCCCCATGTGGCTCTGTGTGGTATGGCATGCCACCTATCTTTTCAGGAGTTATAAATAATAAATTATTCTTTCAAATGCAGTTATATCCTTTCCTTTTACCTTCCTATACCTGATTTTTAAAAATCCTGAGTACATTTTAAACACAGGATGAGCCCCGCAATATATAATTTTTATGCCAAGTCATGGCAAATGCCATGAAGGAGAATAAAACAGGGAAAAGGTATAGCAAAGGGTAGATAGAGTGACTGGGGACAGATTCCAGTGAAGGGACATTTGAACAAGAGATCAGACTAAAATAGGGATCAAGATGTCCTGATATTTAGGAGCATAGCATTGTAGGCAGAGGGAATAGCAAAACACTAAGGGCCTGAGGCAGGAGAGAACATGTTTGGAGTGTGTAAATAGGAAGGCAGTGAGGCAGCATTGCTTAAGAGTCGGGTGGCTTCAGAGCATAGGAGGTGGACTGATCTCCCCAAATTTCTCTGTTGAAGCCCTAACCCCCAGTACTTCAGAATGTGACTGGAGATGGGGTCTTTAAAGATATAACTAAGTTAAAATGAGGTTGTTAGAGTAGGCCCTAATCTAATCTGATGGGGGTCCTTATAAGAAGAGATTAGACACAGATACCAGGAGTGCACATGCACAGAGGGACATCCATGTGAAGAGGCATGGGAGGATGGCCATCTACAAGCCAAGAAGAGGTCTCAGAGGAATCCAACCTGCCGGTACCTTGATCTTGGATTTTTGGCCTCCAGAACTGGAGGAAAATAAATTTTTAAGTCACCCAGTCTGTGGCATTTTGCTATGTCCTAGAGAGAACTCACTGGAGAAAAGTCCTATGAGTAAGGATCACGGCAAAGACTTTGCCTTCAACTCTACTTCTATTCAGACACTTCACTGAAACTGTCTGAAGGCAGAGATGCATTCACCTGTTTTCACCAGCAAGGTGACCCCTGAGAGGACCCACCACAGGAGAGCGGTCCTATGTGTGCAAAGAATGTGGCAGGGCCTTTAGCTGCAGCTCCCATTGCACTGCACACCAGAGAATCCACAACAGGAGAAGCCTTCTGAGTGTAGATGTGGCAAAGGCTTCAGCTTCAGCTCAGGAACAGCAAGTCCACACTGGAGAGAAACCTCTCAGATGCAGGGACTGTAGCAAGGCTGTCAGTCAGAAAATTACCTGTCTTCTAATTCAGAGGACATCTACTGGAGAAAAATCCTTTGCAGGTAATGCATGGTAGTAAAGATTTTAGTTTGAATTCACAGCTCATTCACCACCAAGTACTGCATGCTGGGGAAAGATCCTACCTTTGCAAGAAGTGTGGGAAAGGCTTCCCTCAGAACTCACATCTTCAACAGCACCAGCGAAAGCTTATCAGTGTAAGGACTGCAGCAAAGCCTTCAAGCAGAAAGTCAGCTTGAATCCACATCAGTGGATCCACCCTTAGGCAAAACCCCATGAGTATGAGAAGAGCTTCAGTAAGAGTTCACGATGAAGCAAGACCAGAGGCTCCACATTGGAGAAAAACACTATGAATGTAAGAAATGTGGGAAGTCTTTGTTTGGAACTCAAATTTTATTCATCATTGGAGAATTCATCCTGGAGAGAAATTTCTAAATGTAATCGTTTTTTTTATGTATTCCCCCAAGTGCAAGTTAGCAGGCCCTCCCCTTCTTGGCTTGACAATCCCAGTCCAGCTGTACTTTCTGCCCCTCCCCAGAATGCTCTTTCTGCTCCAGCCATTCCTTTCTGTTCACTGTCTGCAACACATACTGTTTCATTTTCCATCTCTGAGTCTTTGCCTTTTCTGCTCTGCCAGGTACCCTCTATTCACTTCAGCCCCTTTCTTTGATCCTACCTAGCCTTGAGACCTTTTGGAACTTATCACTCTGTTGCTGCCTCTCTTACCACAGCCTCTTTCATCTCTGTTTTCTTAAAGAAACATTTATTCTATTTAAAATTTACATGCTAGATTTTTTTATTGTTGTTTTGTATTTTTGTTTTTATTTTCCCTCCAGTTGACTCAATATCATTTCCAACTCTGCAGTGGTAAGCTTCTTCAGAGCAGGATAGGTCAGGAAGTTGTGATGTCCCCAAAGGAGATAAATGAATGGAGTTGTACAGTTGCTACAGTTGAAGATTGTATCAATCTGTGTCCAATAAGGAGACAGAAACTCAGTGATTTTAAACAAGCAAGGTTTAATAAAAAGAATTATTATTATTATTTTTAGAGAAAGAGAGACAGACAATGAGTGGGGAGGAGCAGAGGGAGAAGAAAGAGAGAATCTTAAGCAGGCTCCACGCTCAGCATGGAGCTGGATGTGGGGCTCAATCTCATGACATAAGATCACGACCTAAGCCCAAACCAAGTGTCATCTGTTTAACTGACTGAGCCACCCAGGTGCCCTAATAAAAAGAATTATTAAGTTATGATGAAAGAGCAGCCTATTAAGATGTAAGAGAATGCTATGTGGTACCTTAGGGCTGATGGAGTTACCAAAGGAAGGACAAACTTAGAAGGGAGTTTTCTCCCCAAGGCTGAGGTGCAAACCTTGTTGGAGAAGGTATAGCTGTACTCCACTAGGTGGCAGAGTATTATCTGGTTTGCTCAGGCTAGCACTGGTTTATAGTTGGTGGGCAAGCAAGAAAGAACCCTCTAGGGCATGAGTAATCTATAGTCATCGCACAGGTACACAGATGGCACCATTGTGGGCCAGAGTACATTGTGTTCACATTGGGAGAATCACTAGGGACAAATCTGGGGTGGAGATGTTTACTGAAGATTGACATGTATATTGATGATTAGGATTAGGATTGAATACACATTGAAGTAGTTATGATCACCAGGCATATATGCAAAGAAGAAAGTGGCCACCTGGACTCATAAAGATTACACTAATATTTGCCATTGATATGTGTCAGTAAATGAGTGTTTGACTTTCAGATTTATTTATCTATGACATGTGGTTTAGCCCTCTGAGATTGTTCATCTAGTATGAATTTTCTTGAATACCATGAGAAAAATTATCACAGGCTTGCACAAGTTATGAAAGCAAAATGTTTCTGCCATCTCACTATCTCAAGATATCATACTTTCATTTTTTTAAAGTCTACGTTTAGTCCTTGTCCCATGTATATACATAATTTTTATAATCTTAATCATAACAAATTAATTTTTAATAACTATTATCTTAAGCAACTTCCCTCTTCCCATTTGTGTATGATTTTCATGATTACTAATTGTCAGTGAGTAGCTGTATCTTTATTATCTATTCCCCTCATCAAATGTTAAATTAAAATTTTGAGCAGTGGCTTTGTCTTAGTTTTTGTTTTGTTAATTTGACAGCCATCATAGTGTCCTGTACCCTATAGGCAGTAACTTCTTGTTTTTCAAAATAGTTTGATGGACATTTAGGATAATTCTTGTTGTTAGCTGTTAATAATAATGTTGCTATAATCAACTTGGTGATTTTCTTCTTTTTTATTATTTCCTCGGGATAAATTGTCAGGAATGAGAATACAAATCCAAAAGTATGAAGATTTTTGGTTTTGAAACATCATCAAATAATCATTATAAAAATTCATACCAATTTATTTTGTTTCCCAGCAATGTAGCAAGTTTGCATTTGCTTGCAACCAGCAGTGGATATTACAGTTCTTTTTAGAGATTATTAGTTTAATAAGTATAAAATGGAATCTCAGGGTTTGAGAGAGGTTTTTTTTTTCACAATTTTTGATATAAATTCTAAGATTGAATGTTTTTTTCATGTTGGATTATCAATTCTATTTCTTATAGTGTCAACAGTCCATATCATGTACCTTTTTATATGTTGGATTTTAAATATTTTTTAAAAAGAACCTGAGCTCTTTCAAAAGACAGTTGTCATCCACATAAGAAATTGGAGAAAAATGTTGGTATCAATGTGACTGTTTTTCCTTAGATTTCAGGTAAATTGCCCTAAAGTTTCAACTTTGATGTATTCAGGGGAATTTTTCAGATTACCTGGCTATTTTTTGTTATAAGGGAAGGACCATCTTCTTTAGTTTTCAACCTCTTGAGAAGAGGTGGATTTCTTGATTTTTTTATTTTTCAAAGTGAACCACACTTAAAACAAACTACCAACTGTTTGCAGATAATCCCTAGCAACTAGTGCAATGTGAAGATTTTTGAGAAAGAGGAGGCAGTTAACATGAATTTCACATTCACCCAGACTTTTCCCCTGAGAATATTTGCCTAGTGGCACAGAGAGTTAGAGCTTTTCTCAGTGTGTAGAGGAGGTAGAGATCAGACCCTCTATATGTTTTGTACATATTGTATTAATATGGGGAAATGTGTAGGAAGAGCACCAAGCAGTTGACAAGGGATTGGAATGTGTGACATTACTGGTTGGTTGACCTCAGAACCATTTAGGGTCTGTCCTGTATGGTTGTGATAATTGTGTCATAACAAGAGTAACTGGCCTAAGGGGAAACTGGGGAGTTGAAATCTTGCCCTTGTTCCACTTGGCGTGTCACACATCCACAAGATTGTATCTGTTTAGGGGACTCTTTCCTAATGGACCCTCAGGTGCCAGATGGGCTATTCTGGCTATGCCCAGCACCTTTCTCTCTTGCTGTCTTTCACTATACAATACAGAAAAGCTAAAAATTCAGTTTTCTAATCTTTCATCCTATCTTACAGTGATCATGGTATAGACTGTTACTTGTCTCCTAGTCTCCATTCTCCTTTGCTTTTATAGAAATTGTTACATTTCCAAGTTTCTCCTATAGGTATGTTTGGCCATGTGACCAACTTCGAGCCATTGTGATAAAATGGTATGTGCGACTCTCTATGAACTTAAATCCATGCCCAGTACCAGCATTAGACAAAGGAAAACAGAGTCCTACCCCAAGGCATATAGGGGTTCTTACATTTTCTAGTTCCTTCCTCTACATTTTTTGTCATCTACTGCTCTGCCTGGGGGTGGTTAGGTCTAATAGTGCTATTAAATAGGATGCTCCAAGAATAGATTGACATGAGTAGGTCCTGGGCTCTGTTTCTCCCCTTTGGGGCACTCTCTGGCCTTTTACTCATCGTGTGGCGTTGGCCAGGTACACACCTTTGGGGTTGTCCCAGGGTCCTGTGGCTTAGCTTCAGTTTTAGGAGGGTGGTTGGCATGGTTTTTCCTTCACAAGATTACATAAGACTGAGCCATCAGAATGATGGTGACAGTGATTTTGGGTGCTTGTTCATGTCACCCCCAGGTTGAATTCAGGGCTACTGTAGGTCCACTGCTAGCCCTTGGGTGTGAGCTGCATGGGGGCGTTTGTATTAGTTCTTATTCAACGGTGTTCCTACAGCAATGCTGCATATGTCTACAACACCCAAGGGCAATGGAGGCAGTAGCAAATGTCCTTCAGCTTGTGTCCCTCCATTGTTAGCATCCAGGGTGGTCACTTTTCCTCCTCCACAGGCTCTGGGGGTAGCCCACTCCTGTCTCCTCTGGGGCTTTTCTTTTCTTTTCTTTTCTTTCTTTCTTTCTTTCTTTCTTTCTTTCTTTCTTTCTCTCTTTCTTTTCTTTCTTTCTTTAAAGATTTTATTTACTTATTCATGAGAGACACAGGGAGAGGAAAAAGCAGGCTCCATGCAGGGAGACCGACGTGGGACTCGATCCCAGGACTTGAGGATCAGGCCTTGGGCTGAAGGCGGCGCTAAACCGCGCAGGGCCACCCGGGCTGCCCTCCTCTGGAGCTTTCGACAGGCTTTCTGAAAGATGTCCTCTCATCTTTAATGTACTGATGCCATGTTGTTCTAGGTCTTTTTTTTTTTTTTTATGATAGTCACACACAGAGACAGAGAGAGAGAGAGAGAGAGGCAGAGAGGCAGAGAGAGAAGCAGGCTCCATGCACCGGGAGCCGGACGTGGGATTCGATCCCCGGTCTCCAGGATCGCGCCTTGGGCCAAAGGCAGGCGCTAAACCGCTGCGCCACCCAGGGATCCCCCTGGGTCTGTCTTAAACTGTGCTGGATGGAGATGGGCATGTCTTAGGTAAACTTGAACTGCTCTTTTTACTCTGCTTATAAGCCCACTGCTTATCCCTCCGCTGGCGGTGGTGTGTGGGAGAGGTATGATCAACACTGAAGGACATCCTATTCTAGGAAGGCAGTGATTATAGCAGTTGCTGTGGTCTGAATGTTTATGTTCCCCTCAAAATTCAAATGCTGAAATCCTAATCCCGATGTGATGGTATTAGGAGGTAGGGCCTTTGGGTAGCCTGGGTGGGAACTAGACATAGGAGGACACGGAGCAGTGGTGGACAAATGAGGCTCACTGAGCCAATCAAGATAGTCTAAGAAAGGTATGCAGGACTGTGTAGCTTCTAGACTCACTTCGTCCGGCTTCTGACCCTCCCTCCCTCCCTCCTTCAAGGCGGCTCTCTACTATGCAGGACCGACAAGCACCGCCTTCTCACTACTCTCTCGACTTCCATTCAAACCAGCAAACGTTTCGGAGGCTCCTCTGCGCAGAATGCCTCCCCCGTCCAGGCCAGCTCGTAGCTTTGGTCTGATCTCCCACCAGGCCGACTGCTCTTCGGCTCTGAAGAGACTCACCTCCAGGCGGGAAACCTGCCAGGCCGGGGGCTCCACCAGTCAGGATAGGGAACAGGCTGCGGCCGCCGAGCGCCTGGGCGACCCCAGCGGGATCCACTGCTCATTGGCCTGGCTGGGCCCCGCCCCCTCGCCTGATAGCCAATGGAATGAGTTGCCCGCTTCGTGCTTTAGCCTTAGGCTCCGCCTCCTGCTGGAGGTCGGTTAGACCAGCTCCGTACGGTGCTTGGGCTCGGAACCTGAGGCTACCTCCTCGCTAGTCCTCCCTTCCCCTCAGGCGTGTCTCGCGGGAACTAGAAGACGGGACCACCGAGATGTGGGGTCCTCCAAGTTTACTAGAGAGAATTTCAGAGAGGGTATAAGTTGGTGGGACAGTGTGATGACGTACTTCCGGCGCAGCCATATTTTCTTTAGTGCGTGAGCGTTTGGTTTGTGAGGACCCGTAGTGGTTTCCCAAACCTGTTAGCTAGAAAGCGGTAGAGGCCGCCCGGAGCCCACGGTGAGTGGGTCTGGCTTGGCCTGAGGAGGACGGGAAGGACTTCGCGGGAAACGGGCGCGGTTACTGGGATCCTCACCAACCCCGTGGGCTCCGCTGGATTCCGGGGTTCTGGCCTCGGGGCTTGCCCGCTGGTCTCTCGTCCCCACGACGACTGTGTGGCCTGTTTAGATTCTGGTACTGACACAAATTCGAGTGTTGACACCGAGGTCCTCGAAACGTTTCAAATGTCTTTGCTCCGGGACACGTTATCAATAGAGAACACAACTTCGCGGTCGCTGCAGGCCCCTCTTGCCCGAGCCGTGGAGACCTCAGCCCTACCCCTCGGCCTGTAGGTCTTCATGCTCTTTCCCCCCTTTTCAGGTGGTTCCAGGAAATAGGTCTGTGATCACGTCACTTACTTTATTTGCCCGGCCTGGTGTAAACCTAATCTGGAAGCTTATTACTGTCCGTAGAGCAGAGTTTTTGAGAATATTGAAATGGTAGGGCCTTTTTACCCTCGAATGGAGACTATTTACTTAATGCACACATTGGGGAACGGGGGAGCCCTGAGTTTGGATGGTCCCACGTGAATGTTTAATCTAGAAATCTCATGACGAGTCACATCCACCAAGCACCTGGTAGGTGTCCACTGTTTAGCGTACAATTTCACGTGTACACTATTAAAGAAAATGGAGAGATTTCTTACCCTCTTTACGTCGTTTGTCACTCTTCTCATTACGTTCTCTTAACTTTCCCTTATTGTCATAACCTCATTATTAGGGTTTCTATCAATCAGATTAAAAAGTTGGACCCGGCTGTTAGTGAAGTGTGTTGGGTTGTGATTAGTTCTCAGCCTGAGCTTGTTACCTATGCTTCAACTCCATAGTCTTGGTTTTCTTCGTAGGCAAGTAGGAAGGAGTGTTTTGTAGGGTGGCCTCTGCTACTGTTCTACTTCCAGAGGATTTACTTTTTACAGATTGTCAACTGTGCAGACCGGACCTTTCTGCTTAAGCCCTTTTGCTTCATATGTCAGTATTAAGTATCCACTGTAAGGGACGTTTATTACAAAGATATGATGACAGCATGATTTAAGGGAACTAGAGTACAACCACAAGGGTAGCTATTTACTCAGTATGAATCACTGATTTTTGTTAACTGGCACAAAAACCATCCATGAATTTAGCAGTATTACTTGTGTGGGTTTGCATTGTGTTTTTTTTTTTTTCTGCACATCCTGCATTTAATAACTACTCTTTCTCCGTTTTGGAATTCCCTGTAATTGCCAGAATGTGGGTTTTTATCCTGTCCTGACAGCTCTTTTTCTCTGATAGCCTCAGCTTCTTCTACCTTCATGCATGACTTTTTGGATTCACTAAGACGGGTCAGTGGAGGAATGGGCAGTGTTCTGGGTATCTAAAGTCTTTTGTCTGATGCTATTGTAGGATCCTGAGACTTAGAGCAAACTGCAGCTAGGGAATTGAAGTGGAAGTTGTTTTTAACATTTACAAGTCCATGCACTTTTATACTTATTAAATACTTCTGACCTGATAGCAGCTATTTGCATTTAGGGGGTTACCTTTAACGTGTAAACCTTGCTGATTCACTGTACTGAATGGCAGAAGGCTTACTTCATAATGATGCACTATTAACTGACCCAGAAAGGTAGTTGGAACTACTTTATGAATTTGGTTTTGCTTCTCTTATAATATTTAGAACTTGGGAGTATTTGAGATATGTCATGAAGTTAGTGGATCATTTAATATGTTTCTTCTCACGACCTATTCCCAACATTTATAAAATTGAATGAAGATCTTATAATTAGTCTATGTATTTAGAGGAGAAACTAGTAGTGGGAGACATAAAGATATTCCTAAAAAAAGTTTTTTTCAAATTCTGTGTTTGCTTACTGCTTATGTAATAAAACTGCCCTAGGGGATCCCTGGGTAGCGCAGCGGTTTGGCGCCTGCCTTTGGCCCAGGGCGCGATCCTGGAGACCCGGGATCGAGTCCCACATCGGGCTCCCGGTGCATGGAGCCTGCTTCTCCCTCTGCCTGTGTCTCTGCCTCTCTCCCTCTCTCTGTGACTATCATAAATAAATAAATAAATAAATTTTTTTTAAAAAAAACTGCCCTATTCTAATATTTTAAAACATAAAAGGAAAAGCAGATCCTGAGATCTTGTGTTTAATGGATTCTTTGTACGTAACTCATTCCTAATTGTACTGTGTGGATTCTAGGGATCTTAACTGGAGCATCAGCTTTCTTTTCAGCACATGACATTCTCACCACTGACTACCCTAGTTTCCTTTTCTGTCCTCTTTCTATGATGTCTTCTCTGGGTTACTGAAAATTATAGTTTTCTCAGTCCACCTTCTCATCCTACACTCTTGGGATGATTTCTGTTACCTTTCTATGTTCACGTCTATGCCTGCTATTTCATCATTGTGAGATGAGAATTGCCACTGATACAAGGCAGTAACTGAGAAGTAGTAGTAATTCACATAGCCTCAGAGGGGTCAGATGTTGTGTGCAGGAGTTATGGTCAGTAGAGTTATTGTTACTAATGTTTCTTTCTTTACCTTTTGCCCCTGAGACTACTTTTCCCCAAGATGGGAATAAAAGAGATCAGATGATGACAGCAGTGTCCTCAATAGCCAAGCCCCAGGTAAGCTGGGTTTCCTCTGCCTCTGCACATATGCGTGTGTGTATATACATATGGACATTTCACACAAAAACCCCTCTGGTACACGAGGGACCCAATGCTAAATACTTACCACTGTAGGTGCCCTTTCTGTGCCTCAGTGATGGTTTTAACCATCACCAAAGTCCTGAGGCCCAAGAGAGCAGGAACTTGTCCTTTCAGGAACCAGTAACTTTTGAAGATGTGGCTGTGTACTTCACTGAGAAGGAATGGGCCAACCTTGCCTGTTTGTAGGGCCTTGTACAAAGGGTTTGATACTGGAAAGCTATGGGACTGTGGCTTTCTTTGGTAAGGCGTCTCTGCTACTTTGTCTGCCTGGGCCCTCAGAGGTTAAAGAATTCTCTTATCACTATTAGCTGACCCCAAATGGCAATGTCAAGGCTCGCCAGGCAAGGAGAGCCCTCCATAACTATTTAACCTCCAATAAAATTTGCCTTCTTTTTACCTCATAAAAGTTACCCTCTCTCCCTACCTTTTAGAGGTGATATTCTGGGTACAGTAAGGTTGGAGCCAAATCTTGGTATTTTCTCCCTAGTATTGAATCTCCAGGTGATCTTGAGAGAACTCAGCCTATTTGTTTACCTGTGGGAGATGCTCTACCATGTGTCTGTTTCCCTACAGTGGGAATTTTCTATCCTCTAACAAAGAAAGTAAGAAATTTTGTTTCTCTTTAAGTAGAAATTTGTCTCTCAGGGTGTTTCAGGCTTCCTTGGGAGCACTATGCAGGCAGAGACTTCTTTCCAGGACACTTCCCTGTATCTCTTTAGGGTACCTCTTGCTCAGTCCACCCTGGAATTACTCTCCTCACCTTGGCTCATTTTGCAGCCAGAGGCTGTGATTGACTGCTACGACTCTGGTTATCATAGGTTATATTTCAAAAATAAGAATATTTACCTCTCACCATCTTCTTTCCTTCAAGTAGTATCACCAACTTCCAAACCGGCCCTCATCTATCAGCTGGAGCAAGGAAGAGAGCTGTGTTTCACCAGCCACAGGGAGCACTAAGCAGGAGGAGCAGGAGAGCTGGCTCAAAAGGTAAGTCAAACAAAGGATGCCCTTTATAACTTTTTCTCTTCCTCTTCATTTTGATGAAATGAAAAATACGTGTTCTCTGTGTCTGGTATCAGGGAGTATACTGGTACCCTTGATCACACTCTGACTGATCTGTTATTCATTGCTTCCAATCCCTTTAAATGATTAGTACATGAAAACCTGCTTCAGTGTTGCACACACTGGATATATGGAACAATTTTTCTAAATACTGGTTATATGTGATCACCTTTTTCCAGTTTTCCTCAATTTTACAAAATTGATAAGCTCAGTGCAGTATTATCTTATGCATTAACCAACAGAACATACAGAGTTTATTTTGGCTTTTCAAGATAATTAATATATTACTAATTTAAAATAATTTTTTATATTGAGATACTTCAGGGTAGCTTACAGATACGATTTTCCTTCCCTTTAGGATACATCTCAAAAATAAGAATATTTACCTACTTGGGTAAAATAATATTGTAAGCAATAAAATTAAAAATTCCTCAGAATCAGTTCTGGGGAAACAGGACAAAGGCTTCTTTACTTTTAAACACCAGTTTTCAAAATAGGTATTGAAAATCCATCTTAAATGCTGTTAAATGCACACTTTCGTTTTCTGTAGACTCATGAATTTCTGTAGATTTAATGTTTTTTGATTCATTAAAATTACTCATTTTGATATACAAAACTGGCTCTCATGTCTTTTTTTTTTTTTAAAGTAGCTTTATTGAGGTACAACTCACAAATTATGTACAGGTACAACTCACATTTCACCCATTTAAAGTATACAGTACAGGGGTGCCTGGGTGGCTCAGTGGTTAAGTATCTGCCTTCGGCTCAGATTGTGATCCTGAGGTCCTGGGACCGAGCCCTGTATCAGGCTCCTTGCTCAGCTGGGAGTCTGCTTCTCCTTCTCCCTCTGCCCTTCCCCCTACTCGTTCTCTCTCACATGTGTGTACTCTCTCACTCTCAAATAAATAAATACAATTTTTGAAAAATAAAAAATAAAGCATACAATTCAGAATGGGAGAAGATATTTGCAGATGATATATTTAATGAGGGGTTAATATTCCAAAATATAAAAAGAACTTATGCAGCTTAATACACACAAATAATCCAATTAGAAAATGAGCAGAATACCTGAACAGACATTTCTTCAAAGAAGATCTACAGATGCTCAAAAGATGCATGAAAAGATGCTCAACATCATTAACTAGGAAAATGCAAATCAAAACCACATTGAGATATCATCTCACACCTGTCAGAATGGCTAAAATCAAAAACACAAGAAACAAGTATTGCTGAGTATGTGGAGAAAAAAGTGAAACTCTCTTGCACTATTGGTGGGAATGCAAACTAGTGCAATCAATGTAGAAAACAGTATGGAAGTTCTTCAAAATGTTAAAAATTAAATTACCATGTAATTCAGTTACTCCACTACTGGATATTTACTCCCCTCCTCAAAACATACTAATTTAAAAAGATATATGTACCCCTATGTTTATTGCAGCATTATTTACAATAGCCAAGATATGCAAGCAACCCAAGTGACTATCTACAGATGAATGGATTAAGAAGATGTGATATACATATACAACGGAATATTACTCAGCCATAAAAAAGGAGATCTTGCCATTTGCAGCAACATAGATGTATCTAGAGGGCATAACGTTAAGTGAAATAAGACAAAGACAAATACAATATGATTTCATTCAGAGGTGGAGTTTCAGAAAAAATTAAATGAAAAAGAGACAAATAGACTCTTAAGTACAGAGAACAAATTGGTGGTTGCCAAAGGGGAGGTGGGAGGGAGAAAGAGCTAAAATAAAGGGGATTAAGAGTACTCTTATTATGATGAGCATTAGTAATGTATATAGAATTGTTGAACCATTGTGTTGTACACCTGAAACTAATATAACACTATATTAATTATACTGCAATAAAAATTCAATTCGATTTAAACTAAAATAACAAAGTGTACAGTTCAGTGGTATTTAATATATTCACAGATTACCACAACTTACTTTTAGAACATTTTTGTCACCCAAAAGGAAACCCTATATCCATTTGCAGTCAGTCTTTATCCCTCTCTCACCCACAGTTTCAGAAAACCACTTATCTACTGTTTCTATAGATTTGCCTGTTGTGGATAGGCATGTATTTATTTTAAAAAGACTTTACTTATTTATTTTTATATTATTATTTGAGAGAGAGTGCAAATGTGAGGAGGAGGAGAGGACCAGGGAGAAGGAGGAGGGGAAAGAATCTCAAGCAGACTTTACGCTGATCTGGAGTCAATGGAAACAGTGTGGGGCTTGATCTCATGACCCTGAGATCATGACGTGAGCTGAAGCTGAATCGGATGCTTAACCGACTGAGCCATCCAAGTACATTTATTTATTTACTTATTTACTTACAAATTTTATTTTTAAGTAATCTCTATACCCAACATGATCCTGAGATCAAGAGTTGCTTGCTCCACTGACTGAGCCAGCTAGTCTGTTGTGTTTATTTATATTAATAGGCTCATAAAATATATGGTCTTTTTCTTTTACCTAACATGTTTCAAGGTTAGTCCATTTTGTAACATGTATCAGAACTTCATTCCTTCTTATGTGTGAATAATATCCATTGAATGAGTAATACCACATTTTTATTTATCATTCATCAGTTGATGAGCATTTGGGTTGTTTCTGTTGTTTGGCCATTATAAATAATGCTGCTATGAACATTAGTGTACAAGTGTTAATGCAGACATATGTTTTTGTTTCTTATGGGTACTTACTCTAGTTATATACTTGCTGGATCATATGTTAATTCTCTGTATAATATTTTGAGGAGTGACAATTTTTTTCCAAAGTGGTTAAGCCATTTAAATTTCCCACACAGCAGTGTATGAGGGTTCCAAATGCTGCATATCTCACCAATTCTTATAATTGTCTATCTTTTTTATTATAGCCATCCTAGTGAGTGTCAAGTGATATCTCATTGTGGTTTTGATTTGTATTTCCTTAATTACTAATTATGTTGAGCATATTTTCATGTGCTTTTTGGCCATTTGTGTATCTTCTTGATAGAAATGTCTATTCAAATATTTTGCACATTTTTAAATTGGGTTGTTCATTTTTAAAATTTTTGAGTTGTAAGTACTCATATTTTAGATACTAAATCCTTATCAGACACATGATTTGTAAAAATTTCTTCCCATTCTGTGGATTGTCTTTTCACTTTCCTAGCAATTTTTTAAAAAGATTTTATTTATTTATTCATGAGAGACACAGAGAGAGAGGCAGAGGCAGAGGGAGAAGCAGGCTCCCCACAGGGAGCCCAATGTGGGATTCGATCCCAGAACTCTGGGATCATGACCTGAGCCAAAGGCAGATACTGAACCATTGAGCCACCCAGGTGTCCCCTTTCCTAGCAATTTTTTTGAAGTGCAAAAATTTTTAATTTTGATGAGGTTCCTTGGTATTGTCTATATATAAAATTATGCCATCTGTAAGTAGAGTTTTACTTCTTCCATTACAATTTGAATGTCTTTTACTTCTTTTTCTTGCCTAATTACTCCAGCTAGGACTTCTAGCACAATGGCATAATGTAAGTTGCAAGTGGGGACACCCTTATCTTATTTTTGATCTTGGGGGAAAACTTTCAGTCTTTCAAGATTAAGTATCATGTTAGCTGTGGTTTTTCTCTTAAATGTTCTTTATCTGGTTGTGGAAATTTCCTCTATTCCTAAGTTTTTAGTGTTTTTTAGAGTTTGTGAACTGATTTTTCTGTGCCTATGACGGTGATCATGTGTTTTTTTTGTCCCGTTATTCTATTAATGTGATATATTATATTGATTGATTTTTGTATGATAAATTAACCTTGCATTCCTTGGATTTTGCAATTGCTAATATTATACAATCCTTATATGTTGCCAGTTTCAGTGTGCTAGTGGTTTTTTGGAGAGTTTTTGCATTTATATTAATAAGGAATATTGGGGGATCCCTGGGTGGTGCAGCGGTTCGGCGCCTGCCTTTGGCCCAGGGCGCGATCCTGGAGACCCGGGATCGAATCCCACATCGGGCTCCCGGTGCATGGAGCCTGCTTCTCCCTCTGCCTGTGTCTCTGCCTCTCTCTCTCTCTCTCTGTAACTATCATAAATAAATAATAATAAAAAAATTTAAAAAAAATAAGGAATATTGGCCTGTAGTTTTCTTACAATATTTTTGTCTGTTTTTTTAATAAATTTATTTTTTATTGGTGTTCAATTTGTCAACATACAGAATAACACCCAGTGCTCATCCCGTCAAGTGCCTCCCTCAGTGCCCATCACCCATTCACCCCCACCCCCCACCCTCCTCCCCTTCCACCACCCCTAGTTCGTTTCCCAGAGTTAGGAGTCTTTATGTTCTGTCTCCCTTCCTGATATTTCCCACACATTTCTTCTCCCTTCCCTTAAATTCCTTTCACTATTATTTATATTCCCCAAATGCATGAGAACATACACTGTTTGTCCTTCTCCGATTGACTTACTTCACTCAGCATAATACCCTCCAGTTCCATCGACATCGAAGCAAATGGTGGATATTTGTCATTTCTGATGGCTGAGTAATATTCCATTGTATACATAGACCACATCTTCTTTATCCATTCATCTTTTGATGGACACCGAGGCTCCTTCCAGTTTGGCTATTGTGGACATTGCTGCTAGAAACATCTGTCTGGTTTTGATATTAAGGTAATAGTTGGCTTCATAGAATGAATTTGGAAGTTCCTTCTTGTATTTTTGAAAAAATTGTGAATGGTTAGTAGTAAATCTTTAAATGTTGGATAGACTTCACAGTGATAATGTTTAAATGTTAGGTAAAATTCACTGCCATCTGGGTTTGGGATTTGTTTGTGGGAAGTTTTTAAAGTATTAATTCAATCTCCTATTATAGGTCTGTTCTGATTTCTAGTCAGTTGTGGTTGTTTGTGTCTTTCTAAGAATCAGTCCGTTTTATGTCAGTTACCAAATTTGTCGACAGTTATTCATACTATTTTCTTACAATCTTTTTATTTTCTGTAGTGATGTTACTTCTTTCATTTCTGATTTTGATCATTTGAGTCTTTTCTCCTTTTTTTGGTCAGGCTAGTATATCTTTCTCAGTATTGTCAATCATTTCAAAGAACCAACTTTTATTTTTGTTTGTTTGTTTATTTATTTTAATCTCCACTGCTTTTCTATTTTTAAGATTTTATTTCTTTCCTCTTTAGTCTTTATTATTTCCTTCTCTTCTCTTGCTTTGGTTGTGGTTTGCTCTTGTAGTTTGCTCCTGTGCAAAACAAGTATTTTTCTACTTTCTTAAGGTGGAAGTTTAGGTTATTGATTTGAGATTTCTCTTCTTTTTTAATATAGGCATTATCATTTACAAACTTTCTACTAAACACTGTTTAGATATATCCCATGAATTTTAGTGTGTCATGTTTTCATTTTCATTCATCTTGTATTTCTAATGTCACTTTTGAATTCTTCTTTGATCCATTGGTTGTTTACTGACATTTGCTTCATAGCCTACTATTAGGGTTTGTACTGGAGAATGTTTCATATGTGTTTGATGAATGTGTATTCTATTGTTGGCTATAGATATCTGTTAGGTTTATAATGTTCGAGTTTTCTGTTTCCTTCTGAATCTTCTGCCAAGTTATGTCTATCATTGAAAGTGGGATATTGAAGTCTTTATCAGTAATTGTCTTCTTCCTTCAATTCTAATGGTATTTGTTTCATGTATTTGGGGGCTCTTTTTTAAGGTATATGTATGTTTATTTTATTTTATTTTTTTTGGTATATGTATGTTTATGGTTGTAATCTTTTCCTAATAGATTTACCTTTCTATCATTTAAGTGTATCCCTTTTACCTCTAATAACATATTTTAAAGTTTATTTTCTCTGATATTGGTATAGCCATTCCAGCTCACTTATAGTTGCTGCTTTCATGGTATATCTTTTTCTTCCTTTTATTTTCACCTTGCTTGTACCTTTGAACCTGATGTTAGCATGTAGTTGGATCTTATTTTTATAGCTAGTCCCATAGTCTTTCTTTATTATTAAGTTATTTAACCCAGTCACATACTATTGCTGATATGGTTGGATTTATGTCTTCCATTTTGTTTTTTGTTCTCAATATGTCTTGTGTCTTTTATGTTCCTCTGTACTTAATTTATTTCTTTTGCATTAAGCAAATATTTTCTAGTAGGACATTTTAATTCCTCTTATGTTTTTTTAAAGATTTTTAATTTATTTATTTATTCATGACAGACAGAGAGAGAGAGAGGCAGAAACACAGGCAGAGGGAGAGGGAGAGAAGCATGTTCCATGCAGGGAGCCCGACACGGGAGTCGATCCCGGGTCTCCAGGATCATACCCCAGGCCAAAGATGGCACCGAACCGCTGGGCCACTGGGGATGCCCCCTCTTGTGATTTTTTAAAACTATGTTTTGAGTTATTTTTCTAGTGGATTACTCTAAGGCTTACAATGTACATCTTAACAGACTATACTTCAGGTTTACACTAGCTTAATTCCAATAAGATATAAACTCTACTGATCTTTTTTCTATTCCCTTCTCCCCCCAACTGCAGGTTATTAGGCCCTCCCCTCTTTGGCCTGGTCATACCGATCCAGCCCTACTTCTTGCCTCTCCCCAAAGGGCTCCCTCTGTTCCAGACAGTTCTTTCTGCCCACTCTACACCATACACACTCTCACTTCCTACCTTACAGCCCTTGGAATGGCCTGGAGTGGCCTCTTTGGTTATGTGGCTGCAATGTCAGATGTCCATTTGTGATGGAATCAGCAACTCTGCCTGCAGTTGGTGGCCTTAAGTATCCTTGTGGGGTATGGTGCATAGGAGATGAAGGGGAAGTGGGAGGACATGTTTGGAGAATGCTCAGAACAAATTACTAGCATGGCCTACTCTTTCCTACCAAGACCCACATGATATTTTGATGCCTCCCTTATGTGAGTAGAGAGCCTTTTCTGGAAAGTAGGACTATGTAGGAAGTCCTCTTCTTAGCAACAATTGAAATAACAATAGTCATAAGTACCATTTATTGACCATTTACCATGGACTAGGTACTATGTTATAGACTTCATATGCTTTATCTCAATCTTGTCATTGTTTTGTGAGGTGAAGAGTTGTTATTGCCACCATTTCATAGATGAATACATTGGGGTTTACTGGTAAGTTGGAATTGAAACCCAGAGAGCATGACTACAGAACCCTTGCAAGGAGGTGGTTGTACCACCTATTGGTGCTTTGTGCTTCAAGCTAAGATCTTTGAGGTCAGGGATCCTAAACTTCTCTCTTTTCCCTACTCCTGACCCATGCCACTGAAAGACCTCCCTTGATCCAGCTCTCACATATGAAACCTATGGAAGGGCTAACCACAGCCTCTGTCTATCTTCTTCAGGACTAAGAGCAGCTGAAGATCTTGCTCAAGTGCCTTCCTGCTGCAGAAGAAACTTGAAGAAAATGGGAGTAAGAGAAATAAGGGTTGGAGAGAGCAGCTGCAGCCTTGATCACAGCCTGGGCATGGGGAAGAAGGTTATAGAGAATTGTGTTGGTTGGAAACCAATGGTACATAAATGAAAATATTTATGAGGACCTGACTGTGTATGTAGCATAGCCAACTGTTGAAGGGACAAATGTGCCAAGGAGATGATAGCCACCTAGACTTATGAAAAATTAAATTAATTTTAAAGCAATACACTTGGGTCTCACTTTCATTTTGATGATAAGACTGTTATTATGTAGGCTGAGCTTACATAATTCAAAGGTTGCTCATGCATTATGAATATTGCCATAAGACATGTTAAAAAGTTATTACACTGTTGTCCAAATAAATTATAACTATTTTAAGAAAAATGTACCTCCCAATCCCATTTTAATTTATCATGTTCTTCATTAGCCCTTGTCCATATGCACATATGATTGATCATAACAGATAAAAGGCTATGCTTTGCTTTTCTTCCATTATTATTGTCTTAAGCATATTCTCTCTTCCCCAGCTTTGTATACTCTTCATTATTACTGTTTGTCATTGAGCGAGTGTACTCTTCTTATCCCCTCTGAGTTGTGAATGTTTCTAGGGTAGAGACTATGTCTTAATCATATTTTCCCTTCTACCATCCATCCAGTAGGTGGTAGTTCATTTTTATGGAAGTTCATTAATGAAATTAGGAAATTTCTATTTGTGAACTTTGTAAATGATGTTATTGTCAACAGTACCACAAATACAGTTGTTTCCCCCTTCTTTTGAATGATTTCCTCTGAATAAATTCTCAGATTCACCAGATCCAAGGATATAATCTTTTTATGTTTTAAAAACATGCCTTCGTATTGCCTTAAAAGATTGTACTAATTTACTCTAATAATAGAAATGTATAAATACTTGATTTCAGTCTTATCGGCAGTAGGTATTACAATTTTAAAAATACTTTAATTGGCATAAACTGTGACTTCTTTTTTATTTACATTTTTTATATTTGTTACTATAATTAGTAAGGCTGAATATATTTCTATATTAGTTTGGTAATTTTAATTCCTGTTGTGAAAAATTTGTTTTTATATCATGTGCCTTTCAATCCACTGACTTCTTAATGTTTTGCTTAAGAATTTAAGATCTTGAATGCAGTATATAAAAATTCATTGTTATTCAACCTCCAGAGAAGTGATATTTACTCATTTCTACTTTAGTAAGTTCAAAATATTTTTCTAACTTATATTGTGATATATTCTTTGACTCGCTAATTATTTAAAAGTATATTCTTTAATTCCAAACACATGAGAATTTTTTAGTGGTCTTTTGTCGCTGAATGCTAGCTTGGTTGAATAGTTGTCAAAGAACATACTCTGCATTTCAGTCCTTTAGAATATCTTGATACTGCACAGTGAATACTCAATTTTAGGAAATGTTCCAGACTTTAAAAAGAACGTCTAGGGATCCCTGGGTGGCGCAGCGGTTTAGCGCCTGCCTTTGGCTCAGGGCGCGATCCTGGAACCCGTGATCGAATCCCACGTCGGGCTCCCGGTGCATGGAGCCTGCTTCTCCCTCTGCCTGTGTCTCTGCCTCTCTCTCTCTCTCTGTGACTATCATAAATAAATAAAAATTTAAAATAAAAATAAAAATAACGTCTATTTTGTAATTGCAGGGTACAATATTATACATAGATCCATTAGGGCAACTTTGTTTTTGTATTCTTTAAATATTTTATACCTTGACCTGCATATTTTGCCAGTTACTGAGAGGCATATTTTAAAATTTCATACTGTGCTTCTGGATTTGTCCATTTTTCCTCATTGAGGCACTATATCCAGGTGTGTATAGGGCCTTATGGGTCAGGATAGGCATTAATGTGTGGATGGGTGGGCAGACCCCACTCCACTGTGGTCCTAAAATAGTGCGCTCCAGCTCCTTTTTTGCCTCTTAACCTGGGGCAGCAGTACTTTCCCATTGACTCTTGCAGGGATTCTGAGACTGAGGAAAGTTAAGTTACAAGTTGGTTAGAGAATAGAGACAGAGAAACAGAAGAGGGGTCAGGAAAGCATAGCTGCCAAAAGGTTGCCAGGGAGGAAGAAAAGAGGCTGTTATTTTGACAATGTTTTTGAATATTCCCAGTTGCCAAGAAAGAAAGTATTACTTTTTGGGGAAAAGTTTTGAAGGCCTTTCCCTATCACTTCCTGCTATGCTTTCAAATGCTACCCATATGCACATGGGCCTTTTGTGTCCTTCAAATCCAACATAAAGCCAGTTTTCTTCTCTGCAAAGTTCAGATCCAACCCCATAAACATCATTTCAGTTCCCTTTGACTAGAATGCCCCTCTTTCCCCTGTTGCTCACTTGGAAAAGTGCTATTCATCCTAAACACTCAGCTGGCCACAAGTCCTGGAAGCATTAGCTCATCTATTCAGGCAGGTTTAATATTTCCTCTTCCAGGTGTCAAGAGCAGCCTGCTCATTTCTTTCTGATAGCTCTAGTCATATTACTCACTTCCACACACTCTCTCTCATCTGGAGATCCTTCTGGGCAGAGGACTGTGTTCTAGTCATCTTTGTCACGTTGGCCACTTACACAGTTCTTGGCATATAGGAGATACTTAATACATATAGAATCAAGAAATGAGTGAGTAAAGTGATTTCTGCAATCAGTAGATGAGGTAAATATTAGACAATTCAATCACTTTAAGATTAGTTCACCCAGGAAACATTTATTAAGCTCACTCATTCTCTGTACCAAGATTACATCTGTGAATAAGTTAGGCATCTTGTCCTCATATTGCTCAGGAAAACCACAGAAGATAGGCAGCCATCTCTGGGGGACAGCAAGCACTATGGTAAGTAATACATTTTTGTGAATCCCACACTGAAAGATCAGCTAGTAGTAAAAAACAGTGGGGTGGGGCTTGCTCAGGATAAGGTTTGTGAGATGCCTATGGCAAAGGGTTGGTTAAGTTAGAGCCTATTAAAAGGTAGAAGGCCCTAAAGACACCATGAGCACACAGCCACAGATCTTCTCAGTGAGGTACAGACTGTGGGGTCAATTGTACTCATTGCCCTAATTCTGTCTCCACCCTTGTGAGACCAGGATATTATATAGGAGCTAGGAAAAACCCATGACTGAAGGCATATAACAGCTTCCCATGGAAAATTGATCATAGAGTAGAACTATTTTACTTCTTCAACTCCTTATTATTTAAAACATTTCTCTCTTATTCTTGATTCAGAGACTAGCCTGGCTGTGTCAAGTCCTCCCTGCCAGCCTTGAAGCTCAGTGCATTGCCCCCTTTTCATTGGTTGTGGGGGAATTGCTATCCGTGATTGGTGAGAACAATTCAGGATACCGATTACTATGAATTCTCAGAATTTATCTTCAGATCTTAAATGTGTGGTCAGCTCAAAAGTATTTCTTAAACTTGAAAAGAAGTGATCGGCATTAGGAAGCATGTTGAGCTGAAGCTGCCCTTCATTTATTTTCTACATTGCTGCTTGGGTACAAGAACAAGGTAGGAGAATCATCATTGTTTTACTGAGGGCTCTATAAGCAAGGCCTGGGGAAGTGTGTAAGAGAAGATCCTGATGTGGGGCTCAATCCCAGGACTCCAGGATCATGATCTGAGCCAAAGACAGATGGTTAATGAACTGAGCCACCTAGGCACCCCACAAAATTCAGTTTTAAACCTAGATTTGACTATCTCCACAGCTCCACATTCTCTTCATGTGGTTTGCAAAATGAAATTCCCACACCTGTAGCATTTATAATTTACTTAGGGAGATAAGATTCCTAAAAGTACATTAAATAAAAAGTGACAGCAACTTAAAATAGATAAAACAGAGGCCTTTTAAATAGATAAAACAGATACTTTCATTGACATGGAAATGTTCATAATACATTGCTAAGTGAGGAAAAGCAGGCTTGAGAATAGCAAGGTAGTCTTCACTGGAAGCAAAGAGTAAGATGGATTGTCCATCACCCAGATCAAGATGGTGCAGAGACTTCCTTGTGGTTCTTACTGGTCAACTTCCTCCCAAGGGTTAACTATTCTAATGATTTCTATTACTATAAGTTAGTGTTATCTGTTCTACATACAAATAAAATCATTTAGTATAAACTTTTTAATGTTTAGATGCTTTCATCACATTTTGTCTGTGAGATTTATCCATGTTGTGTGTAGCAAAAGGCTCTTAAAGTTGCTGAGTACTATTCAGTTAATGGACTATACCACTGATTGATGGATATTTTTGTGGTTTCAGATTTCATGCTATTGTGACTAAAGCTCTATGAACATTGTTTTACATGTCTTTGGCTTCCCTATTTGCTCATGTCTCTTGAATATCTATCGATCAATCGATACTTTATAAATGTGTATTAATTAATTAATTACTGTAGAGGTGGAATTGTTGCCTCATAGATTGGACATATGTTTAGCTTTAATAGGTGCTGCCAAAGTTTACAAAATAGTCATAATGATTTATACTGTTTCCATCAACGTATGAGAGTCTTTGTTGCTCTGCATTCTCCTCCTCCTAGCCATCTGGTGGCAGTATAGAGGTAGCTTAGTGACTTTAATTCATATTTCCCAATGACTGATGAGGTTGAGTACCGTTTTCATATCCTTTTGGTTATGTGGATATAGTTGGGGTGAGAGTTCCTAGTCTGCCTCAGGGACTTGCAGAGTTTGAACTTCTCATTGGCACTGAGAAGAGGCCTGACCAGATGCAGGGCAATAGGAGAAGAGGAAGGGATGGGGGCCTGAAAGCTGTCAGCAATGAAACATCGATAATGGAGTGATGCTTCTTATTACTTTTATTTTATCTTAGAAATATCTCTAAAATCTGTAATGGTGAGAAGATAATAAACCTACATATTTACTGAAATAATATTTACCTTGTTGCATGCACTTGGAATACTAGATAAATAAGTATGAAAACATGATACTTAAGATGATTTTAACTCTTTGGGTTAGGCCAGGGAATTACCCTTTAAGTGTGATTATATTTTGCTTGGTTGTACTGTGACTGTTTTATGAGTGAGAACTAGATTTAGAATTCCAGAAAAAACAATTTTTTTCTCTGTTTTGTTTCTTAAATTCCACATATGAATGAAATCATGTGATATTTGTCTTTCTCTAACTCATTTCACTTAGCATTATACTATCAACATCCATCCATGTTGTTGCAAATGGCAATGTTACATTCTTTTTATGGCTAAGTAATATTCCATTGTATGTATGTGTACCACATCTTCTTTATCCATTCATTTGTGGATGAACACCTGGGTTGCTTGCATATCTTGACAATAGTAAATAATGTAATGACAATTGTAAATAATGCTACAATAAACATGGAGGTGCATATATCTTTTCAAATCGGTATTTTCATATTCTTTGGGTAAATACTCAGTAGTGGAATTACTGAGTCATGTCATAACTCTATTTTCTTTAACTTTTTGAGGAGCCTCCAGTTTTCCATAGTGGCTGCATCAGTTTGTATTCCCAACAAGTGCAATAGGGTTCCTTTTTCTCCATATACTCACCAAAACTTGTTTCTTATGTTTTTTATTTTAGCCATTCTGATAAATGTGAAGTGATATCTCATTGTGGTTTTGATTTTCATTTCCCTGCTGATCAGTGATATTGAGCTTCTTTTTTATGTGTCTGTTGGCAGCTTCTTTGGAGAAATGTCTATTCATATCTTCTGCCCATTTTTAAATTGGATTATTTTTGTGTTTGTGTTGAGTTGTATAAGTTCTCCATATATTTTGGATATTAACCCCTTATCATATATCTCCCTTGTGAATTTCTTCTGAAGAAAAATAGAGATAAAAAAACACAGTTAAATGTAGAGCACAAACTGGTGGTTACCAGAGGGGATATCGGGGGTGGTGGTGGGTGAAACAGGTGATGGGGACTAAAGAGTATACTTATGATGAGCACTGTGTATGTCTAAACTTGTTGAGGATGCCTGGGGGGCTCGGTTAAGTGTCTGCCTTCAGCTCAGTCATGACCTCAGGGTCCTGGGATCAAGCTCTGCATCAGACTCCCTGCTCAGTGGGGAGTCTGCTTCTCCCTCTTCCTCTACCCACCCCCCAACTCATGCTCTGTGTGTGTGTGTGTGTCTCTCTCTCTCTCTCAAATAAATAAATAAATAAATAAATAAATAAATAAATAAATAAAATTTGTTGAATCACTATACTGTACACCTGAAACTGATATGACACTTATGTTAATTATGCTGGAATTTTAAAAATAAAAAATAAATATAATTATTGACAATTTATCCATAGCAGTAAACTAAGTATGGATTCTTGGCTATCTCAACAGTTATAAACTTTTTTTTTAAAGATTTTATTTATTTATTCATGAGAGACACAGAAAGAGAGAGGCCAGAGACACAGGCAGAGGGAGAAGCTGGCTCCATGCAGGGAGCCTGACGTGGGACTCGATCCTGGGTCTCCAGGATCACTCCCTGGCCCCAAGGTAGGCGCTAAACCACTGAGCCACGCAGGGATCCCTCAACAGTTATAAACTTAAAGACTATGTCTTATGTAAATTATTTCCTCTCAGTTTTCACAGACTGTGGAGTAGAGAGGGAAAGCATCCTTTCATATTTGCTTTTATATGAAATGCAGGCTTATAAATGTGAAATGGCTTGCCCAGTTATTGCTTTCTGGAGCAGTCTTTTTAGACAAAGATTTTGAAACACAATGTCGGAAAGGTATTTCAAACATTTTAATAATGATTTAGTTACTTTGACATTAAAACAAACACATTCTACCTGTGAGGCAGCTTAAGGCCTCATCCTTAGTCATGTGGCTTGGGCCTAAATCCTCTCTGGTTTGCCATTAGGGAAAAAGTTCAAGGACTACTGCATAAGGTATACAACTCTTAATAAAATAAGGTCCTAATATTCCAGGAATAAAAAGCAGTCACCTGATGATAGGGAAGGATAGATCGTAGGACTGACAGGTCCTAACTTACCCCACTATAATTTGTTCTTTCTACTAGCTACCTAATTCCCTCCTCTTTGCCAGCGTGTCTGACCCTTAGTTTACTCAGATATGGCTTCTCTCTAGCCAAGGCAACGACAAAAATCCATTTCTACTTTTTCTAAGTCATTAAGTGGTGGGGTCTGGATTTTGAGCCTCAGTTTCTCCATCTATAAAATGAAGACTATAAGGGCTACTTCATGGGGTTGTTGTAAATATAAATATGTATTTAAATACTAAATCATATAAATATATTTATTAAATATTTGTAAAACTTAAATATTTATAATATTTAATATATAAATATATAAACTAATATATTCATATATTTTATACATTTATATATTATATATAATATATAAACATAATATATGAAATAATATCTGAATAGATTTAATGTAAATATTAAATATATTTATTAAATATATTAAAAATAAACATATATATTAAATTAAATATCCATGTAAAGACCTTGCACTATACCTGGTGATTTTGGATACTCAGTAAGTATAGTTAGTTGCTAATTGAATTCCTCCATTCTGGAAGTGGATATAACTGATATAGATCTGAGCTTCCTTTGGGTAAGGGTTACTGTATCCCTGGTTTGCTCAGTGTTGTCTTGGTTTTAGCACTGAAAATCCAGCATTCCAGGAAGCTTCTTGCCAGGTCACGAAAAAGCCTGCCTAAAATCATATATTCAAGGTATGAAACAAGAAGGATATCTGTTTTGGTCCATATGGGTTGTCATAATACCATAGACTGGGTGGCTTAAACAACAGAAATTAATTTTCTTACAATTCTGGAGACTAGAAGTTCAAGATTAAGATGCCAGGAGGTTGCAGATAGTCACCTCTTTGTACACACATGACATCTTTGTATGCATGTGGACAGAGAGAAAGCAAGCTCCCTGGTGTCTCTTCTTATAAGACACTAATCCTCTTCGGTCAGGGCACCACCTATGACCTCATTTAACCTTAGTTGCTTCTTAGAGGCTCTGTCTGCACATATGGCCACATTAGGGGTTAAATCTTCACCATATGAATTTTTGGAGGACACAAATATTCAGTTGATAACAGTGCCTTTCTTAATTTGGAAATATATTGGTAAGAATGGAGAAAAGGATTACAGTGAAACAATTTATATGCTGTTTCTCTGAAACAGTTTGGTTATATTTGAAGAGGTCACAAGGAGCCTGTAAAGGCATGAACTGATTACACCTGAGTCATTTGATGTTGTGGGTGGGTTGCATCAAAAACTTCTACAGCAGGGTACCTGAGTGGCTCAGTAGGTTAAGCGCCCAACCCTTGATTTCATCTCAGGCCATGATCTCAAGGTTGTGAGATTGGGCTCCACACTGGGCATGGAGCCTGCTTAAGATTCTCTCTATCACTCTCCCCCAACCCTGCTCACTCTCTCAACAAACCAGCAAAAACCTTCTGCAGGAGAAAAAAAAAAAAAAGACTTGATTTTTGGAAGTAAGATTGCATTAGAACTCTAAAAAGTATCACCACAAAAGGGCAGCAAGGTTAAACAGGGCTTTCTCAATTTCTTTATTAAAGACTGTAACAAATTAGAATTAATTTCACAATTTCAAATTACCTGTGTGCTTTAAATCTACTTTTCCTGAGAAAGAGAGGTTTCACGTATGATGACAGCTAACTTGCTTCAGATTACTTTAAAATGATAGACATTTCAGATATAGTTCATCTGATGAATTTATAGATGCAAAGTACCTGATTGACAAACAGCTCATTTACCAAAACAAACTTGTAAATACAAGGTTGATAGACATTTTTGGAGAGCTGAAAACTAATTCCTACAAATCTATAAGCCTGTTGTTACAGGTATAAGATAAACCAAATAAAATCCTCAGTATCCCATTTTCAAATGCTTTCGTTAAGAGGATATTTAGCTTCATATCATCACATTGGACTGACACTACAAATCAATAAAACATATACTTGATAAGAGCAGAGTTATAAGTCAAAGTGAGGTTTACATGTGACTGTATTTGGTTTTACTATTACATATAAGACAAAGAAGGATGTCCTAAAGGTTGCAGGCAGTTCAGAGAAATGCCATTGGGAAAAGAACAGGAAAAGTAAAAAATATCCTACTGTATCATGGGATAGAAACATATTGCCCCACTGAACTCCCTTTTAGCAACCACCAATCTATTATTATTTAAGAGTCTGGTTTTTTATTTGTCTCTTTTTTTCTTTGTTTTGTTTTTTAAATTCTACATATGAGTGAAATCATATCATATTTGTCTTTCTCTGACTTATTTTACTTAGCATAATACCCTCTAGGTCCATCCATATTGTTGCAAATGGCAAGTTTACATTCTTTGTATGGCTGAGTAATATTCCATTGTGTATATACCATATCTTATTTATCTATTTGTCTATAGATAGACACTTGGGTTGTTTCCATATCATGGGTATTATTTATAATACCCAATGCTGCAATAAACATAAGAATGTAGATTATCTTTTTCAATCGGTATTTTTGTTTTCTTTGGGAAGAACTCTCTTTCAAAAGTCAACCAAATGTTTCAGACAGGTCCTCTGGAAATCTAGTTAATGTCTGTTGCAGCAACGAACTCAATCTTATTCTTCCATTTCTTGACAAAAACCTCTTGAAATAGTGTATCATCCCTGGCTCTCAGGAGATTGACAACATTTGTAGAAATAGATACAATTTTTTTCAGGATGGCTGGTAGAGTCATTGATACCAGGAGACACCACTGAATGTTGAGATGAGAAGCATATTTCTTCACAAAAGCAGCACAACCAGATGTGTTGCCAAGCATCACAGATGCTGTGTCTGAGCCCAGAGTACTAAGATTTTTATTCTGCCTGAGTTTGGCAAAGAAATTCTTTAGCATATTAAAGACATTGACTGCAGATTCTAAAAGAAGTTCACAAAGCCCCAATTCTCTCTTGATTATAAGAGCTTGCAGACAGGAGTTGGCTTTGGCTGTAAAACAGAGTATCTCTTTGTATTGTTATATGCAAAAGAGAGATATTAAATGAATGTCAGAAAAATAGCATTTATGAAATAAAAGTAAACACAGAATAATAAGTAATTCTAAAGAACATTTATTTCTATATTTTTATGTTGAAGTGATAACACCTACATGTATAATAATTTGTTATATATTATATTATTATGGGATTTGGGGAATATAACATGGCTCTTTTTTTTTACGTTTTTCTTTTTGTTTTTTGCCTGGCAGCCCTTTTGTCCTGGATTGGCTCTCTAAAAGCCTAAGCATCCTAGCTGTATCACTCAAATTTTATCACAATAATGCTCTGTAACCAACCTCTCCAAAACTCAGTGGCTTCCAACCATAAGCATTTCTTCTCATGTCTGTGGATTGACTGGACTTGGCTCTAGACAGTGAGTTGAACTTAAGTCTGTCCCATGTGTCTTGTTTTGGGGCTCAGACTGGAGGGTAGTGGTTACCCAGGGCTTGTTCTTTACGTGGTGAATCACCAGAACGAAAGCCATGTGATACTGCAAAATACATACAGGGCCTCTGTCACTTACATAATAATGGTCAAAGTGAGTCCATGGCCAAGCCCAGCAACAGTGAAGCAAAAATACTTGCTGTGCTCACAGTAGAAGAAAGGGGAATGAACATTTGCTGAATAATAACCTAAAGTACACTCCCTTTAAGATCTTTTGGTGGGTCCCACTCAAAGACTTCCATTTATTTTTCATTGGTTATCCCTTTTTGCAGGGGAGGTTGTTAACATAAAATTTTTTTTGGCTGAGTACACTGCTGCCCCTTTAAATATAGGGGTTCCATGAATGAAGAGAAAAGAGAGAAGGTAAATTGGATGCTAGCATTCTTCACTGCAAAGGAATTTTCTTTCTCATATATTCATTCATGATTAAGTATTTTTCAAATCTTACCATGAGAGAAGTAATATTTGGATAATGTAACTTACACGAGCATGTTACATGATTGCAGAAGCCCAGAGAGGTGGGCTAGACAGGAATGAGGGTTCTTTGTCAGATGAAGGAAAGAAGCCAGGGGAGAGAGAAGTTGCTTTCCTAAGTACCTATGCTTTCTGAGCAGTGGATTCAGCACTGAACCCCGGTCATTTGTCCTATTCTTTCATTTAGAACCATTACTGAGTAGCTACTTGCTCCTAGGCAAATGGAAACAGAAGGCCCCAGAATGGTCCCTTCCCCTAGGGAGTTCAAGGTCCATGAGAGAGATTAACAAGACCATATTGGCACTAGAGTAACTTCAGGGAACATGCTGTTCTGGGTCTTCAGGATAGAGAAGATTCAGGGGTGGGAGTGAAAGGGTGGGAGGTGGAGATATGTCAGGTTAGAAACAAGAGTGTGTTGAGAAAAGGTTTTGAGATGAGGAAACCACTTAAAAGTTTTAGAAGTGTGTAAGAGGCCTATAAAGGTAATTAGGAGTCAAACTTTGAAGGACCTTGAAAGCCATGCTGAAGAACTTGCATTTAATCCTGAGAGTTACAGGGAACCGGCCAGTAGCAAGTCCACATTTCAGCCATGATGTGCAGGATAGATTGGAGGGAGTAAAAGCAGAGCCTGGGACTCTAGTTTGGGGTTCCCTCCTAGAGTTTTGTGAATAAGACATAAGTTTGGGCCGAAGAAGTGACAATGAGAATGGATAGAAGGAGAGAGATTCCAGGGTCATTTAGAATGGCCATTTGGACATGAGAACCAAGGAAGAGGAATTACTTAGCTTAACATTTGTCAGTCCTGACGGTGCTTTAGAATTAAGTATGGTGTTAAAAAAAATACAGGTTCTCAAGCCTTGGAAATTATGATTGTAAGTCTGGGATGGAGCCAGACAAGGACCCAGAGTAAAGAGTGAACCAGTTGGGCAGCTGCCTAGGTTACAAATTTACAAGGAACCTAAAACATCATTAGAACAAATTGGAAATCTGACTTCTTAGAACTGGCAAAGGTAAAGATAGACTCACTCCTGATAAAGTAGGAAGGGCCCTCTCATAGAAATAGTAAAATAGTCCCTGCTAGCACCAACCTATCTCAGCTGAATGTTTCCTACTTGCAAAGTCCACTGTGTAATCAGAGGCCCTACCAGCACCGTGGGAGTAGCCAACTGCCAAGCAACTTAAATTCTGAAAGAGGGTAATGCAGGAGTGCCATTTTCTAGAGAGGAGAGGTTTATTGGTTATCTAAATTTAAGAACTCTGAACATAACATCCAACAAGTTGCTCAGAAAATAAAATCACAAGATAAAACTGAATGGGGATGAAGTATGTAGTCTTAAATACAGAAGTCAGGGAAGGCTTCACTGAGGGGGTGACACTTAAGCAAAGACCTGAAGGAGATGAAGGAACAAACATAGGACATTTCTTCAGTCAGAGGGAATAGTAAATGCAAAGATCCTCAGGTGGCATAGTGCCTGGAGTTTGCAAGAAACAATAAGTAGCATAGGCAGTGAGAGAGTGCAGGTAGTGATGATAGATAAGCAGAGTGTAGAAGGACTTGTGGAACTCCTGTAAGACTTGGGATTTCTTACTCTGAGGGGGATGTGAAGCCTCTGGGAGGTTCTGAGCAGAGGAGTGACAAAAATCTGATTTATGGTTATTCTCAAGCAACTCTTCTCAAAGTAGTTTTATTCATGTGATTCAAATGGATTAAGTTATGCTATAGCAACAGTGTTTGAATCTTGATGGTTAAATACATAAATCTATTTCTCATTCACTCTCATATCTAGTGAGGTCTTGTTAGATACTCTGCTCATCATAGTCACTCAGAGATCCAGGCTGATGGAGGCTCCATCTTTACATAAGCTTTTCAGTCACTGCATAAGACAAGGAGCATGGCCAATCTTGCATTGGCTTTTATAGCTTCCACCCAGAAGAGATGGCACTTATACTTAACATTTCATTGGCTAAAGCTGGTAACATGAACACAGCAAACCGCAAATGGCAGGAAGACATACATCCTACTCATTGTCTGAAAGATTGGGTATTAGATGTTTGTGAATAGCTTTAGCAGCTACCATAATCCAGCTTCCTGGAAACACAGCCTTACAAAATCTCCCTTTCATTACAGAGTTCTGCATGACTAAGAGTTCTATGGGTACATATATGTGAGACAGTGTGTATGTGTGTGTGTGTGTGTGTGTGTGTGTGTGTGTGTGTGATTAAGGGGGGTGGAGTGTAAAGTAGGTTCTGTTTTCCTGGAAAAAAAGAATAGTTAGACCCAAAGTTATAAATCTCCACCTCTTATAATTTTTTTTTGCCCTCATCAAATCTTCAAAGCCCACAGGGCTGAGTCTGATTCAAGTCTCAACTTCAAGGTAGGAGACGCTGCCTGCATTCCTAGCAGCAATTGAGGAAAGTCCCATCCCCAAGCACAGCCCTGAGGTGTGGGCAGTTTCCCTGGGTGTGGGAGAAGGCACAGGGTCGTCTACTTTACAGCTTCCATATTTTCTCCTACTTACTTTTTATTGCACTAATATGTTCGCCTGTCATTCTCTCCTATCACTCTGGCCACTGGTTTTCAGAATGAGACATGAACAGCCCAAACATTGTACAGGAAGACCCCTTAAGATATGGAAAGAAACATTTCAATTTCTATTTCTGCTCTCTTAATCTCACCCTTTCAAAGTTTTGTTGTTGTTATTGTATATTTTATAATAGGTAGAAAATAAGATGGTATGCTTAGGTAACTTGTAAATATGTAATTCATATATTGGGGAATATCCTCAAAAACTTACTGCCACTGGGGTGAATACTTTAAAAAGTTTGGGACCTGCTAGAATAGATTATGAGTCCTTTGAGGCTAGAGATAGGATATGCTAATTTTTGTTTCATGTATCTTTTTATTGAAGTTTCTCATCATAGTCATAGACTATTGAACAGAAAGAGGCACATATCCTAAGTATTACAGCTTGATTTCTTGTCATCAGTAATTGGTACTCAAATTAGTAGCCAGATTGACAAACAAAACACTAGCAGCACCACAAAAGCCCTCTTCATATCTTCTTTTCAGTCATGACTTTCCCATGGGTAGCCACTCACCTGACTTGTAACAACAGAAGTCAGCATTGCCTATTTGTATGCTGCATATAAATGAAAGCACATGTAGGCCCATTTCTGTGGCTGGCTTCTTCCCTCCACAGAATGTTTGTGTATGGCTGTAGTTCATGAATTGACATGACTGTAAAACACTCCATTGTGTGAATACACCACAATCTACTTATTGTTTCTACTGCTGATGATGTTTGGGTTGGGTTGTTCCTTGTTTGTGACAATTGCAAATAATTTGCTGCAAAGAATTTTCTTGTATGTACATGGCTTTTGACACCCATATGTAGACATTTCTATTGGGTAAAGGTCTGGGATTTGCTGGGTCATGGGGCACATGTATATTTAGCTTTAGTAGATAGCCTGTTTTCTTTTTTTTTTTTAAGATTTTATTTATTTATTCATGAGAGACACACAGAGAGAAAGGCAGAGACACAGGCAGAGGGAGAAGCAGGCTCCATGCAGGGAGCCTGATGCCAGACTCGATCCCAGGACTCCAGGATCACACCCTGGGCCAAAGGCAGGCACTCAGCGGCTGAGCCACCTAGGCGTCCATAGCCTGACAGTTTTGCAATGCAATGCTACTTCTTACTTGTTCTTGACATTAACACCAATCAAAGAGTGTGTTGCAAAAAATACATGGAAAGTCAGCAAATGGGGACAGGGAACAAAAAAGTGCATGTCAAAGATTGTCACCATGTAGACCTGTTGAGTCACAGCCACGGGCATGGCCCTATGCAGGAGGATGTTGTCAGGGAAGCAAATTATTACATCTGAGATATTATGGACAAGTGGTCTGAATCATAGCACTGCGGGGCTGGAAGGAAGTAGGAGGCAATAAAGAAAAGGGATTCTGCAAAGGGCAGGTGGAGTCATTGCAGGCAGATCCAGGTGTCTCCTCAGTTCGGCCATTCCAGAACTCAGTTTTATCTGCCTACCCAGCTGTGGTCATTCCTGGGATACTGACTGCTCACATTCAACCTGGGTTACAAAAGTGGCAGTTGTTCACTTACAAATGGAGTCCCTACATTCACCATCTGGGCACCTCCTTTGCTGAGCTGGGAATCAGGTGAAGAAAATGATGCTGAACTTGGGAGTCTGGCTTCAGAATGCAGGATTTTGACTGTTCTGATGTTGACAATTCACCTGGCTGGGCCAGGTCCTAGAGCAGCTTTTCCCAAGCAGATCCCATGAGACCTCAGAAAAAGAGGCTAGCGTCCAGTAAATCTGGGAAACACTGGGCACTTTACAACTTTCTCAGGAAATCTCAATGCACATTAGCATTGATGACTCTGACAAGTCCTACTGCTAAAGAGAAAGAGAGTCTGTTTACCTGTGCTCAGTGTTCTCAAACTTGGCCAACAGAATCGCTACCTCTTTTTAAGATTTTATTTATTTATTCATGAAAGACACAGAGAAAGAGGCAGAGATATAGGCACAGGGCGAAGCAGGCTCCCCGTGGGGAGCCTGATGTGGGACTTGATCCCAGGACTCCAGGATCTTGCCCTGAGCCGAAGGCAGATGCTCAACCACTGAGCCTCTCAGGCATCCTGAGTAACAAGCCTCTTAAATTCTTTTTATACATACAGATAAATTCTGCAGAATGCCACAAAACCCTTTGAAAACATTAATTTTAAAAAATATATGTCTGCTCCACTCTCCAATGTAGTGTTTTTCAAACTGCTCTTATTAGTGGGTATTATTGAAATAAATTTAATGATTTGAGACCATCACTACTAATAATTAAAATGAAATATAATGGTAAATATTAGAGTGTGTCATATGTAATAATGTTTTATAAAACTTGGTTTTAGGGACTTTTAGACATAGATGTTTGTGTAAAGGGTCATGGCATAGAATGTACATCTTATGTGGGTCACAGGCAGAAAAGGAGACTCAGAAGACCACACTGTTTCCTCAGATGTCTGAATGAGACAGTCTGCAGGGTCCACTTCCTCCTCTATAACTGTCCTCATCCAGTATTCGCTTAGATTCTTCTGTGCTCTCCCTACACCCTAATCCCAGGCAAGCTACAGTTTTTAGCACTGTATTCTGCTTCCCTTTCCTTGTTTATCAATTTCTTCCTCTTTCTCTCCTGTTTTAACAAATAGGCCTTTTGATTTGCTAAAACTACTTACTTACTATCTGACTTGAGGAGAGTCAATCAACTCCCTATTCCTGTTTCTTCATTTGCAAAATGATGATAATAAAATTTCCTTCATAGGATTGTTTGTAATGTTGAAATGAAATAACCTATGGAAAGCATCCAGAACATAATAAGGACTGAAGAAATGTTTTCCCTTCCATCTGTCTCCCCACCCCCATACACAATTTAAGGAAACCTCGGTATATTTGTTCTCCTTGAGAAGTACTATCATCTCAACCTCAAATCCTTCTGTAGCAGGTGACTCCCAGAAAGATGATTTCTGTTCATCCAGTGATGATTCTTGTTAATTTCAACTTCAGAGGGTAATTTTTCAGCCTGATTCCCAGATTCTCTCAGGGCACCCTACTGCTGACTCTGCCCTCATCTCTACCTTTATGTCTATAGACTCTTAAGAATCCTGAAATCCAAACATTGGACTAGTTAGGAACATAGGTCTCAAAAAGGCCCAATCACTGGTTGAAGGTGACTCAGCTGTTAACAGTTCAGCCCCCAATTCCAGGACGATGGACTCCAAGCCCAGCCTTCTCTCCAGCAAGGAGCACGCAGATCCTTAGGTCCTGCCTCAGCTGTGCCATAGCCTACTATAGGTGACCCAGGGGACAAAACATTCCATGCATCCCTAGCAGAGGGGTCGGTATCAGCCACTTAGTCCAGCGACTTAAACTGATTAATTCTCAAGGGGGGAAAAGATCCATTGTGACTGACCTCAAGTGGTAAAAGGATTTTCCTACTGTATTTCCTTCCAAATAGCCTGTGGAGACCGAACCCAAATGAGGTTACTGAGATGCCAGTGAAGGACTTGTCTTTCTGTGCTTTGCGTGGGAGAGCAATAGTTTCGGCGACCCTCAGCGGGCCCGCCAGCCCCTTCCCCTTCGCCGTTCCTCCTCTCTCCAGATTGCCGGGGGTTCACCTTCACGCCTTCCCACACAGCGGGACCCGGGCGAAGGCCCTGCTGCCCGGCCCTGGCCCTGGCCGCCGGGCCTCAGATCTTCACCCGGCGGGGGGACCGTTCCTTCCTAGCACCTGGGCCCCTGCTCCGGGCGCCTGTGGCTGCCTGAGCCCGGGGCAGGGCTTTTATTGTGAAAGGAGCTCCCTCCTCCTTCGCTTTCGGGGAAGTGGGGAGGCTGGGCTGGGACGCGCTGCAGGGACCTCGCAAACGCGGCGAACGTCCCTAACTGATCGTGGAGGCTCCTGCAGAACCGCAGATCCTCAGACACGCAGATCCCCGTGGTCTGGAGATCCCAGACCTCCTCTAACACCCGCACCTGCAGAGCATCCCTGAGCGCACCGCGCACCCAGCCGTGGTGGGGCCCCTTGGCCGCCGGGAAGCTGTGGACACTCGGTCCGGGAAACCCGCGTCCTGGGAAGCCTCGGAGAGTCACGGAGCAAGGGGCGGCCCCGGGGGCGGTGGGATGAGCTGGCGAGCCGGCTGAGATCGCCGAGAAACGGGTCCAGCCACCGCAGGGGACATGGTAGGAATCTCGAGAGGGGACGCTCGTGTGGGCGGATCGGGGGGGGGGGCATCCAGGCAGGTGGCCGCAGACCTTGCGCGAGGCTCTGGGTGCGCCGAGCCGCGCAGCTTCCGCGAGCCAGAATAGTTCTAGAACTTGGTGCGGCTTTTCTTTGTGCACCTAGGAGGAAGTATGGGGGGCAAGGGGTGAGCAGCCAGAGTTGCCACATTCCTTGACGGGGATGACCAAGGGCGCTTTCATTATGGACTCGTACACCCTGGCTGAAGCTTAATCCACTAGAAATAAGTTGGTTCTGGTAAAGGTCCAGTGCCTGGCTCCATCTTCTGGACCATAGGGCAGATGTGGGAGTGCTGGTTGGTCTAGGATGTTATTCAGGATGTTGGAGAACTTGTGAACCGTTGCCTTTCCATTGATAAAAATCACAGACACCAGCAAGCAGAAAAGATAGACCCTTTGAGCATGACCCAGGCTACATGTGTAGCCTCAGGAAAGGGGCTTCCCTCAGGCCTGGCTGCTGATTAACTCTGCTTCTAGGTAGAAGCTACCTGCAGCCTCCACCCACTGCTCCTATATATAGTACACTGCCCTACCCTGAGTGAGTGGGGTGAGGGGAAGGTGTCAGACACCAGAATGAGTTTGAACTCTGAAGGAACCCACAGGGTTCTTTCTTCTGCTTCTATGACCCACTCCCTCTCCCTACTCTTAAGCTCACAGAGGCCAGATTGGAGTTCACTGGAGATACTTATCCGGGGAGCTTAGCTGCTGGCCTGGAGTTCAGAAGGGTGCCTTGGGATTCTCCTGTAGGATGGAGGGTCTCTGGGAGAACAGTTCCGTGGGTCCAAAGGTGTCCTGGCCTTGTGGGAACTAGAGGCCATGAGCTGGTCAATAGGAGCTAGGGGCTCAGGGAAGGGTACCTATGAGGCTATATGTTTCACCTTCCCCTCCTAATAATGTCTCTCCAGTCCTCATAGGTGTCTTTCTCAGTGCTGCTAAAGAGAAGGAAATCATGGAATTTTAGGGTTGAAAAAGAGGGGTGATCAGAGGTATAGGATGTGAAACTGAAAACTATGGAGATTTTTTACTACAAAATTTCATGTTCAGGAGCAAGAGTATTGCCAGAAGAGGGTAGGGGCCATCAACCCAGAAGGTTGTTACCAGTATAAAGGAGTCTCTTGATTTTAAAGGTGTCTCGGTGTCTCAGGCCTCCTGCAATGGAGAGAGAATGCACAAGGGAGAAAGTACCTGCTTTCTGCTTTAGCAGCCTAAAGTGTTTGGATATGTTTGCTCTACTGCCAGCATGGGCTTCCTGTCCTCATAAGCCTGCAGTTTCCTGGCTCCTCATCCTTAGTTCTGGTGTGTTAGGAAGAAGACTTGAGTCAGAATTTCACTTGTGTCAGGGTACACTTGCCAGAGAGAGGGGCAGCCTGATAAGCGAACTCTGACAGCAAAATTGCCCTGGAGGTCTGAAGGTTTCCTTTGCTTCTCCCTCTGAATGAAGAGTCCTGTGGGCCAGAGGCCTGGGGGCCCAAGGTACAGCCAGATACTGACTGGAACTAGCGTAGGAAGAGGTGAGGGGCCAGGAATCTTGGCAGGGCTGTGGGTGGGAGGGAGCTTTAGTTTCTTCCTCTATAAAATGAGAGATTGAACTAGATGTCCTTTCAAGTTGCATTTAGCTTCAAAAATGGATGATGCATGAATGATTCTGAGGCTGGACCCCAATCTGGTGTTGACTTCTTAGCATAGACAATTATGATGGTGTGAGGAAGAAGTGGTTCTCAGCCCTGGCTCTCACTTCCCCCCAGACCATACCTAGACGAAGGGATTTATTTTTCAGGCCTCCCAGGTGACCCTAGTGTGCAGCCAGACTGAGAACCACAAGGCTAGAAGGCTGAGGGAATAGGAACTGCACTTCCCCAGATCCCCCTGAATCTGTAGAGCTCCCACCCCTTGAGATAGTCCTAAAATAGAAAGTGTTGGTGATCTCCATCTGCAAATGATACATCTTATATGGCCCTCTTACAGGATCATTTCACAGAGAAACCTCTCTTAATTCATTAAAACTGAGATGTGAACTTCCCCAACTTGTCTGAATATGGTGGCCTTTATCCAGTAATTCCTCAAGACTGTCATATTACTGATCTGGGGACATTAAATGAGAAACCAGGGGTTAGAAATATAAAGCTAAAAGTCTGGAATCCTTAGGTGTCTTTCTGCAAACTGAAGGCAGAGCTGTGGGACCTGTGAGGGCATTTCTGATCATCCTGGAGGGGGTGTGGGTCTCTGATCGGGCTTGCTGTGTGTATTTCTGAAGCTAAGATTGGGACACTTGCCAATCATGGCAGGAGACTTGATGTGTGCCAAGACTTGGAACTCAGATGAAGAATATGGACAGAAGAAGTTAAGACTATTATTGCCAACTTTAAAAAAAGTCTTCTTCCTGATTCTTAAAAAGACACAATGTTTTCTTCCTAATCACCTATTTGGCCACACTGCCACCTTCTATAGGTAACCATAGGTAACATTTTGGCATATTTCCTATTCTCTTTTAGTATTTTTTTTTCTTTTAGTATTATTTTAAAGAGTTGAGATTATGCTGAACATGCAGTATTGTAGTCTGATTTGTTTTGCTTCACTTTTTGTGAAAGCATGTTCCATGTCTGCATCTCCAAAAAATATCCAATATCCATAGCCATACTTTTAATGCTCAGTACCATGATTTTGATAATCATCTCTCTGCTTGTGGACTTTAGGTAATTTCCCACTTTGGAGCTGTTTTCAGTGGCATGCGGCCAGCTTCTGATTATCCATGGAAATGGGGATCTGAGTGCCTGGCTAAGTGGAAATCAGACAAGCTCACAAGAACAAATTGCTTCAGCCTCTTTATAAAAGATTTTACTGCAGTTACCTTCGAAGGCCCAAAGTGTGGGTTTCCTCTTGTCTGTCTTCACTCTATGCTGTGGACATGTCATCACACAGGAGGGAAGGGGATCCCAAGAGAACCCACACACAGGGCAGTTATTCTCTAAAGAACCAAGAGCTAATAAAACCCGTGATGGTTAAGACAGAGGGGAATCTTCAGGAGAAGGAGATGAAATCATAGAAGGGATGTGACCTTCCCAAGGTCACTCAGAGCTGGGTTAGAATTCAGGTCTCTGAGGTCTTTTCCTCGCTTCATGTAGGTCCCATCACAGACACTATTGCCTCTTTATAGACTTGAGGCATTTGGTGCAGGTTAGAGTGGCAAAAGAAAGGCATAGGATTTGAGATCAGAATGAAGTTTGTGCCAGACTAGGCTCCCACATGGCTCTGGGTAAGCACTCCAGTACTCTGAGCTTTACACCCCTCTGTAACGTGGGGTTATGATAATGGACTGTTAAAAGGAGCAAATGCAATCATGGAGATGAAAACACTTGGTGCCCCAAATGTGCTATAAGAATAGCACCTTCTTTACAGAAGACCCACAAAATAGGTTTTCTTTTTGTCAGAACCTAAAACAAATGGTAAGGAAGTCACTAATGCGTTTTCATTCACTACCAGTCAAGGGGGGGCTTCTGGGACTCTCCTCTTAGTATGGATCACATGCAGATAGATTCTAGTCTAAAACAATTTTCTTGCTCCTTTAAATATTTCTTCTCAGCAGGCAGGAAATGCTCAGCCTCCAGATGTTTGCCCAGTTTGTGTGCTCTGGGCATCCTTGCTGAACACTGGATGAGAATGCAGGTCCCACTCAGCCACAGAGGCCCCTGAGATCTAATGCTGGGGTCCTCCAGCCAATCACCTTGCCCAAGTGTGTCAGGCTCAGCTGAAGGAAAGAGGTTAAACTGGTTTTGGAATCAGAACTGGGAACCATGACATCCAGCCCTTGGAGCCCATAGGGAATTTGATACCCTTTCTCTTGTGGGCACCCCCCTTGACCTGCTGCATATGAGAGCCAGGCTCTGCACGGGACTAGCCAGGGAGCAGAGGGTTTTAAATAATCTACTGGCCCTAACCAGCCCAAGCAGGAGTTGGTTCAAAAAGCAATGGGTAGGTTGTGGGGGCAGGGAATAGGCCTCACAAGGAAATGAGTTCCCTAGCTATTTCAGGGGCTAGTGAAAGAAATGTATTTCATGTGGGCCTCAAAGATGCTGACAGCCCTCTCAGAACAGAATGAAGACCCAGCACCCCCCTCCCCACCCAAGTTACCAATTTAGAAACAGAGTACATTAGGTCTCCTTGAGACCCAGGTGCTGTGAGCAACCTGGGCTATCTTTGCTGGATCCTTTTTTGATATGACTGTGGAAGAAGTATTTCCATCTGGGGAGTTTGGAGTGCTATCCCTGTATTGTCTGGATATGTCTACATAGGTCAGCATCTGAAGGATCGTCTGGCCCAAGAGTAAGGATGGAACAGTGGCTTGTGGGTAATCCCTGGGCTGCCCTTCTCTGTGTGGACCCTCATCTCCAGCACACACATATAGATACAGACACATATACTTAGAAGTGGCCTGGGATCTGGCTGTATCCCCCAAGGGCCCAGCCTGGTGCCCCTGGACCTGCTCACTGAATGGATATGATAGCAGTTGGTGAATTCCATGGTGAGGGGGTGTTAAGGGTGAAAGGGAGGGAGAAGAGGAAGTGGAAGATGAGGAAACAGTAGGAGCCTCACACTGCTCCCCAGCCTTTGACTGATTCTAAATGAACACGTGTCTCTTTTAGGCAGGGCTTAAGTCTACTCTCAGTGGCTTTGGAATTCTTGAGTAGCACATCTAGAAGACCACGAAAGTGGAATTCACAATCTATGTATAAGTATGTGGAAACAAACCAAATGTCCTCAACTGTAGATGGGACTAACAAGGTGGGATCCAGCCATACTGTGCAGTCTACTGATACGCCCAACAGCATGGAGGAATCTCAGAGACATTTTGCTGCATGGAAGAAATCAATCTCAAAAGGCTCCCTACTGTGTGATTCCATTTATATGACATTCTGGGCAGGGTGAAGCTATAGGCATTGAAGAATGAGTGATGGCTGTCAGAGGAGGCATGTAGAGGCTATGACTCCACAGGGAGGACATGAGGGAGGCTTTTGGAGTGATGGAACTGTTGTATCCCAGTTGTGGTGGTGGTTCTATACATGTGTGTGAAAACTCCTAGAACTATTCACGAAAATTTTAATTGTACTGTATGTAAGTTAAAATAATACAAGAAGAAGGGGGAAAGGTAGTCTAGCAGAAGGAACAGCATGTGCAAAGTCCTGGAGGCAAAAATGAGCTGTCAAAAGTTGGCTGGGAGGGGAGTTAGGGGGAACTTCCTAGAAGTGGGGTTGGAAGCAGAGCTTGGCTCAGGGGCATGGGTGGTTTCCCAGCTGTGGATTTGAGTTACTATACTGAGGGCAGTGGGGGCACAGGAAGGCTTTTGAGCACGGTGAGGTGGGATGTGTTTACATTTTAGAGAACAGTTTCAGAGGGAGGGGAGGCTGCAAGGGGTGGAGGGGAGTGTCTGGGAAATGACGGTGATCTGGCAGACGTGATGGGGGAATTACTTAGAAGTAATCATGATATAGAAGTAACTTATTTAAAAATGATACTAATCATTTTAACTCTATAAAATAGATTATCATGTTATATTCTAAAAAGCCACAGTGAAGTGTTTGACATTTCTCCCTTAATCTTCTAAATTGGTTTTGCCCTCACTATCACAAAAATGGGTTAGGGATAATTGCAATAATAAATGAGTACAGCGTTGGTTATGTTACCCTAGCCACCTTGCCTGTGGGCCCTAGTGCTCTCTGCCAGCCAGCGTGTGGCTCCTCATCTCTCCACCCCCATCTTCCCTGCCTGCCATGGGCTTCAGTTTGGGTTTCTGCTAAGTGGCCGCAGGAAGGGGCTGTGTCACATACTGTTTACTTGTGGGCAGTTTTTGTTTGGCTTTCGAGGGTGTTTGCTTGCAATGAGCAAACAGCCTCTTCCAGAACCACCTGGAGAATTCAAATCCTTTCTTTCATCTTGGCTCAGGCAGCAGGTTCGTGGTTCCATGTATGGGAGCCAAGTCAGGTAGGGATTTTTTTTCAGAAATGCTATCAGCCAAAGAACTGGTGGAAGACATCAGAGGGGAGAGAGCTAGAAGAGAGAAAGGGAGAGAAAGAGAAGAGTCAGAGCCGGAGATGTATGGATGTGAGACGAGGAGACTGAGGCTCAGAGACAAAAGAGGTGGCCCTTCCCCCACACAAGCCCCTGCGCAGAAGGAGGAAGAGTTCCTCACAGCCTCTGAACATGGCACTCACTCAGGGGATGCAGGGCTCTAGGGCAGTACTGGGCACAGTGTCCTGGGCTGGTTTTAGCAGTGTGTTGCCCTCTGGCAGAGCAGTGATGTTTTCCACTGTCCTGACGAGCAAGGGCTCACTGCCACAGCTTCTCTGTGCTTCACATGCCCTGTGTCTCCCGGTGCTCCTGCCAGAGGAGTATTAGCCTTGCCTGTGTCCAGACTGATTTTGCACCAGTGCTGTGAAGTCACTTCTAATGCACCAGGCACTGGCAAATTGTCAAGAAATTCTGTCTCTTATATCTCATTTTCCACATTTCCTGGAAGGAGATTATCCATGTGAATCTACTCCTTCATATACATAAACAAGCAGCATATACCCCCTTCAATAATTCCTGTAATCCAGCTAAGTACTTCGGTGGGCAGTGTTGTCTATGATCAGCTTTCCATTTGGACTGTAAACTTGAGGGCAGAAGCCATGCCTCTCTTCTTTGTTCTGGCAACAATTAAAAAAAAATACTTTAGTACTTATAAATGCTTGGTGCATGCTTGAGGTAGGAATGGAAGACCCAAATAGAGTCAAACCTGTAATATCAGAGGGTCATAATTTCAAAAAGTATGGGATCCATAACGTCCTTCACTCTTTTCCCCAAAGGAGATGCCTGAGCTCCAGCCCCAAGGATCACGTGATAACCCATGACCACCCAGATGGAAGGAAGTGGGTTGGGTGTCAGGGAGGAGTCAAAGGCTCAAGCTGTGCCCAGGCTGGGATGGGGCTCTGGGTTGTGCTACCTGGGATGCCTGAATCCATGAGAGGTGGAGGCTGCAGGCAATGTGAGGACTAGAAGCGGGCTGGCTAGTGAATGGGCCATTTGGATGTCCATCCCTGTGCTCTGAGGAAGGTGGGCAGGACACACAGGCTTCTTTCTCTAGGACAGAGTGGCTCTGTTGTCTGTCCACACAGAGGCTCAGTGTGTACCTCCTGGGGGAACTGGACCCCAGCTCAGGGACTGGCTGGCAGCAAGGGTGGCCTCCTGCATGAACACTCCCCTCCCAACCTCCCCATACACCCAGCCACTGTCTGCAGGCCCGGTCCCAGTCAGCTCATATAGTCAGCCACCAAATTCTGTCTCCCCATCCTCCCCCCAACTACCCTCACTTCTCCTGGCGCTCTAGAGCTCCGGTTGCAGCTACAAAGATGCTATTGTATTCCTTTTTTTTTTTTTTTCTCAGAACATTTTCTCTTGAAAGTCTAGTTAAAATCCCTTCATTTCCCATTGGGGAGGGGGTGTGGATGGCTGACTGGGCAATGCTGCTCTGTTTAGTCACCTCACTGAGAGTTAGGAAAGGCTCCTGGCTCCTTCTTCACCTGCACTCATCTACCTGGCAGTGGCACTCACTCTCAGGGTGAATGGGTTTAAATTGCAATTGTTACAGTAGCTTACCTGGTGCAGTTTTTTTTTTTTTTTCTGGGCAGTTTTAAAGCATGAAGCATTCAAAGGGTGATTTGTAATCAGAACTAAAGTCAAACCCTGCTTACTACCTTGAACAAGTCACTGAACCCTTAACCCCTCAGCCTGTTTCCTCACAAACATAACACTGTCCCCTTGTGAGGTTGTATGTTCCATACTATATAATGAGCATAAAGCACCTCATACAATGGTCATCATGATATACCAAGTGTTCAATTAATGGGAGCTGTCCCCAGACAACAGGGCTGCAGTTGCAGCAAGGCCTAAGCCTCTAAGTTTATTAGTAGAATCCTTCAGTGCATCAAGGGGAACAATAGTTGGGGGTAGCCTTGGACCCTAGTTCCTATGCATAAGGGGTATTAGAATCAGGAAATATATGCTCTAAAAGGGGTTTCCATTGTATCAGCTATGGGGATCCATCTCTACACTGGTAAACTAGAGAAAAACAGAATCAAATGGCAGAGATAGAAGGGAGGAGCCTAGTTCAAGGCTTCTTGATCTGGAGTTCATATGTAAAAATTGAGTGGAGCCCTCAACTTGGTTGAAGAAAAGTTCCATCTTTATTTTCCCTAATCTCTCACTGAAATGCAGTGTTTCTTTAATAATGAATGTAGGCACTCACCACAGTAGTGTTAGTAGGACATGTTACTTTGTCATCAGCAGGAATCATAGATATTTTATTTTTTAAAGAATATTTATCTATGTATTTTAGAAAAAGAGAATACTGGGGTGAGGGATATGGGGAGAGGCAGAGGGAGAAGGAGAGAGAGTATTAAGCAGACTCTGTGCTGAGCAAGGGACCTGACATAGGGCTCAATCTCAGGACCCTGAGACCACAGTCTGAGCCAAAACCAAGAGTTGGATGCTTAACTGATTGCACCATGCAGGTGCCCTAGGAATCACAGGTGTTTTATATCATAACAGTGGAAGAACAGACTTTGAAATAATAGTCTTTACTCCTTACTACTTTGAAAGTGCATTTGTTATTAGAGGTGCTATTAGATCTTATTATCTAATGTATTAATAAGGAGCACATATATTATTATACCACAAATTTATTTTTTAGGATATTTTCATAACTGTAATTCAGTATATAATAAATTGAATAGAATGTATTCAATTTAATTAATCGTTTTTGGAATCCTGTGTCTTTTATTTGACACATTTAGGAAAAGCATCCTGACAAGGAAACATGGATTCTCTGGGTGGCTAGAATAGTCTTTGGTACTAAAAAGATTCAGAACCCCTACTTCTGTGTAGGTATTCATCTGTGTGATCTGATCTTGAGAGCATGCCAAAAGCCCCCTTTGCCTAAAGTGTCTTTCCTCAGCCTGTAGTCCAGGATCATTTAAAAAATAGTTTTTAACAAACTTTTAGTGGGTGTGAAGTACTGTGCTGGCTGCTAGAATATAATTTCTCCTCAGTACTAATAACAGCATGTATTTGCATTGGGCCTTGTGGCTTTCTTATCTGTTATCTCCTTGAATCCTTTATCCATCAAAATTTTTAAAAATCCATCAACGGTTAAGGCTGAGATCAGTAATAGAGTAATTTAGAGATTACTGATGCTGAGTTATGGCCAGGTCACACAGTTTAAATATGCAAGACTTCAAGGTGGGCCCTCCAACCATGTATGTAATGCTCTTTGCAATCAATTGGCCTGAAAATTTCCACAACTTAGATGTAGCCCTTTCATCTTGATATCTACTCTTTGGAAATTGTCTATTAAAAGTAAATATCCTTGGGAGTGCCTGGGTGGCTCAATTGGTTAAGTGTCCAACTCTTAATTTCAGCTCAGGTCATGATCTTAGGTGAGATGGAGCCCTGCGTTGGGCTCTGTGCTCAGCGCAGTCTACTTGCTCCTCTCCCAAAATAAATAAGTAAAATCTTTTTAAAAAAGTAAGTATCCTCGGATATTAGTTCATTGTTAGAGTGTTGTTCTGAGGATCTGGGTGCCAGGTGTATTTTGTTCAGATATAGGAGAAGGAAGGGCAAGGATTTGGAGAGCCCTAGAAGTGGGCTGGATGTGGGTTTGGGAAGCCCTGGGAAGATGACAGCCTTGGGGAGTGGTGCATAGAGGCAGGAGAGATAGATGATGGGGTGTGTTGAAGCAGGATGTAGGGATAGGGGAGGCCAGGGCTGAGGGGAGAAGCCCTGATGGGGAGGGAGAAGTCTTAAGCCCAACTTGAATCTCTCTGTGTGTTTTGCTTGAAGAGCATCCACAACGTGGGGCTGAATACCAGGCATCTAAAGCAACGTCCCTTGAGGAAACAGGGAGTCCCTGTGTCTGGAAGCTTCTGACAGGACTGCCTGGAACTGGGCCAAGAGCACAGTGTGATGGACAAGCAGAGCATTTTCTTTGTATCATGAGAACAGAGACCTGCTCCCTTTCTTGGACTCTGAGAGGGTCCTTGTGGCAATACTGGCACTTCCATTGTCTCTTGTCTTTGCCTATGGCTTTCCACCTTGTTTGTGGACCCCTGGAAGATAGCAGCTTCCCCACAGAGCCCAGTGTAGATGCAGAGGATGCACTCAACAGGTGTTTTTTTTTAAATAAATTAATTTTTATTGGTGTTCAATTTACCAACATACAGAAAAACACCCAGTGCTCATCCCATCAAGTGTCCGCTCAGTGCCTGTCACCCATTCCCCCCCACCCCCCGCCCTTCTCCCCTTCCACCACCCCTAGTTCGTTTCCCAGAGTTAGGAGTCTTTATCAACAGGTGTTTTAATTGGTTGGTAGCCTCCCATGTCTTATATTTAAATCTCCCCAGAGCTCTCCAATATAACTTTCCCAGGTGATTAAAATACTCTATTTCGTGCTGTACATCATGGTAGCCACTACTTACAGGTGGCTACTGAGTACTTGAAATATGACTAGTGGACCAGGAGCGGAAATTTCAAATTTTAACTAATTTAAATGTAAATAGTCACATGTGAATAGTGACTCTTATAGTGACTCAAACTGAAGTGTTGATAGAACCTGGGCTGCTGGCATAGTGAGTGGAGTAAGCTGGGTATAGCAGGGGGAAAAAAACAAGCTGTGTTTTGTTTTCTCAAGTTTTATTGAGCCTTGGTCAAAGAAGCGTTTATCTTCTATGAAAAACAATAAAGTTAATGAGATCCCAAAGGCAAATCACTTTACTCCTTGATGTTGGGAGACAATAGGGAGTGGTGGGGCCTATGATGAACTTAGAGAGCATGTTGAGAGAGAGCCAAACTCTTCTCCAGCCATGTGAGAACATGGGCCCAAGCTGTGGCCAGAATGTCCTTTTTTTAAGGGAAGCAAGAAAACTGGATTTTTTATGTGAAATATCTTCATTTTTAAACATTGGCTTGAAATTATTAAAAATACTTTGGGCAAAAGTATTTTGCCTGAAGC